>NC_142034.1:21972690-22285051 GCF_982192425.1 Myodes glareolus | reverse complement strand
ATATGTGTGTGGGTGTGCATTCTGTGTATGTGAGCATGTGAGCACAAGTGTGTAATACACGTTTATATCATGGTGATTGTGTTCGGGGGAACATGTACATGTGGGTTCACGTGGTTGTGTATGAAGGTCAGAGGTTGAAGTCACGTGTTACCTTCAGTCGATTCTCCAACTTGTCTGGCTAGGCTCACTCAGTTGAGTGAGTGCTGGGGATCCGAACTCAGACCCTCACGGTCGCACAGCAACCACCTCACTGACTGAGCCGTTTCCCCAGCCCCACTAATCATTTTGATCCCCCCCCCTTTTTTTTCTGGCCTGCCATAGAAGAATAAGGCATTTCCCTGTGTATTATTTCAAAACCTGCCCTGTCAAGCTATGCGTTCGTATGGAGGAGAAAACGGCTGCCGGCTGAAACAATCTCTTAGCACTGAAGACAGGATGGGCTGAGTCCTTCACTCTAAAAACTAGGAAGAAAAACTGTTTTCAAAGACAAAAAACAAACCAACTCTTCCTGGAGGGGTAGCTCAGGGGTAGAGGGCTGGCCTCCAGGCTTGCCAGTGGCCCTGGGTTCGACCCCTAGTACCACACACCTAAACAAGCATCCCACTGTGTGGCTGTATGACATGACAAGTTATTCTTCTGTTTATTGAGCTCTTCCTCTAAAAGATAAGGTCTAGACCTGTCTCTCAGCCTCCCCAGCAACCACTGTGTCCTGACATTCTTCTTCTTGTTTTTTAGATGGAGATTTGTGTAATCCAGGGTAGCCTTAAACACACTCTTGCATGGCTGATCCTCCTGCCTCCGCTCCTGGGTGCTGGAATGACAAGCATGTGCCCCCACGCCCAGTTGCTTCCTTCCAGCCCCGTTTCCTTACCATCAGACAAAGACTTTGTTTGGAACAGCTGTGTCTGCAATTGTTATTTATCTCCCTGTATAAACCTCTGCCATTTAAGTTATGTTAAATGATTTCCTCAAGAGGGGGTCAGATTTGAATTCCAGGTCAAAGGATAGGAATATTTCCAAGACGCTCTTCACACGGCAACAGCAGTACACATACACACACACACACACACACACACACACACACACACACACACACATGCCAGGGCACAAGGCGTTTGTCCTACCTTCAAGTTATCTTCTTCGTTGGCCAGTTCGACAGTGGAAAATAAACTCTCACTGGGGGCTAAATTTCATTTCTATAAATTCCTGGGCTGCACTCTGTTTGCTTATGAGCCACCTGGGAACCACTTGTTGACTCTGTCCACACAACGCTGCTGGGACCCAGCGTTAATGAGCTCCTGTCTGCTGAGACACTGGCTCCTGTTTTCCAAGGCCGTTTTGAACATGCTCCTAGTTCCTGCATGGCTACATCTCACCTCCCTTGCTTCTGAGCTTGGAAAACTACTCATCCACCCTTCCGCACAGTCCCTGGTCCACACACCCCAAAACCCTCAGCAGTGTCTGGGGACACATCTCCTGCCTCTCAGGACCGGACTCACCTGGACAAACAGGGGAATGGTGTTGAGCCGGAAGATCTCCATGCGGTTCATGGGATCCCGGGCGAGGATGTGGAGGGCTCCGGTGCAGCCCTCAACGATCTCCTCCATTCTCACGCCATCCTGCATGAGAAGAGCCGTGAAGCATGAGGATGGGGCCAAGGGGGCCCTGGACAAAGCCGCACCCCCCCCCACCAAGACCCTGACCCGGTCACTAGCCCCCGGAGTTGGCACTGATGTCAGCTCACCCTTTTTTTTATATACACTGTGAGGATACTCCCCCGGCACCCCTCCCATAGAGGCTACCTCAGCTGCCACTGAGTTTATGTACCGTGTAGGGTTGCTGGGTGCCTGCGGCCACATGTCGCTGGGCATCCTGGTGGGCCTTGACCAACAGCTGAACCAGGCGGGGAATGACCGCAGCCTCTTGCAGCGGGGCATGGTTGGCTGGGCACAGGGCCAGATTCCGGATCAGACCAATGGTTGCCTGGCAAGGAAGGAGGCAGTGGTCAAAGGTATTCCTTGAACATCTGGACAATCCCAACTCCCCAGCTTCAGGTGTTTTGTCCCTGCTGACCTCTCTTCTGAATCCCAGTCCCAGTGCAATGACAGCTGTAGAAGGAGAGTCCTGACTATTTGAGAAGCCTGGCTTGAGGGGGGAGGGGCGGGGGCGGGTAATGTCTGTAGGTACAGGACAGAAACAATCTAGATCTAAGATTGGGGCTTTAGCTCAGGTGGTAAGGGCTTACCCAGCATGCACAGAGCCCTGGGTTTGAGTCCCAGCACTACACCAGGTGTGGGGGCACTGGCTCTCATGCCCGCATTTGAGAGAGGTAGAGGCAGGAGGATCAAGGTGATTCTCAGATACAAGGTATGGCCAGCCTGAGATACGGGAGAGTCTACTTTAAAATAATTAGATCTAGCTTGCTGAGGTGGGACATGCCTACAGTAGTCTCAGCAGTCAGGGTCTGAGGCAGGAGAATTGCAAATCTAAGGCCTGCCTGGGCTACACATCTCAGAGACCTTGTCTCAAAAACCAGCCAGAACCAAGCATGGTGGCAAACACCTTTAATCCCAGTACTTGGGAGGCAGAGGCAGGAGAATCTACACGAGTCTGAGGCCAGTTTGATCTGTATAGTGAGTTCCATGATGGCCAAGGCTACACAGAGAGGCTCTGTCTCAAAAAAACCAAAATAAATACATAAACGCTAATATTTTTTTAAAAAATGTGTTACTATATGTGTGTGACCACAGGTCAACTTTGGGTGTTGTTCCCTTGCTTTTTACAGATGGTTGTTAGCCAACCCTGCGGTTGCTGGGAATTGAACTCAAACACACGGAACAACAATTAAAACAAAACTAAACAAAACAAAAACCAGATAAGCAAAACCAGGTCTCTGGAGCAGAGACAATGTCAAAGTAGAAACTGCCGAGAGCAGTCCTTCCTGTTGTCTGAGTCAGTGTGTCTAGGTCCTCTGTGCTGCTCCTCCCGCGCCCTTCCTTACACACACACACACACACACACACACACACACACCCCAGACCCCCACAGCAGCGGCTGTGGCCGTTAGTGGCTACCTTGACCAGTGGCCACTGGTTGGGCTGGTTGAGCAACTTCACAATGGCTGGGATGCCATAGTTGAGGCGCACAGAGTTCTGAGCCATCTCAGCCTCCGGGTGGCGGCTGGTAAGGTGCCTCAGGGCACAGACGGCAGGCTCTGTGATGTCATCCTTGTCCCCGGCTCTCAGGATGGCGTGGATGAGGGCCTCCACGCCGCTGTTCTGCGTCACCAGCGTCTTGTTTTTGCTGTTGTTGCAGGTCAGGTTGGAGAGAGTGCCTGTGGCACAGGTGAGAACGTTGACGTCATCCACACTCAGCTGGTTGACCAGGATCTTCAGTACGCTCTCCAGACCCTCCTGAGGGAGGAAGAGCATGAAGGATGAGGGACACGTCACCTCTACACAGGGGAGCGGATAGGCTGACGGACTTGGTCTTTCTTTTATGTGGCCTCGCATGCCCTGGGGAAAGCTGTTAGCAGCTCCTGGAGCTGTAGAGGCCGTGAGGCTGAGGAAGGCTGGCCTTCTTCCCACAGACTCACAGTTGCAGGCTTGCCTCCAAGCTTCTGCTCTTTCCTCTGTCCCAAGTGCTTCATCCCTGCTGGCCGCAGGAGGCCTCCGGTCAAGAGGAAGCTAGCAAGGAGGTCAGAGTCTCCAAGTGGTCAGCTGATCCCCTGTCACATACTTCTCACCTTGCTGGCCTGGCCCTTTTCTGTCACACCAGGGATCCCCAAGGTAAATCTACTTCCAAGAAAAATCCCTAATTCAGAAACCTCTCTTCTCCCAAGGAAGGCTGTGTGGGCCTAGCGGTGGGTCCGAAAGACTATAGGCCTCAGCGATATACAATCATGGGTCAGAACACCAGCTCTATCATCTACCAGCTCTCGACATGGGCTCTCTTTTAACTCCCTGAGCCTCAGTTTCTCCCACAACCAATATAGGCGGCTGAGGAGGTTAAAGTCAGCTCTCATACCCATGGAAGCCATGCAGAATGGACAGAGCTTGCTGGGCGGTGATGACGGGTAAACACAGGGACAGAAGTCTGCTTGGAAGATGGTGCCCTGAGGCAGCTTGCGCTGTGGTTAGTATTTCATTTATGCATATGGGTGCTTTGCCTGCCTGTATATATCACCATGTGTATACATGTGTATATACACACGTGCACCATGTATAAGTCTGGCACCCTCAGAAGCTAGAAGAGGACTTCAGATGCCCTGGGAACTAGAGGTACAGGCAAATGCTCTTAACCCCTGAAACCCCTGAGCCATCTCTCCAGCCCCTGTGTTGAATTTTCTTCAATGGTACTGCTCCTGTTTCAGGGTCTAGGCCCAAACGGTCCCATCACCATCACCTGAATCCCAATTTATAGATGTTAGCCCCCTTCCTCTTCCTGTCCCAAACCCTAAGTAGGATGAAAGCCTCCCACTAAAGGTGTGATGGGCTTCTGGGCCTTTCCAGCCTTAGCCATGAGGGAGGAGGACTCATAGGTCCCAGAGACAGGCCCAGGCCCCAACTCACCTGCTTGGTGGCCACATCCGAGAGGTTGCGCAGAGTCCACAGGCAGTTTTGCACCAGGCGGGGGCTGTTGCTCGTCAGGTGCTTACCCAGAGCCTGCATCCCACCTGGGGAGGGAGCAGAGGTCCTGTCAGCCTTAGGGGAGCCAGACTGACAGGGCAAGGGCCCTACCCGATCCTCTTGACCCCATAGATCACTCTTTTATAATTTTATTTTTAAAGGCTTAGTGTGTGTATGTGTGTGTGTGTGTGTGTGTGTGTGTGTGTGTGTGTGTGTGTAGTGTTCAGTGCCCATGGGGGCCAGAGGAGGTCATCAGATGCCCTAAATTTGAGCTACAAGCAGTTGTAAGTCACCGAATGTAGATAATTGTTTTTTTTTTTTTTTTTTTTTTTTTTATAAATCAAGCATTCTTTTTATGATTATTTATTTCATATACAATATTCTGTCTGTGTGTATGCCTGCAGGCCAGAAGAGGGCACCAGACCCCATTACAGATGGTTGTGAGCCACCATGTGGTTGCTGGGGTTTGAACTCAGGACCTTTGGAAGAGCAGGCAGTGCTCTTAACCACTGAGCCATCTCTCCAGCCCCCGAATGTAGATAATTGGAACCAAACTTACATCCTCTGGAAAAGTAGCAAGAACTTATTTATGTGTATGCAACATTCTGCCTCCATGTGTGCCCGCAGGCCAGAAGAGGGCACCAGATCTCATTGCAGATGGCTGTGAACCACCATGTGGTTGCTGGGAATTGAACTCAGGACCTCTGGAAGAGCAGCCAGTGCTCTTAACCTCTGAGCATCTCCACAGCCCCCACAGCAGGAACTCCTCTCCAGTTCCCCCACAGGCCACCTCGCGGTTGGTCCTCACACTCACCGGCCTCCACAATGGCAGGCTTGTTGCTGGGACACACGGAGAGCACCTTGAGCACTCGGCTGGTCGTCCAGAGGAGCTTCTCGTAGCTGTAGTTCTTCATGATCTGCACTAGCCCCTGCGGTCCCCCATTGGCCAGGATGATCAGCTGTGGGGGAGGGAAAGGCGAGTATGAGACAACGGATGCACACGTGTGTGTGTGTGTGTGTGTGTGTGTACACGCGTGTGTGCGTGCCTGTGATGGAGCTATCATTATCAAGCTCCTGCTGAAGTCTAAATGGCTTTTATGGCTATCAAATAAGCCAATATCTTGAAAAAAAAAAAAAGGTTAATACCGAATGCTGGCAAGGATGTGGCAAAGGAAGCCTAGCACAGCCATTATCACAATGGTAGTGGAACACACTATAATCCTTTGGAAAGAGCGCTAACCCACTAAGTAAAGTCTAGAAGTGTTTAAAAACAAAGAAATACAAAGAAAAAGGCTTTCAGTCCTGCCGGTGCTCCACACCTCTAATCCAGCAGTTGGGGAACCAAGGCAAGGAGATCTAGGGTTCCAGATCAGTCTGGGTTAGATAGTGAGACCCTATCTAAAACACACAGAGAGGGCTGGAGAGATGGCTCTTTTCCAGAGAAACATGGTTCAATTTCCAGCACCTACATGGTGACTTACAACCGTCGCTAATTCCAGTTCTAGGAATCCAGCACCCTCTTCTGGCCTCCATGGGTACTGCAAGCCATCTCTCTACCCCCTCCTCCTTTTCAATTCTAGGGTTTGAAGTCAAGATCATCCAGCATACTAGGCAGCTTTCTATCACTCAGTTATATCCCTAGCCCTAGTTTTTTTCCACCCTTAAAATACGAGTACTGAAGAATTCAGAAATAGGATAAGAGACACAGTCATCTGTACACACATTAATATGCCTTCCGGGAAGTGACCTGAAGCCACGGGATGTTGTACCTTTGTTGGAGAGACCCACCTTGCTCTCCTGGTTGCCATAGGCCAGGAGCTGCAGGCAGTCGGTGGTGATAGCCAGGAACTTAGGGTTGTTCTTGTTGAGGAGGGGCACCATCTTCTGCAACCCATCAGCCAGGCGCACTGCCATCTTGGCGCCCTCCTGGTAGAGCAGCAGGTTGTGCAGTGTGGTGATGGCGTAGAACAGGACAGATTCTACAGGGGAACTGAGGAGCAGGCAGAACCCATGTGAGTCAGCTCCCAGAGCCCAGCCTGAATGTGGGTGTGGAAGGAGTGCCCACCACATCCAGAAAGATCACCCCAAATCAACACCCCTGTGCCAATAGTCCTTTACCAAAGTGGCATTCTCCCTTTTCACGTGTGTGTGTGTGTGTGTGTGTGTGTTGGTGTTTGTGAACGTGTGGAGGCCTGAAGACAGCCTCAGGTGCCATCCTCAGGAACACAATCCCCCTCCTTAGATACAGGGTCTCTAACTGACCCAGAGCTCACCAATTAGGCTAAACGTGGGCAGCCAGCAGTAAGCTCCAGGGCTTCCACCAGTCTCCGCTCCCCCAGGGCTGGGGTTGCAAATGCAGACATCCAGCATCTACATCCAGCATTGTTACATGGGTGCTGGAGATTGACTTGGGTCCTCATGCTTGAGAGGTAGCCCTTTATTGACTGAGCCATCCCCCGCCCCCAAGACACCCGGTCCCATTCTTTCCTTTCTGTTTTTTGTTTTTTAGAGACAAGTTTCCACTATGTAGCTCTGGTTAGCCTAGAACTCTCTATATGGACCAGGTTGACTTGGAATGCACAGAGAGGTCTACCTGTTGTGACTTCTTGAGGACTGGGATTAAAGGAGAGCACCATCATGTCCATGTCCGGTCAACCCCGTTCTTAAAGACGTCAGCCCACAGCACATCTATCTCCTGCCTCTGAAGTCCTGCAGGGTGCTAATTACATACTAGGTACCTGACCGGCTGAGTCACGACTGTGTGTAAGGTCGTGGAGGAGAGCCCGTGACAGCTTCCGAGGGGAGTGAAATCAGCCTCCCTTCCCTCAAAGAACTCCTGCTCAATGTCAGTACAAGGCCAGGAAAGGGGGGGAAATAACCCGCCCAGTAGGGTGGGGCTCAGATATGCTGTTCTCTTGCTGGGACAGCTTCCCCCTTATCAACTCTGACCGAATCCATTCCTCTGTCAAAGCACTTGCCTCTGGGCAATCTCAACCATTCTGCTGCTATAAATTACGTTATATCCTTACAGTCAGCCTGCTGTTTACGTTACTGTCTCTGGGTTGGGCTCTGAGCGCCTGAGAGCCAGGATAGGTGTGGTGCTTAATGTGTGTACGGAAGCCCAGGAATGGGGTGCTGGGAAGCCCCTGGCTCCTGGACTGCAGAGGAGCAAGTTACCTGAGCATTCGGACAAGGGCAGGGATGCCTCCCGACTTGAAGATAGCGAGCAACCCCTCCCGGTGGTGGGAGAGGTTGTGCAGGATGCTTGTGGTGCATCGGGCTGTATCCAGGTCACTGGTGTTCTGCATGGTGCGCACCACAGCCGCCACCAGCTGGGGCGAGCCCATTAGGGCACGGCGGGACGCCTCCTTTTTGGACAGCTGGTTCACAATCATAGCCGCCTTGGTCACCACTACCTGGAGGAAGCATGTGAGATGGTGAGCATGTGGCTCAGGCTCCTCCCCAACAGAGAGAAGGAAGGCAAAGGACATGACATCCTTCCACATAGCTTAGATGACACAAGCCAGTCTCCGGATGCCAGACTCATGGCTTCCTTCCCTCTGGGGACAGCTAGTTTTGCCCCGCCCCACCTCTAGCCCCTTCACAGACCGGGTCCTCATCGTTGAGCAGCTTGGTGAGCTCAGGCAGAGCCCGCGTGGCCAGCTCCGCATCGTCCTGGTAGTTGATGAGATGTACGATGGCCGACTTGAGCAACTGGGATGGCTCCGCCAGTCGCTGCAGGTTGGTGGTTTGCCCCTCCACCTGGGTGGCCAGCAGTAGAGAACTGTCCTCGCCTGACACACCTGGACACATGGCCTCCCGCACTCGCTTGGCTCTGGCTGTCGTGGACATCTGGTACTCCAGGTCACCTGGAAGCCAAATGACGCAAGGATTGAGCTACATGAGATTTAGGGGGGACCTTGAAGGGCAAGGTAGGCTGTGCAGACACAGCTCCATGATGCCTCATGCGCCACCAAAGTACAGGACGTCACTCATGATTCTGTACCTAACAGGATTCCGGGAGATCGCCATTGCCACGGCTTTTATTACCTTTTATCATGAGGCCTATCTAGCCCACCCAGCACAGGGAACTCTATGACAACTAACTAAAATCACAGCTATGAAGCTATGACTCTTGTCTGACACCTATCATTACAAAAATGTCTATAGCAAATATTGTAGGGCCTCATATTTGCTCAGCAAGCACCCTACTACTGAACTATATTCCCATCCTTTAAAAAAAAAAAAAACCACTAAGGGCTGGAGAAATGGTTTTGCAGTTAAGAACACTTGCTGCTCTTGCAGAGAACCTAGGTTCCACTCCCAGTACCTACATGGTGGCTCACAGTCACATCTAACTCCAGGTCCAGGAGGTTCAGGTGCCCTCTTTTGGCCACCATAAGTACTGCACCCATTTGGTGCATATACATACACACATATACATACAAACACACACATACTTTAAAAATTAAGAATATTTTACATTTCTCAAAGTGACTTGGAGCTTACTCTACTCAGAAAACCTTTGTACTTGTAATCCTCCTGCCTCAGCCTGCCAAGTAGTTGGGGCATCACATACCTTTGCTACCATGGCCAGCTCAGCAATAATAACAGCTGTGGCTGGAGATGTAGCTCAGTTGGTAGAATGCTTGCCTAAGAAGGTTCCACTCAACACTGAATAAAATGAGGCATGGTGGTACACTCATGTGATAATTGTAATAATTTCAGTATTCCAGAAGTGGCAGAAAGAGGATCAGAAGTTCATAGCTATTCTTGGCTACACCTGAGTTTAAAATAGCCTAGGCTAAATAAGACTTTGTCTCTAAAACAAAACCAGGAGCTGGAGAGTGGCTCAGTAAGTAGTCAAGAGTACTTGCTGTTTTATCATGAAGGCCAGAGCTCAGCTCCCAGCACCCACATCAGGCAACTCACAAACAATGAAACTTCACCTCTAAAGGATCCAAAGGAGGATGCCCTCTTCCTGCCTCCAAGGGCACCCTCGCACATATGTGTGTATTCATTTACACAGACACACTCACACATAATGACAAACCAAAAGAATAGCTAATGGTGGAGTACTTCTGTGCCTAACTGTGGGTTAAATACCTTTCTCCCACCTTCTCACTCACTCTTACAACAATCTCACAAGGCAAGTATAATATTATCTCTGTTTTTAGGACCTTGGACACAAAGGTCATAAAAATAGTGGACTCAGGTGCCCAAAGCCCCACCCCCCTCCACCTGTAACCATCAGGGCAGTCACGGAATTAGACAAGCTAAACGTCACCCTTCTAATTACACACTCACCCATCATAAAGTAGCAACTCTTTCCCTACAAAGGGGGCCCAAATGAGTCTCAGAGCACCAGCCAGGGTCACATAGTCAATGGAGAGACAGGACAGGACTGAGGCTTTGGGAAGGCAGGAGCAAAGGCCTTCAAGAAAAACACTGGGTTCTACTTCTGGGGTGGGCAGGAGCTATTTTAAAAAGTCCCAGATAGCCCTGCCATGGCAAATGTCCCAGTGCCCTAGTAGAGAGGCAAGCTGAGGATTATTCTCTAATTAATAGGGAAGGAGAGGCTGCCCACAGAGCTCTCCCATCTATATGCTTTACTGTAGCTCCCAACATGCACCTGGCCCTGCCAGGCACAGAGGCTCCTGCCTGAGGCCGGGGAGGAGACCTGAGACAGTGCTCGTAGAGCCCCAACAAGCCACTGCTCACCCTGCAACTGTCCAGGCCCCAGAGCTCATCCCCCTGCAATGTTTAGGGCCCCGGGGACATCTGTGAGTGACAATCCTAGCGCCATGTGCACCTCTGTCCCACAGAGGAAGGAGCACCTGGACTGGTAGAGTGTTTGCCTTTGTGACAGAAACCCAGAACAGAGCCTCAGCTGCTGTGTGCCTGTCCTTGGGACATCTGCCTGTCACGTGCTGGCCTAGCCTAGGCATGAACACAGTGCCGCTTCCACCAAACTGGGATTGGCGGGATTGGGAAGGGGGAGTAAGTAGGGAGGGAGTGGGGGGGTTGTTCCTGGTCTCTCTCATCAGATGTGCGTCTTCCCAATAATCACCAGGTTCCCACTGAGGGTAGCAATAAAGTCTCCCTATTACATCACTGGGACCCCAGAAGTCAAGAACTGCAGGCTCACTCTTCCAACCACTGGCACCGCTGGGCAGGGTCTATGCCCATATTCGGAGATCATGGAAATGACATCTGTGTCTGTCTCTGGGTAGCCACATGTTCCCCTTCAGACTTCCTAAGTCCCCAAGAGTAGGAACTTCTTTCAAACCAGGGATCCCCTCGATCTACCTCCCACCAGGATCCAGCCAGAGTTTTTGTCCCATTGAAAAAAAAAAAAAAAGACAACCCTGGAGTCCAGACCTTGGCTCTGGGGCACCCCCTGTGTATAGGTGGTTGTCTTCTTGAGTGTGTACTGCCTGCCGCAGGCATCGTCCTCGTCCATGATGCCCTTGCTGCTGACAGAGGGCACACAGGTATTGACACCTGAGTGGATGCCTGAGTCGTACGTGTACGTCTGCTGCCACTCAGTCACCTTGATGGGCTGTTCAATCAGGTTCATCACCTCCATGGTGGCTGCTAGGGGTGAAAAACAAGAAGAGCGCAGGTTAGCTGACTGGAGGAACAGCGCCACTCCCAACTCAGCTGCGGCCCTCTTCCCTGAATCTGCCCTTCTCCTGATACCCCACCAGAGCCTCGAGGCCCTCAGAAGACGGCAGACAGCAAGGTGCAGGGGTGAAGAGGAAGGGCACCCAGCCCAGAAATAGGCTGCCCACCAGAAGACTGCCTAGGCACCGTAGAGCTGAAGATGTGCCATTGTGGTTAATTTGAGCCCTGGGCTTGCCTCTTCAGCTCTGGTGTGGAGACAGGAAACAGCCAGCCGCCTCCGGTACCGGCTCCAAGCTAAACTCACCAGTCAGTCCCAACCCAACAGTTCCAGCGGCAAAGGAACTAAGGGCTTCAGGTAGATGCTGGGGCCCTGCAGACCAGTCCTCCCCTGCAGCTCCCGGGGAGGGTTGCCAGGCTGCAGCACCCAGCCAGCCATTGGAGGAGAGACTGGGTGGGACAGGGAAGCTGTTCGACAGGTTTCTCGGGCACACCCCAGGCTCCCTCAGCTCCTGATCTCACTTTCCAGGTCAAGCCTAACCAGGCCCTCCTCCCTACCAGCTCCCAGCTTTCCCACTATTCTGATCCTGACAGGCCAGTTCAAATCTTGGCTTACTTACTCCCTAGCCAATCCATCTCCCGGTTGGATGCCAGGGGCTTCAAACTCAGGTTCTACCACTCTCGTGTATTGCTTGCTGTGTGGGTAGTGCTTGGGAAGGACCCATTATGGATGGCTCTTAGCGGGTGCTCACTGTTGGGGACCAGAGTGTTGTGGTCCTGCCTCACCCTAGGCTATTGGCTCAGCTTCCTGGAATCCAGGCTAGGAGCATGGAGTGGAGCAGGCCTCCGGAGTGGTCACTGCTGTTGAGGAATCTCACCCTGCTTGAAGACTTGGGGCCACTTGAAGAGTCACGAGCATCTGCACCCACTTGAAGTGTGAAGGCTTCCCATTTGGTCTGTTTGGGCCCCACCGCCATGCACGCTGACCCCATCCCAGCGGCCACCACCCAGACACAGGCAGCCAGGGAGAGAGACAAGGGAATGTCTGCGGGCCCGCTACGTGTCCCCATCTCTCACACATGGCTTTCAAAACTTTGTTCCCCAAGACACAGATGTCTCGTCATGGGGCCAGAGAGAGGACCAGGAGGCTTAACAGTGAGGCCTTCACCCTCCACACGCCAATCTGGCCTCAGAGAATGAGCAGAGCCCAGGCTAGTCCACGCATAAAATGAGGTGGTGCCTGGCATCTTTCCAGCAGAGTGTTCCACCGCGATGCCAGGGGAACCTGCAAAAATGAGGGTGGGGCACCCGGTGCACCGAGAGGCGCCAACCCAGGAACAAAGGGAATCAGGGGCCCCTTCCCAGAGCATGACGACAGAGGGGCATGGTGGAACACGCCTGTCATGCCAGCACCCGGGAGACTGGGATAGAGGGATCACCAGTGGGAGGCCAGTTACAGAAGGAGACACTGTTTCATAGAAAAAAAAAAGGAGAGCTTGATGAATGTTCTCCCCGCCCTTCATGGGCCACACAGCCCCTCCCCTGCCACAAGCAGTCCTAAAACAGGCAAGAGCAGCACCAGCTCCCAGCTGCCGCCTTTCTCGATTCCCACCACCCCGGGGTGACTCAGAGTTTCGTTTGGGGCTGATAAACAGCAGTAGGCCCAGGCCAGCGACAGCAGGCTCTGTGCCGCCAGATGTGCACAGCTGCTCCCAGACACTTGCCAGGAGTCGCTATTTTAGAATACACCTTCACACGCCCCCCTCCTCCCAGCTCCAAGCAGCAGCAGCAAGTGAAAATCAGGAGCTTGGAGGAGGCCGGCTCAGGAAAACCCTGCCTTCCCCCTTCCTTGTCCTCGGCCCCCCAGGGTGCTTCCGAAGAGAGAACTGAGGAATTTGGGAAGAATGAGTGGGTCCCAGAAGTCATCTTTGGGGGAAGGAAAAAAAATGAACTCTAAGCTCTTGAGAAGGTGAAACCTATTGGCAGTGCCCTATGGAGGCGAAGTCAAGAGGGTGAGGAAGAGCTAGCTGCAGGACAATAGCCCCTGTAGGCACAGGCTCCCCAATCTGACCACAAAGCTGCCTCTACAGAGATAGCCATCTAACCGTAGGACCCAGAAAGACAGGAGAGAGTGGCTTATCCCAAACCACAGGAGCCAGCTTCCGGTTAGAAGGGAACACTGCAGTGGAGCCTCAGGAGAGGGGTTTGCTCGCAGGCTGGTCCTCGGACCCAGCTGGCCAGGCCTGGAGCCAAGGGAAGCCAAGGGCTGAATAGCTTCCCAGGGCCATGGACAGGTCAAAGGATATCAGAGGGCAAGCGGCCAGCTCTCTAATATCCAGTGAATTCCAACCCTACTGGCAGGCCTTTGCAGATTCAGTTTCTAGGTGGGGAAACGTTGCAGAAAAGGAGGCTTCTGCTCAGTGCTGGACCTGTCTTACTTTTGGATTGGATTTAGTCCACCTCTCAGAGTCTGGAGGAAGCTGGGTCCTCTGCCCAAGGAGAGGACAAGAATGAGGGTGCTCAGGTCAGGTACAGGTGATGCAAGCCTTTAATCCCAGCACTCAGGAGGCAGAGGCAGGCGGATCTCTGTGAGTTCGAGGCTAGCCTGGTCTACAGAGTGAGTAGGATCCAAAGCTACACAGAGAAACCCTTCTTGAAAAACTTTTAAAAAGGGGGGAGGGGGACTGTTTCGGGTCTTGTAAACATGGGAGCATAAGCCGGGTGGTGGTGGCGCATGCCTTTAATCCCAGCACTTGGGAGATAGAAGCAAGCGGATCTCTGTGAGTTCAAGGTCAGCCTGGTCTATAAGGCCCCAAAGCTACAGAGAGACCCTGTCTTGAAAAACAAAAACAAAAAAAACAAAAAAAAAAAAAAAAAAAGGAAAGAAAAGAAAAGGAAAAAAAAAACAGAATGAGGGTGCTTGTAGGTAAAGGACCTCCCACCTATGCATTGCACATATTAGGGCTTGGTCTCAGCTCTGCCACACATGCTGGGGACCTCTGGGTGTTTTTTTTAACCTCTCTGGGTTTTACCCACAAAAAAGGCTGGCCCCATGATCTCAGAAAAAGCATTGGCGCCTCAGATTCTAAGGCAGTAGGGTTCCAATGTTAGTGAAGGGAAGGCTGAAAGTGGGCAAGAGACAGGAAATGCCAGAACTCTTCACAGAGACAGCAATCCTTGCAACAGGAAGACTGGTAGTCCAGCGTCAGACAGGATGTCAATCAGCTTCACCTTTTCCCCTACCAACTCAAAAGAACCTGGGAGATTCTTCCACAACAAGCGAAAGTACAGGTTTGGCCATTACCGGGGTGGAGAAGCCGCACCCAGTTTGGTCTCAGAGTTCTCCACCCCGGATCCACAGGTCAGAACGTCCGCAAGGAACAGAGCTGGGCTGGAAGTGAGGGAGACAGTGGTGGGGGCCCTGCCCAGGCGCTGGGCCAGAGATGGGTAGGGACAGAGACAGGGACAGGGCGGGTTTCCAAGTTGAATGGGGGGACCTTTGTTTAGCAGTGGGATTCTGGGGCATTGTTGGCAGCAGGGAGGAAGAAGCCAGCACAGAGATCACAGGGTGGAGTAAGGGGGCAGCTCAAAGGCAGGAAGAGAGAAGACACAGGCCCTTAAAGGGTATGCAAAGGGCCCTTCCCCCACTGGCTCCAGTCTGGGAAGAGCCCCGCCCTTCATGCCTGTTCTTCTGTACAGCCAGCTGGGGTGTTGGCACCAGGCACCCTTCATCCAAGCTGTCCTGCAGAATGACGCCCAGTCCTGACTTTAAAAATAACCCTACCAGAGTGACAGCAGCCTCCGGCCTGGCCAGCACCTGCAGGGGACAGTCAGTAACAGGCTCGGCTAGGCTGGACTGCTACCTGACAGTAAGACGCTGAGAAATATTCTCAGGAACAGGTTGCTGAGAGACCATGTTGGACCTCGGTGCGGAAACAAGGCATGTGGCCGCTGCATGGGGGGCAGGCAAGGCTGGGCTTCCCTACAGGTCCTCTGGGTCAGAGACTGGTAGCCTGTGCATACCCAGATCCATGGGCTTAGATCAAGGCAGGACGGGAGTGGTGGGTGGGCAGCTTTGCAGAGGGTCTCCATCAGAACCGACCCCTAACTGGCTGCGGGCCTTCTGGCAAGCCATGACATTTTCTTTGTCATGTGACCCCTTTCCTCAGACTCTGTGTGACCTGAACACAGCTGCTGCCTCCCTGACTCCCTCCTTCAACCAGAAGAGGTGGCCAGTCCAATCAGAACAGTCCCCACCTCAGGGTGAAGGCTTAGAGGGGTCACCAGCCCCAACCTTCCCTCCTCACGGCTTCTAGATCCAGCTGGGATGTAGCCAGCATTGCCGCAGACAGAAACACACCTCTATTGTACAGACAGACATGGGGACTTCTAGAGACTGCCGATACCAGGAGGGAACCCCTCACTGTCCCCCAATACCCTGTTCTACCATGGTGAGAGGCTCCTGGGCAGACACCACAGCCTCCCTCTGCAGACCAGGAACCATGTGTGGCCAATGCTGAGGACAGAAGAAGACAAGGGAAGTTTTCAAAGGAAAGCCTCACTTCCAGCCTGGCAGGCTAGGCCAGGCCAGGTCGCTGAGAAGGGGTCTGGAGTGGGAGAGGCTCAAGCCATGACCCAGCTGCTGTTTGTTCTCTCCTGGGCTGCATCCCAAAGCAAACAGAGCAGGGTGGGAAAATGAAGAGGCTGTTCAGCAGAGGGAAGCGGGCCGGCCGAGTGGCCTGACCTAGAGAACCTCAGGGTTCCCCAGCGAGGGCTTCGGCTGCAGCTGCATCCCTGCTGAGGACACTTTCCTTTGGGACAGCGTCCCAAGCCAGCGGATGAGCCCAAACCCGGGACTCCTGGGAATGGAAAATCACTCCAGCTGTTACACGCCACCAGCCAGCACTAGCGCTGGAGCTTAGGCAGCCCCATTAACAGCAGCTGGAGCCCAGCCAGTTAGGGTATGATGCTGCAGGATAGGGCTAGACAGAAAGACCTAAACACTTAGTCTCCAGACAACACAGCCTGCAGAAAGTTGCTCTGCAAGCAGGCTTCATGAGAACACCTTGGCTGGGTTCGCTGCATAGCCTGACGACTTGAGTTCAAACCACACGGTAGAAAAGGACAGAACTGACTCTTGCCCCTCGACTCCCACCAGCATGCAGTGGCACCCACGCGCTCCCCCCCAGATAAATGTTAGAAAAATGACAACTTGCCATGGGGAGGGCACGGGAGGACTTCTCGGAAGAGGGGCTTAAGAGTAAAGTGCTAAACCTGGCAGTGGTGGCACACATCTTTGATCCCGGCATTCGGGAGGCAGAGACAGGGGGATCTCTGAGTTGGAAGTCAACCTGGTCTATAGAGGAAGTTCCAGGAAACCCAGGGCTACATAGAGAAAACTTGTCTTGACCTCCCACCCCTCCCCTCAAAAAAAAAAAAAAAAAAAGAGAGTGAAGTACTTGAATGGTTGCAGAAAGTCCTCCCCCAGCTGGGTTCTGACCTCCTGTACTGGGAAGGAATAAAATCAACTCCCCACTGTATACAGTACACACATTGGAAGGTAAAGATCAGCGGACAGGAGAGGGGGGCAGGGGAGGGAGGGCTCAAGGTAGCTGCTTCACAAAATTCAGATTAAGGACAACTTTTTATTCTCAAAAACTTTTGTGCACTTCTCAGTTTTAAAAAATGATCGGGGGGAAGGGGCTGGAGAGGTGGCTCAGTGGTTAAGAGCACTGACTGCTCTTCCAGAGGACCTAGGTTCAATTCCCAGCATCCACATGGCAGCTCACAACTGTATGAAGATCCAGTTGCAGGGGATCTGACACCTTCACACCAATGCACATAAAATAAAGTTAAATAAACCATAAAAAAAATGATCAGGGGCTGGAGGGACGGCACCAGCTGCTCTTCCAGAGGTCCTGGGTTCAATTCCTAGCACCCACATGGCAGCTCACACCTCTCTGCAGCTCCAGTGCCAAGGCTTGACACCCTCATGCAGACATACTTGCAGGCAAAACACCAATGCACATTAAAAAAATTTTAAATTGATAACTGAGCTTGGTGGTGCATGCCTTTGATCCCAACACTCAGGAAGCAGAGGCAGGCGGATCTCTGTGAGTTCCTGGACAGCAAGGAGTACAAAGAGAGACCCTGTCTTTAAAAACAAACGGCTGGGTGGTGGTGGCGCAAGCCTTTAATCCCAGCACTGGGGAGGCAGAGGCAGGCAGATCTTTGTGAGTTCAAAGCCAGTCTAGTCTACAGAGCTAGTTTCAGGATGGGCTCCAAAACTACAGAGAAATCCTGTCTCGAAAAACCAAAACAAACAAACAAACAAACAAACAGAAAAAAAGGTGATCAAATGTGAATTTCTCAGGGAAGGAAGGTAGAGTGAGTGATGCCCCACAATGAGGTAGCTCGTTGACTTCTCAGCCTCTTCCCGCTAAGGAGTGACATAAGACTGTCTCCACCTTGGGAAAAGGCAAAGAAAGCTGAGCATTCTCCTCTGCCGTCAGTTAAAAGGTCAAGAGGTCAGGAGACTGGCATGGCAGACAAAGAGCTATATCTCTCTTCAAACCTAGCCCAGGAAGTTGCTGGAAAATGGGACAGTCCATGTCGCCAGACATCCACCAGATTCAACTCCGTCCCAGGAGAAAGGCCTCAGGGTGTCTCTCATCTGCAGAGACACAAATCCCAGTGACCTCTCCTCAGTTTCACCACTTTTTCTCATTAGAGCGTTACAGGGCCAGCCAGCTGCCGGATGCTGGTTTCCCTAACAGCCATGTGGTTCTTCTCCCCAAAGTCCCCAAACAAAAAGTTTCCTCCAAGGGCTCAGTAGGTCTCAGACAGACTATTCACCCACAGGAAGTGCCTCCTGGCCAGGATGACCCTCTTAAGGGAGACTCAACTATGAGCCTCGACCTGTTCCATCCGCTCAAGTGAAGACCTCCTTACCCAGAGCTGGAGAGACGGCTCAGCAGTTAAGAGCACTTACTGCTCTTGGAGAGGACCCAGACTAGTTCCCGGAACCCATATGGCAGCTCACAGCCCTCTGTAACTCCGGTTGCAGGGGAGCTCACACTGTCTTCTGGATAGGAAGCCTTTTCCTTCCTTCTGTCTAACCCCTATTCTTTCCTTAAGGACATCTGTCCCCTACTCCCTTGTTCCGGGGCCCTCGGGGTGCTAGAAAGCCACAAGTTCATCAACCTGTGTGGCAGGCAGCCAGAATGACTTCATTCTCCCTCTGTGTTCCTCAATCAAGGCTCCTTGCTTAGTGTTCTCCTCTCCAGGATCAGTAATCATTATGCTGTGGTTCCCTCCAGATTTTTGTTTTGTTGTTTTGTTTTTCAAGACAGGATTTCTTTGTGTAGCCTTAGCTGTCCTGGAACTAGCTCTGCAGACCAGGCTGGCCTCAAACTCACAGAGTCACAGAGATCTGCCTGCCTCTGCCTCCAGAGAGATGGGATTAAAGTCGTGTGCCACCACCACGCAGCTCCCCTCCTGATCTTAAGAATATGACAACCTAGTGGTAAGAGCCTCAGTCTTCAGGCTATACCAGTACACAGGCTGAACCTAGCTCCAGACCCCACTTCCAGGCCCATTCTGGTACCAGGTGATAAGTTGACAGAGGGGCCTAAGAAGAAGACCATGTACCACCAAATCTTTCCCGAGGGGTAGGGCTTTGAATGACAGGCAGCCCCCACAACTTCTCATCCTACCCCACAGCAAGGCCCTCCTGTGGCCGTTATCACAGGCCAGATGGTCTCCAGCCAGGACAGCCAGTTCTCTCCAAACAGCCTGACTGCACTACCTGGCATGAGCTAGCAGGACACTCACCCAGGCCTAAACCTGACTCACAAGTCTCCATTCTCCAGAGAGCACCTCGCCACCCCCCCCCACTCCCACTTTAACTTGGCAAAGCCCAGGATGCTAATGAAGCGAGCAAATCCCACTTCCTATCCAGGGTCCAGCTCGGAGGGTTCCGACCCATGCTCTCCTTCCCTCTCTTCTCCCCTAACTCCTACCATCACAGCTCTGGGGAGATTTCCCAGGGCTGGCAGCCCGGAGGATGAGTGAGTCATCCCCACCTGACAAACCTGTCCCGCCTTCCCCACCCCCACACGTCTCCTAGGGCTTTTCTGAACTCCCTTCGGTCTGTGGAGCTGAGGTTCTCCAAAAGCAGCAGTGGACAACTTCCAGTGAGGGCTGACGATGTAGCTTATGGGGTAGGGCGCTTGCTCTAGCATGTATGAAGCCCTGGGTTCGATCCCCAGCCCTGAATAAACCAGCCACAGCGTTACATGCCTGTTGTCCTTCCAACACTTGAGAGGTAGAGGCAGGAGGATCACAAGTTCAAAGTCTGAGCTGGTGAGATGGGTGGTGGGGTTAAGGCTAAATTGGATCCGTGGGACCACATGGTAGAAGTAAAAAAATAACCTCTGAAAAATTGTTCCCTGATCTCCACAGATGGGCTGTGTCCTGAGCATGCTCAAACACACAGGCACACACAAAATAAATGCAATAATAATAATAATAATAAATGTTTTTTAAAAGTTTGCCAGACATGGTGGCAAACCTTTTATTCTGGTACTCAGGGGCAGAAGCAGGTAGATCTCTGTGAGTTCGAGGCCAACCTGGTCTATATAGCAAAGTTCTAGGCCAGCCAGGGCTGCCACTAAAAAGAAAAGTTCGAGATCAACCTCAGAGGCTAGCCCGAGTTACATGAGACTTTGTCAAGGAAGAAAAAAAGGGCACAGGGTGGGGGGTGGTTAGTCCCATCCAGGGCTGAGAATGGGGCTCCATGGGAAAGAGATGCCTAGTTTGGATTTGATCCTTAGCACCTAGAAGAAAAAATAAGAGAGAGAAAAGAACTCCTTCCCGAGTTGTACTGGAGCCAAACAGCAGAATGAAGTCTGAGCTTGGAACAGAAGGCTTCCTTGAGTCTAGCGGCGCAACACCGGGCAAGTTCCTACCCTTCCCTGAGTTTCTAAGGATGGAATTACTGCACCTGCCTATAAGGTAAGCATGATTCGTGGGAACCCTAGTGAAAGGCCTGGTACCATGTAGTCTTCTGGCTTTGAGTTACCATCAATCAAGCACTTACTGGGTAGATAGGTTTATTATTCCTGTTTGCCAAAGAGGTCGCTGAGCCTGCAAGAGGCAGGGTTGCCTTGACCCAAGCAAGCTATATAGGTAACAAGACACTGCTCAGAGACACAAGCTAGGCCACTGCAAGCCCCTGACCCAGTGCTCAAACTGCTCCATGAGACCATCTCTCTCCATCACTGTTCTTCTGTGGACCAGCCAACTGTGTCACCTTGTTCTGAAGTAGCTCTGCATGGGGACAGGCCTTCCTCTCTTGAGCAATGGCCCGTGGGGCCCCCAGGAAGGGAAACAGTCAACCAGGCTCTGCTTGACCTTCCGTTCCCACAGGCTGCATTCTCCAAGCTCAACCATAGCAGGCCAGACGGCGGCGGCTCCAGAGGGAATGGGGTGGAGCCCGGGTGCGGGGGAGGCTCCTGTCACCCAAGCCCAGACTTGATCTGGCAAGAAATGACTAATTGGATCCTACCTTTGCTTCCCCTCCCTCCTGTCCAGTCAGAAGCCAGCTTGGGCCAGGCACCTCCTAGCCATACTTCCTCAGTATTGTCTTTTCATCACGGCCACAAACCAGATTAGCTAAACTAATCATTTAGCTCATGTAATTACAATGCCTTCCCCTCCTCCACCTTGGCACAGAGAGGAGGAAAGACAGGTTGCTTGGGCCTAAACTTCATGCCCCTGGTGCTTCTCGAGGTGGTCACACATACTTTACCACCCACCGAACCGAGTCTGATCCCCACTTAAGGGTTTATCCCAGGGGAGGGTCTGATCTCCATCCCCACTCTCCCATCCACAGCCAAGTATCAAGGCTTCCCAGGTGAGTCAGAGCAAGCGCACTGATGACCCTCACCCCATCTCCCCTCTGCCCAAGGCTAGCCCGGGCATTCCTGCTCTGTCTCCCAAGGAGGCTAGGCTCCAAACACCTGTGAAAAGACCACACTTCAGATTTGTATACACCAGCGCAGCAAGCCCAGTAGAAGTTCACAATTCTCAGCACACCGGGGACACGGCGAGGGTGGCGCTCACACTGTTCAGCCTGAGGGTGTCTGGCGTGGAAGAAGCCTTCCACAGTAAAGACTTCCTCCTGTCCCGCTTTCCCCGCCAAACACTCAGGAAAAGGGTGGGTGGAGAAGGGACTTCTGGCAAATCCTCTACACCTTCATAATTTAGAAACCCAGCAAAGGGCAGGCAACATTCCTGCCCTCCCGCCTCAGTTGTCAGCCAGCTAAATAGAATTGGGAATGGGATGAGGGGCTGAGGAAAGACTAGCATTCTCCCGATCTTTCTCGGTGTGACCCAGTCTTGCCCCGCCCCACCCCCATTCCTGGGGAAGGGGCAGAGATCCCGAGGGAGAGGCACTTAGCAGGCCTCATATAAAGGGGTGTGGTGGTCTCAAGAGGAGGGGAAAGGGAAGGAAGAAGACACTTTCAGCACCCTCCCACACCCTGCATTGATCCCCCACCTCAGTCAGGCCTCAGGGGCCTAGCAAACAGGATGGAGGTGGGGGCAGGGAGAACAGGGTCAAAGCGCAGGCACTGGCCCATGTTCAGCCTGGAGCTGGCTGGGGGATGGGGCTTTCCTCCAAGAAGCATCCTCAGGTCTGGAATCAACTCTGAGCAAGGAGACAGGAAAATCTCAGAGAAGACTACCAGGGCTACTCTCTCCTGAAAAGTTTGTTTGGAGTGATTTCTCAACAATAATGGGTTGCAGAAATAAAAAGGTATCGCTGTTTTCCTACCAACACTCTGGAAAACACAGCTACTGAAAACTGGGCAAACGCTTCTTAATTCTCTCTGCTGGCCCAGACTCCAAGCCCAAGCCACCAGTGTCTGACATCGGTAGGGCACTGAGCCCAGTTCCTTTACCAGTTCCCCAGTCACCCCATCCCACCTCAATAGGAAAAGGCATAGACTCGCTTATACTAGAGCGGAGGGAGGCGCCACAGGTACAGTTCGAAGCTGAAGGGCAGGGCCTCGGTCCTCCAAGCGCTCACCTGCTCTGCTCAGCAGGTGGGGACTGCGTCTCTGGGAAAATGTGCACTCGGCCCCCACAGTTGGGTAAGCTGGGCGCAGACAATAGGGCCCCACCCAGGCCTGGGGGAGTAGGGAGGGAGGGAAAGCGAGGATGACGCGTGGGGTGGGGTGAGGGTGGCCCCAAAGAGACTAAGCAGCAAGTTTCCCTACCGGTAAAATGCTGTCACCCTGAGCTCCAGGACCAGGCGGAGCGGGTCAAAGTCTGCCCTGTCAGCTCGGGGCGAGAGTCAGGGACACTGCGTCGTGCAAGCTCCGCGGGCCCCGGGGGAGGCGCGAACTCCGAAGCACCTGCCCTAGTTTCTCCCCGCCCTTCTCAAACCTGTGGTTCGTGGAGCCTGGAGGGGAGCTCCAACCCGGATCGCTCGTCCCAGGGGTAACGTGCCCAGGACCCCAGCGCGCCCCCTGTCGCCGGTGCAGTGTGCGCTCCCTGGCACCCGCCCTCACCTGCCCTGAGACCGCTGGAACCCGCCTCTAGATCACTTGCTGTCCCTTCTCTGCCCTCAGTGATATGCACCCCGATATGCATATGTACCTGAGCGTGGAGCCGGGCCGGGCCGGGTCGGGTCGGGGTTGGGCCGGGAGGGAGCCGGCGGGGATAGCGAACTGAGCTCGGCGCGCTCGGGCGGCGGCTGCTCCGGACTCTGGCCAAGGCAGCAACTCAGTAACCGAACAAAAGGCAAAAGGACCTGACAGCCAAGCCACACCTCTCGCCCCCTCGAAGCTCCTCCCCCTAGGGAGACGCCCACTCGTTGAGGTTAGCTCACTGGCTGCCCCGCCTGACTATCCCGTCGAGGGGCGGAGCCTCGCGCCCGGACCTTTACCACGACCGCCTCTGTTTATGCGCTCACCATTGGCCCCAGGGACTGCCAGTCGACTCTGGGGTGGACGCCAACTTGAGGTCTCATCATTACTCTGCATCTATTGGCAAATAGAAAGTTTCTTCCTTATGATTGGACAGGGGACTGTCAGTAAGACTAAGGAAAAAGCCAATGGAACAGGTGGGGCGTGTCTTGCCCCACCCTAGCCCTGAGCAGGTGAGACTCATTACCGTCCCCTTCCCCCTACCTGTTCAACAGGTGAGTCAGGGGGCGGCCTGGGAAAGGACTGACGCCTTCACTGGCCAGCCGACTCAGCGTCAGGCTTATTCATTCCTGCCCCAACGTAGCAATAAGATGTTTGTAAAGCATTTCATAGGCTTTGTGCTAGGTTGGGATTCCTCCCCTCCACAAAAGCCAGAGTGTTCCTTCTATTTAGAATTAGAAGGCCTGGGTTTGGGTTCCCTCCTTAGTCTCGGTATGACCTCAGGCCAATTAGTTTACCTTTCACCCCGGTTCTCCTCATCGGCAAAGTGGCTTCATTAGCTTTATCTGGCTTAGGTTGGAGAGATTAAATGAAGTAAGCTTTATGGTGGTGCTTGCACAGCCAGGGATGTCAGAATTTAACCAATGATACGGTCAATTTCAAAAACTGTTGGGAGGGCCGGGCCGTGATGGAGCATGCCTTTAATCCCAGCACTTGAGAGGTAGAGGCAGGAGGGAGGATGTCTGAATTCTCGAGGCCAAGCCTGGTCCACAGAGCAAGTTCCAGGACAGCCAAGGCTACACAGAGAAACCCTGTCTCTAAAAACAAAAAGCAAGCAAGCAAACAAACAAACAGAAAAACTATTGGAGCAACAAACGATCTGCATTAGAAGAATATTTTTAATGGACTTGCATGGCAACTCAACCGTGCAAGCCTGACAGCCTGAGTTTGATTCCTGGAGGAGGGGGACAATGAAGTCCCACAGGCTGTCCTCTGATCTCCATGTCCCCGCCTTGGCACGGGTACCACACAAATAAAAGTAAATAAAATGCGATGCAATTTTAAAATTAAGCTTCAAAGGGGTCGCGAGACTAGGAAATAGGATGCACTCCAAACTAGGACGCCTTCTTACTTCAAGTCCCACCATATCATAGAGAAACAGAGCAGGAGAAGGGTCACTAAGTGTGTGTGTGTGTGTGTGTGTGAACGCACATGTGCAATGTGTGCACACATGGGGGCAGGGTGGGGGGCGGTAATAACACTCCAGGGAATAACAGACAAAAGAACAGTGATTCCATTAAAGATTAAATGATGGTATAAAGAACCTTTGGGAGGCTTGTGGGGGCATCAGACATTAGATGGAAGGAAAGGAAGCATCGGCCTAAATGAAACGGGGCAGCAAGCCCTTCGATAGTGAACAAGGCTGGTTGGTTAGCTATCAGAAAGAACTCCAGACAGGCCACTCAAGAAGTCCTAGATATTTCCTCCTGTGGTTGCTGAGATGACTGCCGCTGTGGCCGCACCACGAACCCAGGTTCCTGGAGCTGCTCATTCATCCAACACAAGTACTGAGCACCGACTGTATGCGAGGGGCCAAGTTTAGAGCCTGGCTGCACAGAAAATTAAACGCATCCTAACTCTCAGAAAGTTTACAGAGCGACAAGAGTTCCCAGCCTGTGTGGGAGTTGAGAGAGTGGCTGTTTAGAAAAGGATTTCCTGAACACACACACGCACACACACACACACACACACGCACGCACACACACACACACACACACACAAGAGCTGATGGGGTAAAATAACTCCAGCTGAAGGTACCCTAACAGTGTCTTTGACCACAGTTCCCCGGCAGGGAAAAGAATGAGGCTTAACTTGTTCTCTTCCATCCAGTAAGTCTTCCTGAAAGGGGCAGGAAGATAGCAGCATCCCAGGAAGATAGCTACACATGCCAGGTTGCTCAGGACCACTCCCCTTTACTATTTCCCCTGACTCCCCCCTCCAGCTTACCTGGGAGTCTTTATCTCCACCTAAACCCTCCCCCACCTGCCTACTTGCCCCCCTTCCACGAAAAGCAGTGATCAATCCAGAGCTCAGGAAGAGCTCACCATCTCAAGCTGCTGCCTCTGCCAGGGTTCCAGCCTCCACCCAATCCGCCCACCCAGTCACACACCACTTCCAAACCCTTTGCGAGTTTCCTGCCACCTTTGTCTGCACTTCGGCCAACCGGCAGCAGGGGAGGGCTGTGGAGAGAGCTGTAGTAGCCTAAGTGGAATTGGGGGGAGGTTGGGGCTTCTTAATAAGCTCTGTGTATCCCCAGAATGTACCCCTGCTTGTCTTCGGCAAGCCACGGCAGGTCCCCAAAGCCAAAGTTAAACTCCCGGGTGGAGGCTCCACTATGGAAGGCAGCAACGCCTGCTCCTCCCAGATGGATGAGTTTCCTGTGTGTTTCCTAATCTCCTACTACGTGCCTGCCAAACACGGGGGCTTCATCTGCACTCTTTCCTGGAATCAGCCATCTGCACGAGGGATTTGGTCTCCTGGTGGGGAAGGAGCTATTTAGGAATAGAGCTGAGCTCTGCTGTGACCATGGCCTCCTTTGCAGTTTGAACTTGAAGGAGAGGCCACCAGTCCATTTTACCCAATCTTCTGCTTCCCTTTAAAGGCAAGGATTTTTGTATTTGACAAATCTCCAAAAAAGGGAAATTCTCCAGCCTCCCTTATAGCAAATGCCCTTGTCTCCTTTTCCTGACAACGGTGTTTCTTCTGATGTCTAGCTTCAACTCAAACCCCTGCAGCTTAACCTCACTTCTCTTCCCTGGAGCTCAGTAAGAGCAAAATCCTTGGGCCACCAAGACTAAGACATATCTGACTTGCAGCTTTTTGGAGCCTGAGAGTTGGGAGTGATAGGGCACCAACTGGTCCATCTCAAGCTCCCCAGAGAGAGACAGAAGCTGAGGAGAAAGAGGAGGGGCCTGTGCACCGCAGAGCCTCTTGAAGGCAAAGGTGAACATTCGCCAGTGTCCAGAACAGCCAGGCCACCTCCCTGCTTATGTCATTTTTCTCTCATGTTCCATAGGCCTCTGGGCCATATAAGGAGGCAGGAGAGTTTCTGTTCTTCTTTTTCTAATTATTATTGTAGGATACATGATGGGTGGGTGTGGCATAGCATGCCCCTCAAGCTGAGACAACTTTGTGGAGTTGGTTCAACAATTCCTTTTTTGTTTGTTTGTTTGTTTGTTTGTTTTTCGAGACAGGGTTTCTCTCTGTAGCGTTGGAGCCTGTCCTGGCACTCGCTCTGTAGACCAGGCTGGCCTCGAACCCACAGAGATCTGCCTGCCTCTGCCTCCCGAGTGCTGGGATTAAAGGTGTGTGCCACCACCGCCCAGCTACAATTCCTATTAGTTTTATGTGGGTTCTGGGGCTTCAACTCAAGTTGTCAGGTCACACAGGAAGTACCTTTACCCACTGAGTCATCTTACCAGCCTGGGTTTCTGGTCTTCATTTGAACTTAACCTTTATGCTGTGGAGAGAGAGTTCCTGATGGATGGCTGTCATTTGGACCCATAGAATACACACACACACACACACACACACACTCGCACACACTCACATACAAATACACACATTCACATACATATACACACACATACACACTCACATACATACAAACACATACACACACACTCACATACATACACACACTCACACACTCACATACATACACACACTCACACACGTACACACACACATACTTACACAGAGACCTCCTCTTCAGATAACCACTTGTAGAAAGGATAATGCAGGCTTATCTTTGAATCATGTAGGGGCCTCTGCCCTGGTTTTCTAACAGTGACAAAGAAAACCGGCGACCAATAGCTGAAGTTTTTCTGGGCAGATCCGAATCAAAGACTATGGTAAAATCTAAAGGCCGAATGGGCATACTTATCTATCCCTTCCGGCGTAGAGCCATCCTTAGGCCTAGGGAAGAGGCCTTCTGTCCTGGGTCCTCCCCTTTAAAAGCCCAGACTTTTCATCCTTGTCCTGGCCTTTCTGGGATTTGATTCTCCACCCAGGGCCAAGGAGGGGAGAAGGCTGCACTTTCTCACACATCTTCCGAACCAGGTATCCGAAACCCTGGCATTCCTTGTCCAGCAAGAACTCTGCTTCTAAACCTATGAATCTTTCATGATGTCTTTCATCCCAAAGGTCCTGGCACTTGTGGGTGGTAAGCCAAAGAAATTACAAGTTCAGCTTTAGTAAGGTGAAAAGAAGGACACAGTCGAAAATACACACATTGACGTGTCCTCATGCATGTGTAGGGCTGGAAGAGCTTTGTGTAGTGGCCACAGACAGAAGGAAGGAAAGGCAGATGTCCCAGGGGCTAAGGACAATTCTCCCTGGGGCTATCATGTTCTGACAGAGGGAGAATTCTGAAGTCCTTCCTGGCTTTTGGTGGCCATTGTGGGGTTCCTCTGTGCTGGACTGCTTATTTCACAGATTGCTCACATCGATCTGCGAGCCTCGGCAGGTCCTCCAGCTTATGTCGAAGGATGCTGGGGGCAGGGCTAGATTGGGACACTGGCTGCAGAAGGCTTTGGAAGTCTCTGAGCTCCCTGCTGGAGGGATCCCCACTTCAGCTAGCACTAGAGCCCTGAAGGGGGGGAGCATTCCTGCCATCTTTGCAGCACTTTGGGGCCTCGAGGCCTTGAGGCCAGATGCTGCCCACAGCTAGCCCTGTGGGTGTGCTTCCAGCCAAGGAAGGCTCCTAATTACAGAGGTAGCTCCAGCAACAGGCATGACACTTCACAGCAAGGCATGTGGGCGGGATGGAATGCCAAAAAGAAAACAGGGAGACAAGAAAACAGAGATAGGGGAAACAGAAATAGTACCGGCCGGGGCCAGATACCAGAGGTGGGGGAAGGGGAGCCCAGAGGAGCTCTGGACCTGTTTAGAGGATGTCTATCCTAGGCTGTCCCCCTTAACTACGACAGCTCTTCCAGAATGAAGTCCTAGGACAGCTGCTCCCCTTTAGCCCCAACCCCCACGGGTGAAGTCTCAGGACAGGCTTCTGACATGGGTGTGCTCTGAAGCAGGTCTTGTGAATGCTCCTGAGCAGCTGCCTGCAGGTCCCAGTATAGTAGTTTTTTCGGGGGAAGGGAGGAACCAGTGAGACATTGCCTCCTGAGTCACCCAGCTTCCTGCTCCTGGCTTGGGCGACTCCATGAGCAGACTGGCACAGGTGGGGCCCCACCTGCCCTGCCAGCCTACCTGCCCCTCCCTCCCTCCCTCCCTCTACCCTCCCCTCCACAAGCCCTGGGAAATGCCTGCACTAGCCAGGAACCGGTCCCACAGAGAGGCCATTGGTCCTGAGTAAGCTCGCACCTGTGCGTGTGGTCACGCCTGCTTGTGGGACACACACACACACACACACACACACACACACACACACACACTTCTCTTCCACCTTGGAGTTCTTGTAACCCCATTCCCAGGTTCACATGAGAAAACTGAGGCTGGAGCCAGGAGAGGGGCTTGTCTGTGGTCCCTGAACAGCAAATGCACAACAGGGCTGGAACCAGAACCTTTGTCTCCTGCCCACTGGGTCATCTCCCAAACGACCTCTGTTTCCAACCCAGGGAAAGTGGGATTCTGCGGGGAGGGAGGAGGAAGCAAGAACTGATTCTTCAAGCTTGATTTCTGTCATCTGAAGTAAGGCTTTAGGAACACTTTGGGCTTAGAGAACCCGGGTGGAAGGCAGGTGGATGCCTCTGATGCCTAGGGCACCCCCACCCCAGACTCTATACCAACAACCTAGAACGTATATCCATAGTCACCACCTATGGTACCCAGCGAGCACAGCCATAGCAAAGAGACCACCATACACACCCCGAGGTCTCAGTGACTCGGTAGGAATTGGGATGGGACTGGAAATCTAGGGCCTGGGCCCTGGGGAATGTGAGAGTTGAGACCCTTGAATATTTCATCAGCACTTCAGCTCCAACTGAAGCAGCAGCCAACTTACAGCTCATGGATAATTTATGATCCCAACAGAGAACCTGGAAGTCGTGAGGGGGAGGGGCACTGAGGGGGAAGACGGGACCAAGCTGTGGACAAGAGTGATGGAGACAAGCCAGTGGGGACAGGAGTCTGTGAGAGAGGTCAGGGACCTCTCCAAGTTTGAGAATAGCAATATATTAAAAATAAATAACAACACCTCGAAGCTGGAAAGAATTGCTAAAGGTTAAAGCCATAGGACAAGTATTTTCTGACTCCCGAGTCTGACCCCAAGTCTGTGACGGAGTGTATAATCCCATTCTGAGATAACAAAAAAATGTAATGGTTCTGTGTGACTGTGAGGCCCTCAAACAATCCCCCTGCTCCACACTTGGGCAGGCCAGGAAGAAAAGCTAGACTTCACCCTTGGACCAGCTGAACCATCCCTTGCCAGCCTCCTCCTCCAGGAAGACCCTAAGAACTTTAGCCAAGTGGTTAAAGGCAAAGGAGGGAGTCAGGCATGGTCACCTCTGACTTCATCCGAGGAATATTAACACTACACCCTCTTCCACCTCCTTTTTTTCTGGGTAGAGTTTCACAAAATCTAGGCTGGCCCCCAAGTTGCCATGTGGTTGAAGACGATCTTGAGCTTTTGATCCTCCTGCCTCCATTCCCAGATTGCAATCCTGTATCATCTTATCCAGTTTATGTAGATGAGAATGGAACCCCGAGAGCTCTGTGCATGCCAGGCAAACTCGGTGAGCTATACCCCCAGCCTCACAAATTTCTTTCTTTTTAAAGGTGAGCTGGAGAAGATGACCCCAAATGGAAAATGGCAACTTCTTGGGGCCTCTGCTTTCCTCATAACCTTAGAGAACTCTTCCAAGTGGTCCAAGGATCAAGCGTATGCATGTGGAGGGGAGAGCAAACAAGTAAGCATACCTTCCCCTTGCCTCAGTTTCCCCACCTGAGTCATGGGCAGAATAGGTACTCCTATACCAAGGGCTGTTTTAGGGGACCAAAGAGATGCTATCGGGAGCCCTTGGCGCCAGCTGAGACCCAGGGAGGTAGTGATTATGAGGTGACAGGCCCACAGGCTGGGCCTGGAATTTCAGTTTCTGCTAGGGCTGATCGCTATGGTTCCCAGCATACTCCCATTGAATCCCTTCATCTTGGAACTTGATCGTAAAGGGAGCCAGCCAGAACTGTGTGTTAGCCCAGATCAGATTTGGCCCCAGCCCTGGAGTTTGACCCAGACTCTTGGGGGCTCTGTTTCCCCATCCATGACATCAGGGCTATCTTCCAGGGCTGACCTTGAAGAGATATTGTAAAAGAGGGCCTGGAGGAAGGCCAGAGTGGGGAGAAAAGGATGATGGCCCCAGGGCCCTGTAATCTTTGCTAGCCTGGTAGTTATTAGCTCCAGTCATCTGACATGGAGAAAGGCCCCTTCTTTGTCCCCAGAAGAGACCCTATTTTCAGAGACAGGTAACATCGGATAAGACCTTAAGGATTCTTCCTTTTATTTTTAAATTTAAGCTGTGGACGTTTTGTCTGCAAGTATGTCTGTGCACTGTATGCGCGTGCAAAGGACAGAAAGGGACAACAGATCCCCTGGAACGGGAGCTGTAGGTTGTTGTACGGAGCTGCCATGTGGATGCTGGGAATCAAACCCAGGTCCTCTGAAAGACCAGCCAGTGCTCTTAAATGTTGAACTGACTGTTGAACCATCTCTCCAGCCTTTATCGTTATTATTATTGTTATTATTTTTAAAGATTTATTTATTATGTATACAGTGTTCTGGCATGTAACACTCCAGAAGAATGAACCAAATCTCATTACAGATGGTTGTGGGCCACCATGTGGGTGCTGGGAATTGAACTCTGGACGTCTGGAAGAACAGCCAGTGCCCTTAACCTCTGAGCCATCTCTCCAGCCCCCCACCCCTCCTTTTTTTTTTTTTTTTTTTTTTTTTTTTTGAGATAGGGTTTCTCTGTGTAGCTTTGGAGCCTGTTCTAGCACTCACTCTGTAGATCTGTAGACCAGGCTGGTCTCGAACTCACAGAGATCTGCCTGTCTCTGCTTCCCAAGTGCTGGGATTAAAGATGTGCACCATCACTGCCCGGCTAAGTATTCTTTTCAAGACTGTCCCCATTATAGTAGGTTGTCAGTACTCACGTTAATGCCATGAAAGCATGTCATGTAAGCAGCATCCCACTGCTAAATAACACTAGCTTAAAAAACATACCAGTTTCGGGGTAAGAAGGGAATTTATTCCTTTGGAATTTGAGGAAGCTGATGTGACTTTCTTCCGCTGACCAGCACTCTCAAGATGCAGGAGCTGCTATCCTAAGTTTCCCCAGCAACGCTGTCCCAGGCCACCTAACATGATACCTAAAATCCCATGGACCTGACATCAGAATTCTATTCCCCCTCCCTTCCTTTTATCTTTCCTACCTCTCTTCTTCCCCTCTGCTCTTCCCCACTCTGCCTTTTCAATTCCTTATAGGCTAAACGTAGTAGATGCTCTATACTCTACCGTCTTCCCTTTCCCCAGCTGACAGCTCAGAGTCCCCAAGGCCTGTCCTTCCTTCTGACCATAACACTTCACCTTCCCTTCTCTGAGCATCACCTGGAACAGGGGCAGTTCTGAGGGTGGCAACAATTATCGGGTGCCTGGTCCCTGGGAGGCACTCTGCATGACAGAGTTCTGCTTTCATATGAATGGGAATGTTCTGGATTCAGAACATTCCTGTGGCATCTCCTGAGTTTGGTCTGACTGTATGAGGTCACATCCCAGTGTTTTCTGCCCAGCTCACACCTCCGCCCAGCATACTGTTGAGAATGGAAGGGCTAGTGGGGTGCTGTGGGAAGGGTAGGAGAGGTGAGAGCATCTGGCCTGGGTGGGGCTGGAGGGCCCACGCAGAGACTGGCTGGGACTCTGTCTCACCGGTTTGGGGAGCCAGCTGGCTGGGCAATGGGAGAGGCTCACATTAGGGAGAAATGGGAGGGTCTGGCAGCTCCCTGAGAAAGAGGAGCTGAGTGAAGCATACTGGACTAGCTAAGCGCCTGGATGGGATTCCTAAGGGTAGCTGGCTAATATGCATACACACACACACACACACACACACTCAAACATAGCCACACGTAAACTGAAACCCTTCAGCATTCTGGGTCCCTCTCACCTGACTCTATTTTCCTAATGTATCTAGCATAACTCAATTTTTGTTTTTAGACAAGTTCTTCCTAGCCCTGGCTGGTCTGGAACTTCTGCCTCCTGAGTCCTGGGGTACCAACAATTTATAGAAGATCTATTGTTCACCATCTGCCTCCAGTGGAGCAGAAGCTCCGGAAGGGTGAGGTGATTGGCCTGTTTTGCCCATGATCATGTGTCTCGTACATAAAAGGTGCTCACCGTGTAGAAGAATGACACGGTGTGTGAGAATGAATGAAGCGTGTGCCCAAAACATACTTAGGCACACACGCATGTATGGACAGAAACATACACACTCAAAGACATCTGGGTGCCAACAGGCTCACAGCTGCCACACATACCCTCAGACAGGCACACACACATACACACCTTTGCCCTCTGGTCCACAAGCACTTTCCATACCCACACCCAGCAGTCCAAATTCCAGAGCTGGTACTCACAGCAGCACACATCTGTGCAGACATGCTCAAGCACATCCTGCCCCTGCACCACACTGTGCCAGATCTGGAGGGCAGCCCCTCCCTGGAGCAAAGGGGTGGGTCACTAGACGCTGACAGTGCAACAGCCTGGGAGGGTGAGGGTGGACAGAGCCATTCTGGTACCTGGGAGCTGTCAGGAAACCACTCTCCTATGATAGAGATGAAGGTTGGAGAGAGGCTACCAGTTCCCTATCCTGAACCCGCTTCTCCCTCTAAAGGCCAACAGACTTGGACCAGACAGAGCCTAGGGGAGAGTTAGAGAGGATATCAGTCCTCTAGGTGACAGATGTGTGTGGGTCTCAAGACAAGTCATCTGGCACCTGGGAGCAGGGGTGCGGCAATGAGAAGTGCATGCCCTTCCCTGGTCAACTCCACCCTCCATCCCAGGGGTGTGTGTCGAGGTGCAGAGTAGCTTTGACCCCCTCTGTTCCTCTTGAAAGTGCCCCTTTTGCCCCTAACTCCCTGCAATGGAATGGCAGTAGGAATGGTAGTTAAAGGCCCACATCTTTACCCCGCCCCTCCAGACTCCTGTCCCCCAGAGCCAGTACAAGGTTGGACAAGTGAACTCTGATGATCTCATTGCATTTCAAGAAGTCCAAAGTCTTCAAACCACTTCCCAGGTGCTCCTCTGGTCACTGGGCTGGGGTTCCAGCAATGGCCCAACTGGGCATGCTTGCTCTAATTCTAGGGAGATTCCAGGAAAGAAAAACATGTAGTAAATGTCTTTAGGTCTCCTCTTCATATCTATAAGCCCCTGAGACTAGAAAAATACAGACATCCCTGGTTAGAGATCTGAAACCACAGTCTTCCAAGGGCTGCAGGGAATACTGTGTCTTCACGCCCCCTGGTGGCAGGTCTGAGTAGCGCACAGCTAAGAGGGCGCTCTCAGTCAGATGTCAGGGTTGTAGAGGGTGCTAAGGCCACAGGGTACACCAGCTGGTATTGTACAGATAAGGGAAGATGGGCGGAGGGAAGTAGGCAAGGACCTGTACCCACACAGTTCAGTCTTGGAGACCGGCCTCAGGTGCAGTGATTCATCCAACAATAAACATTTATTGAGCACCAGAACTCCAAGTCCGTGTTCTTCACAACCCCCTCTGCGGCTCTGACAGAGTGTCACCTGGCTGGCCTCGGTCCTGCAGACTCAAGCCAGAAGCTGAAAACTTCCTCAGGAGGATGTCTACCTTGGAGGTGCAGAAAGGGGAAGGAAGGATCCCCAACAGCTCACTTGGCAACAAGCAACACGGCCACCATTCTGAGAGGCACAGTAGAGTCTGGGTGGGAGCTAGGCCAACTACGTCCCTTTTAAGGTTTTTCTTTTTATTTTGAGACAGGGTCTCACTGTGTGGCCTCAACTAGCCTGGAACTCACCATGTGGGCCAGGCTAGCCTTGAACTCACAGAGATCCGCCTGCCTCTGTATCTCAACTGCTGGAATTAAAGGCCTACTCCACCACGCTCAGCTATTTTTGTTTTGAAACAAGATCTCATCACGGAGCCTGAGCTGGCCCGTATCTCACTATATAGTCAAGGCTGGCCTGGAACTGAGATCTGCCTGTTTCTGCCCCATTGGGTGCTGATGTCAAAGGCGTGCACCATCACACCAGGTCACTTTATGTTTTAATAAATAGTCCTTGCTCCTGGCCCGGGATCCTGAGTTTGAGGGGAGCACCGTGTCACCGCTCCTTTTTCTTTTCTTTTTGGTTTTTCGAGACAGGGTTTGTCCATGTAGGCCTGGCTGTCCTGGAACTCACTTTGTAGACCAGGCTGGCCTCGAACTCACAGAGATCGGCCTGCCTCTGCCTCCCGAGTGTCGGGATTAAAGCTGTGCCCCACCACTCTTAAGCCAGTTCAGGCTCTGGCTCTGAAAAGGAAGGAAAGAGCAAGGAGTTAGTCGTGCCCACTCCAACAGGGGTCTGAGGACTGACCTAGCAGGAGGGTAGATCACTAGCAGGTGCAACACCCTAGAGCAGGGTGGCAGCACCCACCCACACTCCATTGGCACGACAGCACAGGAAGAACCCCTGCCTCTAGAACCCATCCCAAACTGTGTCCTTCCTCCCAGTCCATTACTGACCAGCCTCAGCCTCGTCGCCCTTGGCATCTGGCTCCTGCCACCAGTCTGCATATAGGCCCTCCTCATAGTCGCCCTCCCCTTCAAATTCGGCATCGGACGGGAGTTCTTCTGTCTCCTCCACTTTATCCGGGGGTGACTCTGTCTCCTCCAGTTCCATCTAGAGCATCCCAGGGTGGTGGGGGAGAAACTGAGTCACAGCAGGCCCACATCCATATAGGCCCCCCTTCAGATCAGAACATCCCCAATCCCATCTTTCAGAACCCCACACACACACACACTTCGGTGGGTTTCCTGGTGTCATCCTGGCAGGAGGTGAACAGGCAGGCCTGAAACCTTCTTCTCAGTGCCAGCATCTAACATGAGGGCAACGTCAGGATTTGTCCTGCTGGGTCTCATTCTGAAACTGCTTCCCTGAGTGACACTTGGGACTCCACCAGCAGAGGCGGGGTGCTAGCATCATCGCGGCTTGCACCACAGCCCCACCTTCGGCCCCACGCCCAGTGAGGACACTGCTGGTCTGTGCATTTTGACTGCTGGTTCTACTCCCCTGCCAGGAATGCCTTTGCAACCCTGTCCTGGATGGGTCTGTGGATTCCGCCAAAGCCACAAGTCCACTCCAGGCTGAGGCCTTCACGCATCACCCTGGCCGGTACCCACACTGGCCTCTGCAGCTGCACAGTCTACGCCTCCCTTCTGAGAGCCTCTGGGAGACAGACTGCTCCTCTCAGCCACTCACTGCAACCCAAGCCTGACGTCTGGCAAACAGCAGACCAAAAGTGACAGCCATCGAAACTGCTACGCGTCCTGAGCACCTACTGAGTGCCAGTTGCGTACGTGGCGCTTTAAATAATCTCATTTAATTGTTACCACAATAAAAGTCAAAGGGCATGCGTGCTCCTCGGCGGATGGGTGAAGGTGTAGGAGTTTGCTAAGTTACTTAAGACTGATGCTAAGGGACAGAGATGGGATGAACCGCACCTAAGCCAGCCACGTGTCACAATGAAGACCCCGTTCCTGAGTTCACTGAATGTGGGGTACAGTGGATGTACCGAGGGGACAGATAAATAAGCTGCACAGCAATCCCCCGAGAAACCCAGGCTGCCAAACCCCCACCCTGAGCTGGGGCATACTATGGCTCTTCCCAGCACCATTCATTCAGTCAGTCATTTGTCCACTGACTCAAACTCAGTTCCTGAGAATGGGCATAATGCCGGGTGCTGTAGCAGAGCTGGGGATAATCTAGTCTCCTGTCCTGGGACGTGGTTGTCAAGGAGGCCTTATGGCCACGGTGAGATGGATAAGCGTTATGAGTAGCCATGTAGGTGGCGGGGGGTGGGGGGGACAGTGTAAGCCCAGAAGAAAGCCAGGACATCAAGCAAAGATCCCTAGAGAAGCTACCATTTGAGTTGGGTCCAGGAGGGATAGGCCTGGGACGGGCAGAGAAAGTGCCGTTGGAACACTAAGGTGACGGGGAAAGGGAGGTACAGATGGCAGACAGGAAACTCCTGCTTCACAACAGCTGGGTCTGTCACACGCAGTGACCTCAGGAGAGAGCCTAGCGTGTCCCCATCATGGTCCAGCCTCTCCCGGGGAGCCACTCACCTCATCATCCGACTGAAGGTACATGTGTGCGAAGTCCAGCAACTCCCGAAGCTCCGAGGTCTGGTTGTGGTAGAGCATGGCCTCCTGGGAGGTGGGAAAGGAGGACAGAGTGAGGTGGATCCTGCTGCCAGATGGCAGAAAGACAGGGCTCAGGGCTCAGGGAAACGGATCAGCTCACAGCATACCCCTAGTTTCTCGGAACATGGAACACTGGATTAAAAAGGATCCTGAGGATCCCAGGAGGGAGAGTGCTTCAATCCAGCAGTAATGTCTGCCACAGGCATGGAAAGTGGGGATGGCACCATGGGGCTCCTATCTGCCAGCCTTGCCCTAAACTCCCAAGGGCTTTTCTCATTGGTCAGTCTAACAGGGCCCTGGGAGGAAAGGCTCAAAGGACAGCACTGAGGTGCTAGCGGGCTTGCGCGGGCACCCATTTGCATTTCCCACATCCCAGACACTATGCTGAAGCCTAGACTCTACCCACAGCCCACATTCACTATTTCCCCTTCCTCTCCAGCCTTCCAAGGAAGCCAAGAGGTTTTTCTGCATTTTTTAATTTTTTTCTAAACGAAACCACAAAACTGCGCATTAGGCCAGTGCGCCACTAGATGCAGTCCCCACCTCCCGGGGCTGGAAGTCCTCCTCTTCAAGGCCCCAGCGAGCCCGGTGGAAGCGGTAATACACCAGGTTCTGCTGCATGACACTGTCCTTGGGGTCAAAGAGCATGTAGCTGGCAGCACTGCGGGCGGCCTGGCGCACGTCATTCACTGCAGGCAGGAAAAAGTAAAGGGGGGACCCTGATGTTTCCCTGTAAAGGCAATCCACTCACCCCATCTCACTCCCACCTTTCAACCTAGCCTGTAGCCTGTTGTCTTTACCCCCAGACACCTCCCAGAATATCAGTTGGCTCCTCACCCCGCCCGCCCAATCCAACAGGCCCTGGGTGTGGCCCTCCTACCAGGCAAGGGTGAGTCACGGACACCTCAATCATTGTCACTGTGGTTTACAGACAAAGGATTGGAGGCGCAGAGAGACGAGATAAACTGCTTGTACCTCCATCTTTGTCACTGCGGTTTAGAGACAAGGGCTTGGAGCTGCAGAGTGACGAGATAAACTGCTGGTGCCGATACTGCTGGAGAGTGACAGCAGCTGGGAGACTCAGCAGTCCTTAGAGCTCCTTGTCACAGCCTCAGGAGGAGCCTCCTGGTCCCTGATCTCAGCGCCTCCGCTCACGGCTCTAGGCCCTGAAGCGTGCATCCCTGAGTTATAGGAACCCTGGACTGACCCACTCCAGAGCTGATGGCACAACCTCTCTGGGACTCCCTAGTCACGGGGCTAATGGTCTCTTGCCCTTCGGAAACCTCAGTTTAACCTGAAGAATGGATCCAGGAACGCCAGTGGCATGTGTTGCTGAGAGGAGAGAGAGAAGTGCTACGTAAACCCTGCAGTGCTGAGCAGTGTCGCTGACCTTGTCTACCCGAGGGTCTCCCATTCTTCCTTGAGGCCTCACCTTCCCCCATATGCTCTACCTGGGTTCTACCCATGTCTCCACCACCCTTAGCCTTTCATCCCCTTCCCCAGAGTCTTCAGTCTGAGAGACACCTTCTCATATCTCTGGCAGACCCCATGTACTGCCCTTTCCCACACCCCTTGTCCCCCTTCACCCAGCTCAGTCGGGAAGGTCGGGAAGCTCACATTTGTAGTAGGCAAACTGTAGGTAGTGATACATAGTGGCCACAAACTTGTCCACAAAGTAGCCACCTACGTTGGGGATGAGGTTGGTTTCACAGTCCACCTTGCATTGTAGGGACTCTGCAAAGAGATCTAGGAAGGGATGCAGCAGTTAGGAAGCGGTGTGCTAATCCCGACCCCTGTGGAGACCAAGATCTGCCTACGAGCCTGCTTTCCTGTGCAAGAGGTACATCCTTGTCAAGATCTCATGGATTAACACGTATGAAATGCTTGCCACACAGTACATGATGCAGGCTGAGAAGCACTCGCTATGCCCCCAGCTCTGTGGCTCAACCCCTATCTGATACCAGAGGGAATCCTGGGAGAAGTGCAGGTGAGCTTCAGAGGAGACTGAGACCATATAGAATAATGTATGCCTGTGTGAGGGGGTTGGATCCTGAAGTTAAGACAGTTGTGAGCTGCCCTGTGGTTGCTCAGAATTGAACTCAGGTCCTCTGGAAGAGTAGCCAGTGCTCTTAACTGCTGAGCCATCTCTCTAGTCCCCACCTTTACCCTCTTTGAGGGGCCTTGTAGGTTAGGGGATCCAAAGACTCATTGTGATTTTGCCCACAACTGTTTTCTGCACACACCTGTCTGGTGCCAGTTCTGAATCTTTTTTTTTGTTTGTTTATTTGTTTTTAAAGTTTTTGTTTAGCTATGTAGCTCTTGCTGTTCTGGAACTCACAATGTAGACCAGTGTTATAGAATATTACTTTAACTATGTAAAGTTGTGTTATATTGTTTATGCCACAGAATATTACTTTATGTAAAGGTGTGTTACATTTGTTTGCTCCTTCCTTTCTTTCTTCCTTCCTTCCTTCTTCCCTTCCTTCCTTCCTTCCTTTCTTCTAGGTTTTCAAGACAGGGTTTCTCTATAACTTTGCAACCTGTCCTGGAACTAGCTCTTATAGACCAGGGTGGCCTCGAACTCACAGAGATCTGCCTGCCTCTGCCTCCCGAGTGCTGCCTCCTGAGAATGTGTGCCACCACTGCCTGGCACATTTGTTTATTTAAGATGTGTTGCTGTTTTACCTTGCCTGCCTAAAGCACCTGATTGGTCTAATCAAAAGCTGAACGGCCAATAGCTAGGTAGTAAAGGAACAAGTGGGGCTATTGGGCAAGACAATAAGTAGGAGGAGAAAACTAGAGGAGAGAATTAAGCAGAAAGTGAGGTCAACACTCAGGGCCAGTCAACCAGGCAGCCCCCAGTCAGCCAGACACAGAGTAGAACACACAGAATGAAAGAAAGGTTAAAAGCCCCAAGGCAAAATGTAGATGAAAAGAAACAGGTTAATTTAAGTTATAATGCTAGTAGGACAAGCATAAGATAAGGCTGAGCGTTCATAACTAATAAGTCTCCATGTCATGATTTGGGAGATGGTTGGTGGTGCAAAGACCAGACTGTACTTGAACTCATAGAGATCCAGCTACTTTGTTTCTCCCAAGTGCTGGCATTAAAGTCATGGGACACCAGCCTCCCACCCCTTTTGAGACAAGATTTCTCTATATAGTCCCATATATCCATAATAAGGATACCAGCATTTCTCTCAACAGACTGGAGATAGAAAAGACCTAACTCATGTGTAACTTCCGAGAACTTTGCTATATCTACTGAATGCTGTTGCAGGTCATAGCCCTGTGTTAGGAGGCCTTAGGAGGCCTGAGAAGCAGTCAGGGGCCCTGTGGGGGAAGACTACCCACGGTGGTCTGAATGGGAGATACCTGCTATGGCTGGGTAGAAGTCCTTGAAGTCTACCTGCTCATGGGCCCCCTCACAGCCAGCTAGACACCGAGCAAAGACCGTCATGTACTCAGCCAGGGCCCGCTCCATGTCTTCTGTGCTGCTGCGGAAATCTCCGCTGTTGTAGAGCTTCACAGCCCGGAGGAACACAGCCTGTAAGGGGGAGTCAAGAGAACCCCGAAGGCTAGTAAGGTGTGTGTGTATGGGGGGCGGGTGTAGGAAGGGGCGCCAAGGCCAGTCAACCCTCCCACTCTCTCCACACCTCGTAGGGCTGGGCCTCTAGGTCCGTGAGGGACTCATCTCCGATATCCAGCATTCCCCTGTAGTAGTTGAGATACTTGGCGGTCAGCTCGTGCTTGGGGTTCCTCTGGAGGAAGGTGTAGGCCGCAGCCACCGCCTTCTCCAGTCGGTTCGCCTGGTGGGGGGCGTGGGGAGTGGGTCAGTGGGGCGTTGGACGCACCGCGGGCCTCACGTTCTAGGGAAACTCGACGGCGGTCCGGGCCGCGCCCACCTTGAAGTGCGCGTAGTGCAGGTACTGGTAGGGCAGGCGGCTCTGGAAGTCGCGCAGCAGCTGCCTCGGCGGGTAGGGGACCTGGAAAGCGGGCAGAGTCCGCTTACAGCGCCGCAGGCAGGCGGCGCGCTCCAGGACGTGACCGAAGAGCCGTAGCTCGCGCGCCCAGTCCTCGCCATCGCCATCGCCATCGCCGTCATCGTCCGGGCTGAGCGCCGGCCGGGGCTGCGAGGCGGCGGGGCCGCTGCAGTTGGCGTGGCAGAAGGCCTCGCTGTCGCGCAGCAGCCGGTGCAGCCGCAGCGCCGCCTCCAGGTAGCGCGCGCTCTCGCGCCAGCTTTCGCCCTCGTACTGCTCCAGAGCGTGGCCGTAGGCCGTGGCCAGAGGCATCAGGTCCTCCGGAGGGAAGCCTCGGAAGCTGTACTTCTCGTACTGCGCGCCCGCGCTGCCCAGCAGCAGCCACAGCAAACCCCACGCCGGGCGAGCCATGCCCGCGCCGCGTCCCGAGGCTCCCGGAGCAGCCGGAGGACCGACGAGCTTCAGCACCCCCACCCCCACCCCTCGGAGCTCCTCCTGGGTCTTAGCGCCGGGCCCCGGGCTAGAGCAAGGAGGTTGGGACACCCGTCTCTTTCGGAGGGTCAGTTGTCGCTCTAGTCCGCTACGTGGGCTGGACTTGCAACGCTTACCCCGCCCCGCCCTCTCCGCGGACCCGGGTGGGAGGGGCTATATTTCCACGCCTGGAAAGCCCCTCCCCACCGGCAGTGTCCCTTACCTTAAGTGCCACCTCTGTTTGCTTTGCCTACGCTCTGGGTAAAGCCCCAGAATCTGGTCTTTTCTCCAGAGCCCCCTTTGCACCCTCTAGGTGGCCCCACAAACACCCGCGCCGGCGTCGAGGGGCAACAACTCGTGTTAGCTCCGCACACCTGGCACTGACACTACCAGCCTCCCTTCTGAGCTCCATCCCTGCGTCTTTCTAGCGGTCTGGCTTTTGCAGGACAAAGCAGCCTTTCACCTAGAAAGCACTCCCCCCCTCCCCGCCCCACTCCCGGGAAGAGAGTTGGAGGGGGAAGGACTGAAATATCCTTCAGATTACGGTCTCACCTGCCACCAGAAGGGGCCTAGATTTGGGGAGCCAGGAAAAGCTAGAGATTCCTCCAACCAGCATTAGGACCCAGAGGCTCAGGACAAAACTTTTTTTCTTTTGGAAGTCCATTCTGACTTCTCATCTTTCCCGAACCTCCCTCTGGGCCAGGCCCTAAGTTTTTTTGGGGGGGAAGGGAAACTCAGAGATCTTTGTGGCAAATTGCTGGGACTCCAGAGACTCTCAACCTGGACCCCTCCTCCTAGTCCACCACAATCATCACCCCACCCGGCCAGCTCAGTCTCCCCAGCCCCCATTCCACGTGGACCCGCCAGGGCGGGGTGGGGAGAGAGGACAGGAAGAGGGGGAGTCAGCTCTGAGGAGGGGGAAGGAGGCTGGCGGCTGGCGACTGGCGTCCGACCTCATTGCTGGCGTCTTCAATCTGGGCACCATGTTCCTTGCGGGGTCCCCCAGCCACACCCTCCGCCGGCTCCCCATGCTGCGCTTACTGCTGCTTCTACAGACCTTGGAGAGGGGGCTGGGCCGTGCCAGCCCCGCCGGAGCCCCCTTGGAAGATGTGGTCATCGAGAGATACCATATCCCCAGGGCCTGTCCCCGAGAGGTGCAGATGGGGGATTTTGTGCGTTACCACTACAATGGCACTTTCGAAGATGGGAAGAAGTTTGACTCTAGGTAAGATGTTGGGCACCCCCAGACTCACCACCACTTTCCTGGGCTTCCAGGGAATGTAGCCCCTTGTCAGGTTTGCATTCCTGTATTCCCCCCATAATCTCTAGTCTCAAACAGCAAGCACCCCGGGAAGGGCGCTTCTAAGAATGTTTCTTGTCTTCAATATCAAATCTTCAACTCCTGAAAGACACATACACAGGCACACATTCCCAATCCCCCAGAATACTTGGTGCTCCGATTCCGCATTCATTTACCAGCCTCTTATTTAAAGACATGAGCCGTGTCCTGGTACTCAGTCTTAGGGAGAAAAGAGGCAGTGCATACTACATATGAAGCCTGGGATGGATGGTCAGCCTGGGGCCACCTGCCTTTCCGCACACCCTGGCACCCTGTCTACCTCTACTTCCAGTTTTCTATGCCTTTATGTTTGGAGACTACAGACACAGCCTTCTCTTGAGGGACCCCAGAGCAGCCAGGGAGGGCCTTACGCACAGTGGGAGTTATAATTTTGGGACAGGCTGTAGCTGGTGCTGTGATCAACTGTCCACGTGTCACAAGGTCTGACATACCACCCTGAGGACCTCCTTGCCACCTTCTCCGAGTCTTGGAACTCAGTTCCTCCATCTTAGCTTTAGCAGCCGGCACCGGACTGCGTTGCCAGCCTTGACTTGATGGACAGGCTTCTATTCTGACCCAGGCCCTTGGCCAGCCAGCCAGGCAGATCCCTTTTGGTTGCTGGGGACAGAGCAGGGCTGTGGGACAGCCTCTTTCTAGATGTAGGATAAACTTCAGGCCCTCTCACATTTGAAACTCTACACCATAAAGAAGAGTCACCCTTCAGTCTCTTCTGTGAAATAAACAACTCAGCCCAGAAGCAATTAGCGGTCATGACCTTGCGGGGAGAGTGTATATTGAGAATACTATCTCCATAGTGTAAGACCCTGGTTCAGATTCAGGCTGTGACAGAGGAGAAGGAGGAGGAGTTCTGTCTTCTTCGCTTTCCTTGTCTGAAACATGGGGTGGGACCAGCACCTACTTCCTAAGGGTGCAAGTGAGGAAGGTGAATGACAGTGGCTTCCACGGTGCCTGCAGACCCCCAGTGGGCTCAGGATACACTGCCCTGGACTCGGAGGAGAACCATAAGCCTGATGATGTCCAGCTCATAGAAATTTTGTGCACAGCATTGGCCTTTATACAGCATTTGTAAAGGAAATAGACCAGACATTAACATTAAGTCTACACTGTGAGCCAGGTGGTGGTGGCGTATGCCTTTAATCCCAGCACCCAGGAGGCAGAGGCAGGCAGATCTCTGTGAGTTTGAGGCCAGCCTGGTCTACAGAGCTAGTTTCAGGACAGACATCAAAGCTACAAAGAAACCCTGTCTCAAAAGCCAAAAAAGAAAAGAAAAGAAAAGAAAAATCTACACTGTAGGCAAAGTGAGGGATAGAGCTGGGAGTCTTCCCTGGTGGGAACTTCTTTTTGTTTTGTTTTTCAAGACAGGGTTTCTTTGGGTAGCTTTGGCTGTCTAGCCACTTAGACTAGGCTGACCTCCAAGTAGAGATCCTCCTGCCTCTGCCTCTGGAATGATGGGATCAAAGGCATGGGCCTACTACCTGGCTTGGTGGAACTTTTTTTTTTTTAAGATTTATTTATTATGTTCTGCCTTCATGCCAGAAGAGGGCAGCAGATCTCCTTTTAGATGGTTATGAGCCACCATGTGGTTGCTAAGAATTGAACTCAGGACCTCTGAAAGAGCAGTCCTGGCAGTCCTGGAACTCTCTCTGTAGACCAGGCTGACCTCCAACTCTGAGATTTGCCTGCCTCTGCCTCCCAAGTGCTGGGATTAAAGGTGTGTGCAGCCACTGCCTGGCTGGGCCCAGTTTTCAAATGTTGAAATTAGAAAACTTTTCAACTCTTGGCTACCTTAAACCAAAATAGAATCTCCTGGGGCTGGAGAGATGGCTCAGTGGCTAAGAGCACTTGTTCTTGCAGAGGACCTGGGTTTGGTTCCCTGAACTCTAAGGTGACTCATAACCATCTGTAACTCCAGTGGGATCTCTGACCTCCATAGATACCAGACATGACATGTACATGGTGCACAGACACACAGACAACACACTCAAATACATCAAATAAATCCAAACAAATTAATACCCCATTTTGGGGGCCGAGAGTTAGTAGAGTGCTTGCCTAGCATGCATGAAGCCCTAGGGTCCCCAGAACCATGTCAGCCGGGTATGGTGGCATACACCTGTACTTTTAGCCTTCAGGAGGCAAAGACAGGAAGAACAGAAGTTCAAGGTCATCCTTGACTACTGAGAGAGTTCCAGACCAGCCAGGACTACAAATGACACCTGTCTCAAAGAGCAGGGGTGGGGGTCGCTGGAGAGATGGCTCAATGGTTAAGGGCACTAGCTGTACAATCATTGCAAGGAGTAGCAGCCATACGAGAAACTGAGCATCGTGTGCATACCTAGGGTCACGGAGAGACCCTCAAAAGAGTAGCCGTAGGGTGATAGGCAAGGACACCCAGTGCCCTTTGGGGGCCTCTGCATAGGCGCACACAGACATCCATACATAATCAAATCTCTCTATCTTTCTTTAAAGAAAAGAACTCTCTCTTTACTTGTGAAAACAAATACAAGCAGGGTGAGTTCAGAACAGGCTTTCTTCCAAGGAAGGTTGCTTTCCGTCTCCCCTCTGGCCACTTCTGTTCTCCCCTCTGGCCACTCTTCTTGGAGAACGGGTGCTTAGTAGCAGAAACTAGGAGCTGTGACCTCAGGTGGGGTAATGAGTCCGCCAGGTCTGTTTTTCTCTTCCAAAACAAAACAAAAAGCTGGGCGTGTTGGCTCAGGCCTTTAATCCCAGCACTAGGGGAGGCAGAGGCAGGCAGGTCCCCGAGTTCAAGGCCAGCCTGATTTACAAAGGGAGTTCCAGGACAGCCAGGGCTATACAGAGAAACACTGTCTCAAAAAAAAAAAACAAACGAAAAATAAGAACAGTTGGGATATAGCTCAGCAGCAGGATGTTTGCCTGACATGTGAGGCCCTAGATTTTTGTTCCCAGTATCAGAAGAAGAAAACCTGAAAACAATAATGCCCTCATGGGGAGAAAATTCAGTGAAATAGGAACGTAAAGCGCCAAGCACTTAATTTGACATATTGTAAGTGCTCAACAAATACTCCTTTGTCCTCTGAGCTACACTATCAGAAGGAGCAGTAAGGAGCAGACAGGCTTATCTGCTCCACCCCACCCTCCTTTCAGGGGAGTAAAAGCTTCTGGCCTTCTCTGGGACTTCTCTCTTGTAACAGCCTGTTCTTGGTGATGGTGATGATGATGATGATGATGATGATGATAGTTTTGCTTTATAGCCCTGGCTGTCCTGGAACTCCTTATTTAGGCCACGCTGGCCTTGAACTCATAGAGATCGTTCGCTTCTGCTTCCAAGGTGCTGGAGTTAAAAGTGTGCACCCACACCTATCCAACTTGTTACCCCAAGAGGAACAGAAGGGCTAGCCCAGGAGAGAGACTTGGAGAGGAGAGGAAGTGAGGCGTGTGTGTGTGTGTGCCTGCACCATGTCCTGTGTATATGAGACTGAGGGCGTAGGGTATCATGTGGCTACACGTGTCCTCATCTGCCCCCTTACTCCCCCAGCTATGACCGCAACACCCTGGTGGCCATCGTTGTGGGTGTAGGCCGCCTCATCACTGGCATGGACAGAGGTCTCATGGGCATGTGTGTCAACGAGCGCCGGCGCCTCATTGTGCCTCCCCACCTGGGCTACGGCAGCATTGGTGTGGGTAAGGAGGTCAGGAGATGGGCACAGGGGATGGGAGATGGGGGCAGGAGGCAGGAATAGGCAGAAGGCTAGAGCTCAAAGGGGCTGAGTGAGTTGGCCAAGGTCACACTGCAGGCAGTCTGGTAGGGAATATGGCCATCGCTTCGCTTTGGAATGAATGGAGCAGGATGCGGAGCCCTGTGTGGAGTCCCAGCTTGCCCAGGAAGGATGGTAGCTGGGGCCAGAGGTCCAGCAGATGGTGTAGGTGAACTGAGGAGTGAACCTTTGCTGCTTCCCCGCAGCGGGCCTCATTCCCCCTGACGCCACCCTCTATTTTGACGTGGTCCTGCTGGATGTGTGGAACAAGGCTGACACGGTGCAAGTGACCATCCTCCTGCGGCCCCCTCACTGCCCCCGAATGGTGCAGAACAGCGACTTTGTGCGCTACCACTACAACGGCACCCTGCTTGATGGCACCGCCTTTGACAACAGGTAGAACCTTAGGAGTCCTAAGGGCTGGGACCTGTGAGCAAGAGAAGGGTGTTCTAGTCCACTCTGCCTCCCTCACCTCCAGCCACGGGGTCTCTGCCTTATTCTCTGCAGCTACAGTCGGGGAGGCACCTACGACACCTACATCGGCTCTGGTTGGCTGATTAAAGGCATGGACCAAGGACTGCTGGGCATGTGTCCTGGAGAGAAAAGAAAGATCATTATTCCTCCCTTCCTGGCTTATGGGGAGAAAGGCTACGGTAAGGCAAGGACACGGGAGTTGTCCAGAAGAGGGAAAACTAGGGCTCTATCTACATAGAGTTGTGTGTGTACTGTCCAAGGACATCCGGCCAGGGAGGCGAGTGGAGATGAGAGCTCCCTCCCTAGACAGAATTGCTTTATTCTGATTCACACAAAGGCTAGTATGGGTTGGTGATAGCCCTGGGGACAACCAAAGGAGGAGGACATAGGAGGGCTGAGTAGGTCTTTTTTGCATGAGACCCCTTGCTGAGCCTGGGTTTGCTCCCCACCTGTATGGTTCAAGCCCTGTGCCCTCCCCAGGGACTTTTTTGCATGAGACCCCTTGCTGAGCCTGGGTTTGCTCCCCACCTGTATGGTTCAAGCCCTGTGCCCTCCCCAGGGACTGTGATACCCCCGCAGGCCTCCCTGGTCTTCAATGTCCTGCTGATTGATGTCCACAACCCGAAGGACACGGTCCAGCTGGAGACGCTGGAGCTGCCCCAGGGCTGTGTCCGGCGAGCGGTGGCAGGGGATTTCATGCGTTACCACTACAATGGCTCTTTAATGGATGGTACCCTCTTTGATTCCAGGTCAGAGAAGGTGTCCTGAGGTGGGAGGGTGGGGGCTTAGGGGTACCCTGAAGGGGTGGGGCCCCTTTGACTCCCTCCCCACCCCTTCCCTTCTATTGCAGCTACTCCCGCAACCACACCTACAATACCTATGTTGGGCAGGGTTACATCATCCCTGGGATGGACCAGGGGCTGCAGGGCGCATGCATAGGGGAGCGAAGGAGGATTACTGTGCCCCCTCACCTTGCCTACGGGGAGAATGGGACAGGTAGGGTTTGGTCCCCTGGCCGCCCCTCAGCTCCTCTGAAGTGTGCCCCTAAGAGTGCTGTTCCGCTGTTCCTCCCATTGCCCAAGCATGTACAACTTCTCCTTAGTCACCCATCGGATCTCTACCAGGCAGACTTTATCCCGTTCCTCCAAGGCAGGCCTCATTCATCATTTTGTAGTGGAGAAAGGAGAAAGGCAGCCAACACCTAAGTTTGGGGATAGAATGGTTAAGAATGAACAGTACCACTGAGCAAAGAGGATGTTAGAGATTCTGGGAGCCTCAGGCCCCTCGCAGATATGCTGGGCACCGCTCACAGGAGGGTCACTGGGAGCTTGCTTGAAAGTTGTCAGGTGGAAAAGGGTTTCCCTGCTTCTCTGTCCCATCACTCCAACAGTAAGAAATAGGAAGCACTCGTTCTGGAGCATGTCATCTGACCTCCCTGAGACTGGGACGGGGTGGCCAGCCTGGGCCCCATGGAGCCCTCGCCCAGAGCTCTGAGCTAACCATGCCCCGTCTGGCCTTAGGAGACAAGATCCCTGGCTCGGCTGTGCTCATCTTTGACGTGCATGTCATTGACTTCCACAACCCTGCGGATCCTGTGGAAATCAGGACGCTCTTCCGGCCACCTGAGGGCTGCAACGAGACATCTAAGACTGGGGATTTCATTCGCTACCATTACAACTGCTCTCTTCTGGATGGCACCAGGCTCTTCTCTTCGTGGGTTCTTGGGCAGGGCCAGGGCTAGGCAGGTGGTGGTGGGCTCAGGTATAGGTGAACTTCTGGTAGCTTGCAGGCTCTTTCTCCTTTCTCTGGGTCTCACAGTCTCTCAGTTCCTCCCCAAGTCCCTATTTGAGTGAGCCTCGGGGAACCGTGGCTATGAAATACGGGGCTAGAGGCAGGGGAGTGAAGCTGGGGAAGGAGAATTACCATCTCAGTGTGATGGAGAAATTGAACAGGATGAGCACCCAGACAACCCTGCTGCTAACCTGGGAATCCACTCTCCCCCCACAGCTACGACTATGAGGCCCCTCAAGAGGCCACCCTTGGCAATAACAAAGTGATTGAAGGTCTGGACAGGGGCCTGCAGGGCATGTGTGTGGGAGAGAGGAGGCAGCTCACTGTGCCCCCACACCTGGCCCACGGGGAGAGTGGAGGTGAGCGAGAGTGGCCTGGATCCCACGTTGGTCCCAGATTTCCCTACCCATCCCAGGTCCTGGAGGCTGGAGTCGGGGGACCAGGGAATCTCTTAGGATTGTTCCTAAACATCCCACGTCCCTTCCTTGAGAGACAACTAAGGCCTGTGTAAGGCTCAGTGCCAGGCCTCACTAGCACCTTGTTCTCTTTTTCCTCCTTCTCTCTAGCCCGGGGTGTCCCGGGCAGTGCTGTCCTGCTCTTTGAGGTGGAGCTGGTATCGCGAGAGGACGGCCTGCCCACAGGTTACCTGTTTGTGTGGCACCAGGATCCTCCTACCAGCCTGTTTGAAGACATGGATCTCAATAAAGATGGAGAGGTGCCCGCAGAAGAGGTGGGCCAGGAACTGAGCCATAGTCTTAACCTGGAAGCCAGCATGCCGCTCACTTGCATGGTCACTGTCACTATTCCCCTTCTGCTGAGCTTCCAATCTCCCTTCCCCTCCTGCACACTGTACAGCCTGTCCTCCCCTCACTTACACCTTCCATCTCAGGCCTGAATTCCCTGGGTACCAGGCCTGGGGAAACACTGTTGAACTCCGCCTGGGGTCCCTTCCCAAGACCCCACCCACAACCGTTGACATTGATCCTCACTGCCTTGTCCTCTGTCCCTCTTGTCCCCTCCCCCAGTTCTCCTCCTTCATCCGTGCTCAAGTGAATGAAGGCAAAGGGCGCCTCATGCCCGGGCAAGACCCTGACAAAACCATAAGAGACATGTTTCAGAATCAGGACCGCAACCAGGATGGCAAGATCACCGCTGAGGAACTCAAGCTGAAGTCCGACGAGGACCAGGAACGGATCCATGAGGAGCTCTGAGGGCCAGAGTCTCAGTCCTGACCTCAGATGCAAAGGTCCTCCACTGGGGGACAGTGGCCGTGGAGCTGGCCGGCCAACAGCCCCCCTCCCTCAGTGGGGATAACTGTGGGAGTCCCTGAATGTCATCAGAGACAGCTGTGACCTTCCCACTGGCTGCGGCTCCCAGTCCACAGCACAGACCTCTGCATTTTTCTCTTCCCACCCTTACGCCTCTTCCTTAAGGTTCTTGGCGTGATAAATCCAGTTTGGGGGGGTGGGCAGTGGTGTATGGTTAGGGGCCGTTGCTGACTCCACACACCCATACCTCCTGTCCACATCACTACACTCAGCAAGGCTGAGCTCCTCGGTCCCTCACTTTCCAAATGTGCCCTTTATTTGTACTGCCCTGCCCCGTCTCCCTGCCCATGTCTGTCCCCTCTCCCTGTGTCATGGCAGCTCCCCGGGGGCATGAGTGAGGAGACTTGCATTCTCCTGCATCAGCTCTGCCTGCTCCTCAGGAAGGGGTGGCTCCGGGCACACAGTCCTGCCACTGGGGTCAGGCCTTCTGACCTTCTCTCTTAGAGAGAGCTTTCTCTGAAGGGAAAGGTTTTGTGAGAGGAAGCCTGCTCGGGCTTCAGGGCTGTGCACACCTGCACATGGTGCTACTTTGATGGGAGGTACGCAGAGTTCTGAACTCTGGAAGGCTAAACTGATCCGATCCCTTTGTGTCAATAAAAGGTTAGACTGAAGGCCTTGAGAAGTGTATATGTGCACGTTCACGTGTGTGTGTGTGTGTGTGTGTGTGTGTGTGTGTGGAAAGCAGAGATCGGCATCTGGTGTGTTTGGCAATCTCTCTTTATCTTTTATTGTTAATTGGGTTTTGTTTGTTTTGTTTTTTGAGACAGGGTTTCTCTGTAGCTTTGGAGCCTGTCTTGGAACTTGCTCTGTAGACCAGGCTGGCCTCGAAGTCTCAGAGACCTACCTGTCTCTGCCTCCCGAGTGCTGGGATTAAAGGCATGCACCATCACACACATACACACACACAAACACACACACACCCACACCCGGCATGGTTGTAATTTGCTCTTTTTGGGGGGGAGGGTTGGTTTTTCAAGACAGGGTTCTCTGTAGTTTTGGAGCCTGTCCTGGAACTTGCTCTGTAGACCAGCCTTATTTTTAACTAGCGTGTGTGTGTGTGTAAGGATATCTTGCCTGCATGTAAGTCTTTTGTAATACATATGTGCCTGGCACCCACAGAGGCCAGAAGAGGGTGTCGGGTCCCCTGGGACCAGAGTCACAGCCAATTGTTGTTTGCCAGGTGTGTGCTGGGAACTGGTGTGTGCTGGGAACCGGTGTGTGCTGGGAGCCGGTGTGTGCTGGGAACCGGTGTGTGCTGGGAACCGGTGTGTGCTGGGAACCGGTGTGTGCTGGGAACCGGTGTGTGCTGGGAACTGGTGTGTGCATTGTGTTCTTTCTTGAGGAGCAGCATGTGCTCTCTCACTTCCCTCTCTCTATTTTATGTGTAAGTGTTTAACCTGTAGGTATGTCTGTGTACCGCGCATGTGCCTGGTGCCCTCCGAGGCCAGGAGAGGGCATTGGATCTCCTGGGACTGGAGATTATGAATTGCCATGTGGGTGATGGAAATCAAGCCTAGGTCCTCTGGAAGAGCAATGTTTTTTTTTTTTTTTTGGTTGTTGTTGTTTTTTGTTTTTTAAGATTTCTAACCAGATTCTAAAATTTTTTTTGTTTATTTTTATTTCATGTGCACTGGTGTTTTTGCTGGCATGTATGTCTATATGAGGGTGTCAGATACCCTGGAATTGGAATTACAGACAGCTGTGAGCTGCCAGGTGGGTGCTGGGGATTGAACCCAGGAAGAGCAGCAAGTGCTCTTAACCACTAAGCCATCTCCCCAGCCCCATTTTTTTTAAAAGACTTTTTTAGCTGGATAGTGACAGTACACACCTTTAATCCCAGCACTCGGGAGGCAGAGGCAGGCAGATCTCTGTGAGTCCGATGCCAACTTGGTCTACAGAGCGAGTTCCAGGACAGCCAGGGTTACACAGAGAAACCGTCTCAAAAGACAAAAACAAAAACAAAGGCAAAGAAAAAAAAAAACACCCTTTTTTATTCAGAAAAAAAAAAACAAGACCCAAATCAAAGGGTTTTTGTTTGTTTTTTGTTTTTTTGTTGTTGTTTGTTTTTGTTTTTTCCCCCAAACACACACAGGAGGGAATATGCATAGTGGGAGATATCTGTCCAGCCCCAGCCTATTTGGTTTTGCAGCCAGTACTCTTAACCACTGAGCCATTTCCGCTCTGCCCTCTTTTGAGACAGGTCTGTTGTTATAGCTGTCCTGGAACTTGCTAGGTAAAGGAGACTGGCCTTGAGAATGCCTGCCCCTGACCCCAAGTGCTAGGATTAAAGGCATGCACCACCATACTGGGCTCCTGCCATTTCTTCAGCCCCTTACATACACCTTATTTTTTCAGACAGGGTCTCTCGTTGAACTTGAAGGTCAAAAGTTAGGGTAAACCAGTTGGCTGGCAAATCAGAGCTGGGATTCCAGGTGCATGCTGTGCCCCAGTGCTTGCTACATGGTTTCTGGGGACTAAACCCCAGGACTTGTGTTTACATGATAAGCACTTTATCGACTAAGCCATGTCCTCAACCCAGCAGAACACTTTTAACCCAAAGGCGTGGCAGAAAGGGGACAAGCCAGGCAGTTACCATGGCCTCATGAGCTGCAGATTCTAGACAGAGATCTTCCCGTTTGCCTCCCTCAAACATAGCCAAACCAAACCTAACCAGCTGCAAAGAGCCGTGGGCTCTTGAGGATCAATGGCCAGAGACGGGGGTCTGCAGAAGCGTGGAAATGATCCTTGTCCCCTTATTGTCTCAATTGAAGGCAGAAACAATGTTCCCTGACTGCAGACACCCTCAGAGCTCAAACTGGACCATAAGGCTAGAGTACACTTGTTCACACAGATCCATTCTCAGTACTGTGGCATTCCCCTTCCTTTCCCCACCTGCCCCTCTCCATTGGCAGACCAACCAACCAGATCTCTGCAGTCCTAGGGAGAAATGCCTCTGCAACCAGTGTGTTTGCCCTCACTTGCCTGCCTCACTCTGCCCACTCCGACAGATGCCCTGGGCCTCTGAACACAAAGCGGGGACTTTGCAGAAAATGACAAGACCAGATTCGAATTCCAAACTGTCCCTAAGCATCATCTTCTTACCCAGGGCAAGTTTGGAATCAGGTGTCCAGTCCAGGGGGCCATTAGAAGTTGGAGGCCTAGGGAAGGTTTTTAATCATTGGCATGGTGATTTGAATCAGAATAGCCCGCCCGCCACACTCAACTTGGCCCCCAATTAGTAATGCTGTTTGGGAAGGACCAGATGTGGTCTTATTGGAGGTTCTATGTCTGAGAGACAGGCTTTGAGGCTTCAAAAGCACCCCCCCCACACACACACAGGGTGCTCTCTGCCTCGTTTGTAGATCAAGATGTAAGCTCTCAGCTATTCTTGCTACCACACCTTTGCTGCACCATCATGGATTCTAACCTTCTGGAACCACAAGCCCAGTTAAACACATGTATAAGGTGCCTGGGTTGTCCGGTCACAGTCACAGAAAAGTAACTAAGACAACTGGGTATTCTTTGAAAGGGATGGTGGGGCCCTGATCTCTTTTCTCTTTTGTACCTGGCCACTGGAAGGCAAAGGGGCCTCCTCCACCATGTGCTCCCTGCCATGACTATTCCGCCACCACAGGCCCAAAGCGACGGGGCCAAGTGTTCACAAGCTGAAACCTCCCTAACTGTGAGTCATCTCTTTTAAGTTAATTACTGTATTTTATTAGAGTAACAAAAAACTAACACACTCCAGGATCTTCAGCCACGATTGTTGCCTGAGGCCAGTGATCGGCACTCCTTGTCACCTAAGCCTCCAGAAATCTCCTGAGGTCAGCCTGTGCTCCTGAACCGGTCACAATGCCCTGCTCCCACAAAACCTAGGACAGCCCTGAAGTAAAGCTGAGGAACACAAGCAGATGGAGAAGAGGCACAGCCTTGGGCTAGAAGTACCTAGCGCTTGACTCCGGCTGCTAGCCATGGCGTCCGGGCAAGTTGTTCACCCTAAGCTACTCAGCTGCAAATGAGGGATTCTGTTCAGAGTCATGAGAATGGAATGGCGAATGTGTGCCCAGGATGGCACCTATATCCCGTAGGCATCCATCAGCCCTGGGTACCCTTTCCCTTCAGAGCTGCAGGCTATCAGCGCTTGGGATAAGCAGCCTCCTGGACAGGAGGGCATATGAACGACTTTCTCGAAGGGTGTGAGAGAAAAAATCCTGGAGAGCCAGCTCGTCTGTTTGATCTTTGATGAAAGCCACAGGGAGAATGGCCCTAGGTCTTCGCTCCCTGAGTGAACAGAACAAAGGGAAGGAAGCTACAGACAGTTGATATTGCAGGGTACTAGTGCATCCATGACTTCTGCTTTGCTCCACCGTCTTCCTGGGGGTCTGGTCTCGAAACCCTTTAAGGGGGCTGGAGAGGTGGATAGGTGGTTATGAGCACTGGCCGTTCTTGCAGAGGGTCTGGGCTCAGTTCCCAGAGCCCACATGGTGGACAACATGTTGGTAACTCCAGTTCCAGGGGATCCGGCACACTCTTCTGACCTCTGCCGTCACCAGGCACACATCCGGTACAATACATCCATGCAGGAGAAACACTCATATACATGAATTAAAACAAAAAATAAAATCCCTTTCATGTCATGTTGGTGGTACTGGATCAAAAAGTGGAGGAAAGATCCAAGGACATATGGAAAATCGACACTCAGATGGATCCTGGGGGGGGGGGGGGCTGTCTCAGACAGGGCCACCTCAACCCAGCTGAATGTCAAGCATCAAGGCTGGACCCACTCCAGGTTAGGATCACACCTTCCCATCGCTACCCTCCCAGATCTACACACTCCTGGGCTACTCTGGGATTCAGGCTGCAGGCAGACTCAGAACGCACTCACACGGGGTTTCTTAGCTTTCCTGCTGTCCTCAAACTCTGTTCTGTGGCACTCCAGGGGTCCCTCACTGGTCCTTGTGCCTTGAGGGTAGAGGTTTGGGTTGCACACCCAGCTCCCGCACTGTGAGTTAGAGCTACTTTTCTGTTTTGTTTTTTAAATAAATTCACACACTATATTTGTCTGATGTACAGCTTTACTTTTTCTTCTTTTACAGAGCTGGGGGAGGGACCCAGAGTCTGCCACATGCTAGACAGGTGCTTCACCACTGAGCGGCCTGTATTCCCAGCTCTGAAAACTGTCTTAGAATGAGCCCTTGGACTAGATGGTCCATAGAAGGCTAACATGCTGTGGTCCCCGGTTCTCTTCGAAGCACACTTGCTGCCCTCCCCTCCCACAGGCAGGGCCTCCCTCAAGCCTCTTCCTAGCAGGAGGAAGGCAAAGGCACAGGGAAGGAGTCAGGGGTGAGGAGGGCCCAGCAGCTCTGGGCTGCCCTGGACTTCTCTCGGCGCTCACACAGGAGGCTCCGTGGGCAGGCATTCCTCCTCATCACTGCCTGCAGGACCTGGCCTGAGTCTTCGTACTTAGGAGCCCTGTAGCTCCATGCAGTCCCCCTGGCGCAGGATATGCTGCAGCAGCCCGTTGACCACGTCCAGCGTCTCATCCTTCTCCAACACAATGTCATAGGAATCCATGTAACGCTCCCGCCGCTCCTCCACCTGCCCGGGGAAGCAGATCTGAGTACCCCAAATGTCCCTCTTTGCTTCCTTTGCTCTCAGGCCTCCTGAGATGCAAACACCATTCCCCGGCTCTCCTGTGAAAGCCTGGGGAGTTCAAGGTTATAGGGGCACAGGAAGCAAATGAGAGCACAAGCTGCCACCATGAGCACTGGGCCAGTGTCAGACAGCGACAACAACTACAGACAAACACCCAGGTGCCACAAGCTGCCACCATGAGCACTGGGCCGGTGTCAGTGACAACTACAGACAAACACCCAGGTGCCACAAGCTGCCACCATGAGCACTGGGCCGGTGTCAGACAGCGACAACAACTACAGACAAACGCCCAGGTGTCACGAGTAATCTTCATATGATTCTGGCATTCACTGGGCTCCTGCCTCTCCTGGATGGGTCCACCCTTCTGGCCACCTTCTCTGAGCGCTTCTGGTCTGTGCCCTGTCCACCCCTGCCAGCCTCTGCTGGTTTTGTCTCCTTTTATAAAGTCACGCTTCCAACCCTGGCATTTCCCATCTCAGTCAAGCCAGAGAAACCCTGTCTCAAAAGCCAAAACCAAGCAAACGAACAAAAAACCCACTTCCAAGAAACCCAAGGATGAGAGTTAAATAGGATGGCAGTATTTGCGTGACTAGAATGGGGACTGACATGTGGTGACTGTACAGCTGTGCATGTATGGGCGGAAGTGACCCTTCTCTCTCACGTCTTGGGCCAAGTCATAGTGGAAAGAGCTGAGGCTCTGGGATGTAACTCGATGATAGAGCGTTTACCTGGCATCTCTCAGGTTCTATGCTCCTTTTCTTACATATGCACCCCCCCAAAGAGAGATCATAAATCACAGTTTGATGGTATATTCATGTAATTCCATCCTTTAGGAGGCTGAGGCAAGATGGTCAGAAGTCCAAGGCCAGCCTTAGCTACAGTTTGAGACTAGTTTTGGATACATAAATTCCCATTTCACCCCACCCCCTCATATACACATGGGGGGCGGGGAGAGAATACAACTATGGCCCTCCTCTGTAGCTCTAATCCTTTCCACAATATTCAATACATGAAAGGCATTCAAGAGTGTAAAAAGACCAGGCAGTGGAGGCGCGTGTCTTTAATCCCAGCACTTGGGAGGCAGAGGCAGGCGGATCTCTGAATTCAAGGCCAGTCTGGTCTACAAGAGCTAGTTCCATGACAGGTCCCAAAGCTACAGAGAAACCCTGTCTCAAAAAACAAAACAAAAAAAGGGTGTAAAAAGGAATCCACCCAGAAGCCGCAGGAGAAGGCCCAGCCAAGCCTCTGCCTACCTTGTCGTTTAGGAAGCCAATCTTGAGAATGTTCTGCACCCCAGGGACCCCATCAGCCATAGTGAGGTCCCCCATGGAGTCTCCAAGCAGGAGGATGTTGGTTTTGCCCTGAAGTTGCTGGAAGTAACCGGAGTTCTCACACACGGAGCTGTTCTTGTTGTAGGTGTGGATGAGTTGGCCCTTGAAGCCTTGCAGGAAACCCTAAAACACCACAAGAGACAGAGAGCAAGACTAGGGGGACCCATAGAGCAGGGGTCTGTCATGGGAAAACTTCCAAACCCAGAATAATGGCAAAGCTTTACTGTAGCCTGAAGGAAGGGCTAGAGAACTAGGCCGGATTTGGTCTGCTTTTCTAAATGCTTTCACAGAACACAGTTGGCCTCATTTGTTTGTGTCGTGCTTTTGGGTGCATTCTGGGAGGTGGTGGCAAAGTTGAGAGGAGGTACAACAGGGTGCTGCCCACAAAAGCCTTAGCCTGCACGGCTGGCCTCTTCCGGGGGCCCTGGGATTTAGCCAGGGGCCTTACACTTGGTAAGCACTGAGCCACTGAGCTACGCCTCCAACTCTTTCCTGTTTTTCTTTTGAGACAGGGTCTCTGTGTAGCTTTAGCTGGCTGTGAACCCAGAGAGGGCTGCCTGTCTCTGCCTCCCGAATGAGAGGAGTAAAGGTGTGCACCGCCACTGTGCCAGTTTTCTTTCTTTCTTGTTTTTGTTTTTGAGACAGGGTCTCACTACACATCCATCGTCCTGGTTGTCCTAGAACTCACTATGTAGACCAGGCTGGTCTCGAATTCAGATTCCTCTGCCTCCGAGTGCTGGGATTAAAGGAGTGCACCACCATGCCTGGCCCCAGTTCTCATCATGAGATCCATCTTTTGCCACCTAGGCTTCCCAGGCTCTCCTTGGATTTGTTCTGCAGCTCAGGCCAGGCAGGCCTTGGACTTTCAGTGTTCTAAGTCTCCTGAGCAGCTGGGACCACAGGCCTGTGCCTCCAGGTCCAAACCGCTTGGCCTTTTATAGGAGAACTTTGTAATTTCTGTTGTAAATAATGACCATTAAGTGTTCCTGATTTCCATTCTGGTGGAACCCTGTAATACAAAAGCTGCTCGGTCAGGCTGCAGGAACCATTCAGAGGTAAGAGCAACTGCTGAAAGACCAGGGCCAGACTCTCACCTGAAAAAACAGTGTTCTCTGAGTCACACGCGTTGTTAGCACTTGGCTATAGGCCATTAAGAGGGACAAAAATTTCACCACTGATTTGTTTGAGACAGGGTTCTGTAGCCCAGTGAATCTGAACTCATTATGTAGGCGATGCTGGCTTTAAAATCCTAAGGATGCTTCCTCCATCTCACAAGTACTGGGATTAAAGGCACGGGCCATCATGGCTGCCCACTCCGAAGTGAAAACTTGGGTAAATTGGAGTCCTTACCTCTGGCTTTCAACACGCAAGTCTAAGTGTATGCCCTTCGGTACCCAGGGTGACACACAACCTATGATGGTGTCACAGGGCTATGGTGACAGAGAGCTGACTGCTGATCCTTTTAAAGTAACACCCAACCTGGGTGTGGGGGTAAATGCTTCAGTCCCAGCATGTAGGAGGGAAAGCCTGGTATATACGAGCCTGGTCTATACAGTGAGTTCTAGGACAGCCAGAGCTATAGAGACCCTGTCTCAAAAAAACAAAAAAGAAAGAAAGCAATCCATAAAGTCAAGCGCCAGAACTCACACCTACAGTCCCAGCCATTTGGGGGCCGAGGCCGGAGGACTGAGCTCAGGAACTCCAGGCCAGCCTGGGTAATGTAGCAAGACTCTCGTCTCAAAGAAAGGAAGGGGCAGACGGACTAAAAATGCCCACCAGAGGGCAAAGAGGCCAGATGGTCAAGCAAAAAGGCCCGTAGGCTGGCAGCCCACCCCTCCTCTTTTGCAGCCCGCCTGAGATGTGGCTCACATCCTCACTGAAATCCATGTAGTTAGACACAATGTGGATGTTGGGATGGAACACTTTCATCTGCCGGATAATTTCCTCCAGGACATCACCGATGCCCGCCGAGAAGATGAAAAGCGGGATGTTGTTATGGTAGAGTGTGTCGAAGAAAGTCTTATACCCCTCCCTGGAAAGAGACAAAGGATTGTGAATGGCATGGCCCTCCCTACTGCTATTTTATTTTCTACTCAGGTTGGTATTTTATATCTTCTTATTTGTGTAGGTGTGTGGATGGATGTGTGCGTGTGCGCAGGTTGTGTATAGGTTCACTTGTGACCTGAGTGTGGAGGCCAGAGGTCAACCTTGAGTGTCCTTCCTCAGGAAACATTCATCTTTTTCTTTTCTTTTTTCTTTCTGTCTATCTTCTTCTTTCCTTTCTTTTTTTTTTTCTTTTTCGAGACAGGGTTTCTCCATGTAGCCCTGTCTGTCCTAGAACTTGCTCTGTCGACCAGGCTGGCCTCGAACTCACAGAGATCGTCTTGCCTCTGCCTCCCGAGTGCTGGGATTAAAAGCGTGCATCACTGCGCCTGTCATTTATTTTTGCTTTTAAAAATTTACTTATCATTGTATGTTTATGGGCATAGATGTGGCACGGCACACGTGGAGTCAGTCCCTCTCTCGACCTCTACATGGGTCTGAGATTTCAGTAGCCAGGCTTGCATGACAAGCATCTTACCCACCAAGCCATCTCCCCGCCCCTCACTTTGTTTAGAGGCAGGGTCTCTCACTGGGATCTGGGGCTCACTGGCTAGGCAGGCCAGTCAGTCCCAGGTATTTTCCTGTCTGTACTTCCCCAGGACTGGGATTACAAACTCATCCTACCAGACTCAGCTTTCGGGGCAAAACTCAGGTCTGTCATGCATGCTTCATGAAGTAAGCACTTTACCAACTGGGCCGCCATCTCAGCACCTCAGGCAAGGAATTTTTAAATTTTTTTGCTTGTTTATACAAAGTATAACATATAGACACACATATAAACATAGGGGATCTCTTTCTTTCAAATATATAATTTATTTATTTTCAAGACAAGATTTTCCAGTGTAATCCTAACTGGCCTGGAACTGGAACTTACTATATAGACCATGCTGGCCTTGAACTCAAGCGATCCCCTTGCCTCCTGAGTGCTTGGATTGGAAGTATGTGCCACCCACCAGCTTTTTCCTTTAAAAACGAAACCCGGGGACTGACTGGAGATTCGGCTTAGCAATGTTAGAAGCACTTGCTGCTCTGCCAGAGGATCTGGACTCAACACCTACACAGTGGCTCACAACCATCCATGACAACAGTTCCGGGGATCCAACGGCCTCTTCTGGCCCACTTGGGCATTAGGCACACATGGTATACATACATAGGTGCATGAAAACATATATACACAAAATAAAATAAATTAATGTAAAAAGTAATTAAGGTTTTGTGTGTTTAACTCTGGTGGAGCTCTTGATAGCTCGCTCAAGACTATGAGTTTAACACCTACACCACAAACAAAACCCCACATATAAACCTCAGGTGACAATGTATGGTTACAGCCCCAGCACTCAGGAGGCAGAGGCAGATGGGTCTCTGAGTTCAAGGCCAGCCCAGTCTACTGAGTGAGCTCCAGACAGCTAGGGTTACACAGAGAAACCCTGTCCCAAAAATACCAAAATGAAATTAATGCTAGTCAACCAGAGGGACCAGAGTTCTGGTTTTTATGTGTGTGTGTTTATTTGTTTTCAAACCATCATTTAAAAGGAGTTGGCCCTTAGGAAACATTTACAGCAAGGCGCTTACCTGAGCATTGCCGTGGAGTCTCTAACCACCTGCGCTATCTGGAATTTCTGTATCCTCTGCTGGCACAGGAGATTGTGGGCTTTGGACCACCTAGGAACAGACAACCCACACACCCTAAGTCCCAGTCACCCCAGGAAGTTGAGCGCCTCGTCCCTCGTCCCCTCTGGTAGCACACTGCGGGAATGAGCACATTCTGCCCCACAGAGGCGGCTCCTGAGTGACTTAAAGAGATCCTTAGAAGGAAGTTGAGGGGAGCTGCGCAGTGAACCAGGGAGAGCAAAACTCTTCTGAACCCCTCCCCAGCGGGGACCTAGGGCACTAACCAGGGGCGCCAGGCTTTGTTTAACAGGGTCTTGTATAGTGCACGCTAGCCTACAACTTCCTGTAAAGCCAAGAACAACCTTGATCCTCCTGCCCCCATCTCGCCAGTGCTAGGATGATATGCATGTTCCATCATGGCCAAGCTTAGCGGTGCTCGCTTCTATCAGAATTTTGGGGTTTGATTGTGTCCCCAACTGGAACTCTGTGATGGTTTAAATGAGAATAACCCCATAGGCTCATAAATTTGAGTGTTTCCCAAAGTTGGTGGAACTGTTTGGGAAAGATCATGGGGTGTATCACTGGGGGTGGGTTTGAACTTTCAAAAGCCATGCCTGCCTTCCTGCTGCCATGTTTCCTGACATAATGGTCATGGTTCACCCTCTAAACTGTAAGCACCCCGTTTCTTCTACCAGGTGCCTTGGTCATGGTATCTTAGCACAGCAATAAAAAGGTAATTACAATAATCCCCAACAAGAGGAGTTGGGTCATGGGGCTTTGCCCTTAAGAATGAATAATGAAATTAGGTTACTAAAGGATAAGTTCAGCCTCTCTTTCTCTCTTTTGTTGTTCTTACCCCCTTTTAGCCCTCCTGCTACGGAGTGACTCAACAACAAAGCTGTTGGCAGATGCTGGACCCTACATCTGGGACTTCCCAGGCTTCTCAACTGTGAGCCAATGAACTCTGTTCATTATGCGCTATCCAGACTGTGGCATTCTGTTACCCCAGAACAAAACAGGCTGACTTAGGCCACTTGCTGCTTATCTCCCAGGCCAAGGCATTTCTAACTGACTCCAAGAAGCCCCTGAGGTTTTCCTCCCTAGCAGCAGAGTCAGGGCATAAGTGGATGTTCGTTCTTAGAGTTGGGCAGTGTCACGGTGCTCAGGAAGGAGGCTCACTGAAGGACAGTCATGCCGGGGGCCCCCCCCCATCTTCCCTCACAGGAGCGCTTCCTGGTCAGTGCCGCACTTACCACTGCACCATGTGAGGCAGCTTCTCTCTGATGGTCCGGTGTGGGTCGATCTCAATGGGGTAATAGTGGTGAAAGAGTGCGTTGAGCTGCGACAGCCAATGGAGAGAGGTCACTAGTGCACCCCCCATGGGCCCCCAGGTAAGATCAAAACCACCTCAGGATGGTGCTTCCTCTAAGAGTTTTCTTCAAGTCTTCACATGGGATACATCATTATGAAACTCAAGTTTCTCCACATGCTTTCCAACAGCTCATGCTTCCCTATTATATACGGTATGCGGTGGGGCGGCATTCAGAGTTCATTGCTCGTTGGCACCCACCCCGAGAATGAGGCCAAGGAGTCCTCGGCATGAGCTAGACTTGGTGGCCCATGCCTATAATTCCAGCACTTGGAAGGAAGAGATAGGAGGATCACAGATGTGTAGCCTGGGCTACATAAGCAAGCCTAAGCTACATAGTAAAATTCTGTCTCAAAATCAAATATATATATATATATATATATATATATATATATATATATATATATATATATATACATGCTGCGGAAGTCGGGGGGTGGACAAGGAGTGGGAGCGGGGATGCAGCTTGTTGGCAGAGAGCTTGGCTAGAGCGCAATCCTCAGCATCACAAAATCCATGAAGGCTGAAGAGTTAGCTCAGCAGTTAAGAGCACTTGCTGCCTTGGCAGAGGACCAGGGCTCAACCCCCAGCACCACATAGAGGCTCACAACTGTCTATAACTCTAGTCCTAGAGGATCTGACACCCTCTTTCGACCTCAGTGGGCACCAGACACTCATGTGGTGTATGGCTATACACGCAGGCAAAACACCCATACACATAAAATAACAGTAATAAAAACTAGTCAGTGAGAGCCGGGCCTAGTGGCTCACACATTTAATCCCAGCACTTGGGAGGCAGAGGCAGGCAGATCTCTGTGAGTTCGAGGTCAGCCTGGTCTACAAAGTGAGTTTCAGGACAGTCAGAGCTGTTACACAGAGAAACCCTGTCTTGAAAAACCAGAAACAACAACAAGAACAACTAGTCAATGAGGCAGACTCGTAAGTAATAACTGTCAAATAAGGGCTGGAGATGCAGCTCACCTGGGCGACGATTTGCCTGGTATGAATGTGAACCCGAGTTTCATCGCCAGGACACAAAAACACATACAGGGTGTGATGGCACATACTTATAGTCCCAGCCCCTGGCAGAGGGGGAGACAGGAGGATTAGAAGTTCAAAGTTGTCTTTAGCTACATAGACAATTTGAGGTTGGCAGGGATACATGAGAGCCTGTGTCAACAAACACACAAATAAAACATGGGCAGGAGAGGTGGCACAGTGGTTAAGAGCACTTGTTGCTCTGCCAAGGGCTACAGTTCAATTCCCAGCACCAACATGGTGGCTCACAGCTGTGGAACTCCAGTTCCAGAGGATATGGTTCCCTTTTCTGACTTTGTGGGCACCTGATAAACACACACACAGCACACACACATAAATGCAGATAAAACACTTGTGTATATATATATATACACACACACATATACATACATACACACACACACACACACACACACATACACACACACACACACATATATATATAACCACCAGGCAGTGGTGGCGCACACCTTTAAACCCAGTACATGGGAGCCAGAGACAGGTGGATCTCTGTGAGTTCAAGGCCAGCCTGGTCTACAGAACGAGTTCTGAGATAGCCAAGGCTGCACAGAGAGACCCTGTCTTGGGCGGGGGGGGGGGGTAGAGAGAGAGGGGGAAACAGAACTAAGTGACAGAGTTATCTACAAGAATGAACTCAGCAATGTATAATAGCCGGGCCTGGCTCTGCTCTAGGAAGCGACCACTCAGGGCAAAAGCTTGGAGCCAAGTAAACCAAAGGCCAAACAAAGCTCTAGAATTAGTTTCTCAGAATCTGTACACATCTTAAAGAAATGAATTAACATTCATTCAGAATGTTCTCTATATCTGTTCCCTTACCAGAAAGTAACGTCATCAATGACATGGCACAATACAGTGGAAAGAGTTTGGGACAAAGTCACTGCAAAACTCAATCAAATGATCAAGAGGCAAGCTGCTCAACCTCTTGAAACACCTGCTTTCTCACAACGGAGAGAGTAATACAATAGTTCTATCTACCTTTGGAGTAGAGGGTTGTTCAATAAGACACAGCGTTCAAGTCTCGTGCAAACTCCATAGCTTGCAGTAAGCATAGTGTTCACACATGAACCACCGCATCATCGTGTCTCAGCCAGTAGGGAAAAGCAGTGTCATGTATGAAGACTTGACTCAGGGGTCTTGAAGAGATAGATGGTTCAGCAGTTAAGAGCACAGACTGCTCTTCCAGAAGACCAGAGTTCAGCTCCCAGTTCCCCCATCAGGCAGCTCCCAACCACCTATAATTCTAGTTTCAGGGGATCCTCTAAGGGTACCCACACAGATACTTCTCTCTCTCTCTCTCTCTCTCTCTCTCTCTCTCACACACACACACACACACACTTTACTATGACAAGTTTTAAAAAGGAATATTTAAAAACAACAACAACAAAAACAACCAAACAACCAAAAAAATAATCCAAAAAACAAACAAAAAACAAACTGAGGAGCAAATCCAGCACCTCAGCCATGCTTGGTGAGTTACCTCTGAGCTATATCCCAGACTCTTTTTTTAGTTCTCACTAGGTAGCCTTGGCCAGTTGGCTGGGAACTTGCCATGTAGACCAGGCTGGCACCAAACTCATAGAGATCCACCTGCCTCTTTCTCCTGAGATCTGCTCAGCTGTCCTTTTCTTTCTCTTCCTTCCTTCCTTTCTTTCTTTCTTTTTTTTTGGGGGGGGGAGAGTTTTTCTGTGTAGCCCTGGCTGGCCTGGTATTTGCTCACTCCGTAGACCAGGCTGTACCTGAACTCAAAGATCCACCTGCCTCTGCCTCCCAAATGCTGGGAATTAAAGGTGTGCATTACCACCACCTGGGTTTCTTTATGCCCTGCTTCCGTTTTCAAACTTTTTATATGGAGATAGAGTCCCCTATGTTGCCCAAGATGACCCTGAACTCTTTCGGGAGCCCAGGCAGACCCTGAACTTGTAATCCTCCCGCTTAGATCTCCTGGGTAACTGGGATTATAGGCCTCCACACTGGGTTTAAAGAACAAACTTTCTTAAGATTCTGTCATGGGGTCTGTGGTTCAACCCCAGAAGAGGACCGGAGCTATTTTTGAGCAAGGAAGGGAGTGACCCACCTCTTTGCGGCAGTCCTCACTGATGATTTTGCTGTTATCCAGAATATCTGAAAAAACACAAAACTCCCTTTATTTGCTCCTTAGCAATTGCCATTTTGAGACCAGCAAGGAAGGCTGGAACTTGACTTACTGTGGGAAGAGGGGCATCGCTGTCCGTTGTACGCGAATCTGCTCAAGGTCATGTCAAAATCAGAAATCACCTAAGAAACCAAAGAGAAATAATGATGGCTGAGAAGGCACCTTCCAACCTGGCCTCACCTCAGCCTGGGGTAACCACAAGTCTCACCGGCCACTGCCCAAGTCAGCAGCAAAGCCTCTGCAAGGCTGGGAAGAGACAGAGAGGGGAAGGAAAGAAGTGATCCTGTGTCAGTCAGTACACAAGTTAACCTTGAGGAAACCAAAATCCCCTAAGTGTGTGGCATCTTTCTCAAATGAACCGGTTCTTTCTCAAGGTGCCTCCCGACCTTTACGGATCTCCTCATCTTCAACTTCTTGTGGAGCCAGTTAGCCTGGGGTAGTCGGGCAGCTAAGCTTCAGAAGGCAAGTGCTGAACGACCACATCGGACTACTTTGAAAGTTGGCTGTTAGGGCAGGTAGGCTCTCTCCCCCCCGAGGCGAGCCAATTTGTCCATGTCCTCTCTGGGGCGCAGGCTCACAGCGTGCGCACCCGCTGTGGCGGGAAGACCGCAGGACAGACACCCTTCCGCCACCCGACCCGGCTGTGCCCCGCGCCCCGGTACCTGCAGGCGGTCTCCTCCGCCCCTGCGAAGAGCGCCCACTATTTCCTGCACCCGCCCGGGCTGCCGCATCAGGACCGTGGCCTTCATCAGACTTTTCACCTGTTGCGAGACCCGAGAGACCGGCTGACCCGAGCGCCGCAATAGGCGCTAAAGCAACTGGACCATCTCGCACCCACGATCCCGTCACGCGGGACTCTCCCCACCCGCGGCCTCACCTCCTCCGCCATCGCGCCGACCGCCTTGCTTGGTGGGCGGCCCGGAAGACAGAGCCCGCCCCGCAACCTCACTGCGCAGGCGTCGTCTCGCTCAAGTAGCGCTGGACAGGGAGTTGCGGGCCGGCCGGCCGTTTGCAAGCCGGCTCAGGATGCTGGCAGGAGAAACGCCTTGGGAGGTGGGCGGTTCTACTGTGTGTGGGGGTGGGGTAGGGGAGGAAAGACTCTGGAGTCCTGTGTGTGGGCTGTCATGAGGCTTTGCTGTGCGTGGGCTCCTGTCACTCTTTCTGGAATCCTTTGGCAAGAGTAGTCTTTCCCAGGATTTGGGTCATAGCTCAGCGGAAGAGTGCTTGCCTGCACACACACATATATATATATATATATATATATATATATATATATATATATATATATATATATATATATATATATATATCCCCGAGTTTCATTCCCCCAGTATTGCAAACAACAACGAAATCCACCAGGTAAAACCATACGCATTTTGGATTGGGGATGCACCCAGGAGACACTTTCCTAACTGGGCCCCTCATCATCACTAAGCAAATTAAGCCATCTCAGGGTCTAGAAGACCCTGACCAGCCTGACATTTAATCAGCTTTGCTTTTGGCTCTGCACATGAGGAGCCCAGTGGGAGTTGGGGAAGGATGCTGCAGGAATGTGGAATGGACCTGAAAAATGCAACAGGAAGTAGACTCAATAAAGGCTCAGTTGTGTTGGTGGCCACAGTTCTGCCCTAGGTCTGAGGGCAAGGAAGGAGGTGTGGGGTGGTCTGTGTGTATGTCCCTGGGGGAGGGGGAGGCAGAAGAAGGGGTAGGAGGGGTTCCAGAACCTGAGAGCACAATCCTGAGTGATCTCACTGCTCAGGATTCTGGAACTTGGGCTGCCGGATGGTACCTATATGAAAGATGTAGTAGGGAAAAAGAGCGACAGCTGGCTAAAGGGGCCCCCCAGAACCCTCCCCAACACCCCAGGAGAGCAGCCTCTCTCCCCTGGTCCCAAGGTGCCATGGAGATGGAGAACACGGCGGCCTCCACCCGGTTCCACCAGCCTCACATGGAGAGGAAGATGAGCGCGATGACCTGTGAGATCTTCAACGAGCTTCGACTCGAGGGCAAGCTCTGCGACGTGGTCATCAAAGTCAATGGCTTGGAGTTCAATGCCCACAAGAACATCCTCTGCAGCTGCAGCTCCTACTTTAGGTACAACAGGGGCCCGAGCTCAGCCCCAGGGGAGACAGGGCTCCGCTTGAGGCTTTGTCATCTGCTTGTCAGTTTCCCATTTACCATCCTTAAATGTAGGGATACTGAAGCTCTGGGCTCCTTGGAGCCTGGCTGCGCTGCCTTCTAAGCAATCCCAGCCGGGGCCAGAGCCTCTCTCTGCTTCCTGATGTGTTTTAAACTGGGCTTCAGCCAACATCTGGCAGGTCAGGGGCTTTCTCTTTGATCTTCACTTCAACCAACTTCGAGTTGGACGCCTGTGGATTCTGCATTTAACCTAGATGATATCGCTGCTTCTGGAGCCCCTCCTGGCCCAGGCCCGGTAGAGATCACTGAAATCAGGGGATGGGAAGGGGATGAGGGGAGAGTAAGTACCCAGGAAATATTTTCAAAAGCAAAGGAGTTTGGTTTGAAATTCTTAATTCAGGAAGAGCATGGGTTCTTTTGTATATAAGCTGAAAAGGGGTACTCAGTTCCAATGAAAACATGAGAAATATAGTCATCTTTTGCTAAAAGCTCTATTCAAGCCCAGCTCGGCAGCACAGGTCTATAATCACATTTACTCAGAGGCTGAGATAAGAGGATCAAAAAAGTTCAAGGCCTTGGGGTCTGGGGATTTGGTTCAATAGTAGAAGTCTTGTCCAGCATGCACCCACGCCTTGGGTTCAAGCGCCAGTACTCAAACAGACCACCACCAACAACAACAACAATAAACAGTTCAAAGCCTGCCTAGGAAACTTAGTGAGGGTCTGTCTCAAAATCACAATGACAGCAAAAGGACTGGGGATGAGAGCTAGGCCTTGTGCCGCCCATCTGGAAGGTCAGCTCTCAGGAGGCCAAGGCACCAAGATGAATTCAAGTTCAGCCTGGCTACATAAGCTTTAGGTCAGCCTGAGCTACATACAAGACTCTGTGTCAGTTACAACTCTCTCAGTTGCCTGATTAACAAAACCCCAGCTGGTAAATTACCCTAAGAAGAAGCTCTATTCAGCTGAGGGGCCACTCCAGGGCTTGCAGGTCAAAAATTTAAAACTTTGAGGACTTGAAAAAAAAAAAAGCCAAGTGGTGGTGGTGCACACTTTAGATCCTAGCACTTGGGAGGCCAAGGCAGGCAGATCTCTGAGTTCAAGGCCAGCCTGATCTATAGAGCTAGATCTAGGGCTGTCAGGGCTACACAAAGAAATCCTGTCTCAAAAAAAACCAAACCAACCAACCAACAATAAAAACAACAACAAAAGACTTTATGTATAGATGCATACCTTGCATGTCTATGTGTGGGAATGTGCAGATACTGGAACTGGAGTCAGGCAGGTGACGCAGGTGCTGGGGACTGAACTCAAGTCTTCTCCAAGAGTGGTGTGAGTACTTAACCGAGAACCATTGCCCCAGCCCTCGGACTTTGGGTTGGTTTGTTTGTAACTGGTTTGAGTTGTCCTCAAGTATAAGATGACAATGCGGCATTGCAATGTTAAAAGGTTGGACATGCCTGATTCTCTACTCTAGAACAGAAGCTACAAAAAGATCATAAACTAGGTATAGTGGCTTGCGCCTGTAATCCCAGCACGGGAGAGGCTGAGGCTGGAGGATCAGTAGTTCAAGGACAGCCTGGGCACAGAGTGAGAATCTGTCTTTAAAAACAAAACAAACAAAAACCAAAGCTAAAACAACAAAATATAAGATAGTAAATATGTTTTTTTTAAATTGCATTTGTTCATTTATTTTGTTTATGGGTATTTGCCTGCATGTCTGTCTGTCTGTCTGCGTCACATGCATAAAGTGCCTAAAAAGACCGTAAGGGCATTGGATCCCATGGGGCTGCAGTTACAGACTGTTGTCAGCTACCATGTAGGTGGTTGGGCTTGAACCTTGTGTCTCTGGAAAAGAGCCATCTCTCCAGCCCCAAGACAGTAAAATATCTTAAACTCCACAGGCCATATACTTTCTTCCAACTGCTCATCCCTGCCTTTATGTCAAGAAGGGCCAGGCATGTTAGTGTCCATCTTTAGTTCTGGCACTTGGGAGGTAGAGACAGGCAGATCTCTGTGAATTCTAGGCCAGCCTGGTCTACATAGGGAGTTCCAGGGCTACATAGGTGAGACCCTGCCTTTAAAAAGAAAATGAATTGCCAGGTGGTAGTGGTGCACGCCTTTAACCTAGCACTCAGGAGGCAGAGACAGGTGGATCTCTGTGAGTTCGAGGCCAGCCTGGTCTACAGAGCAAGTTCCAGGACAAGCTAAGGTTGTTACACAGAGAAACCCTGTCTCAGAAAAAAAAACCAAAAAACACAACAACAACAAAAATGTTTTGACACTCTGCCCTCTCCATCATTCAGAAATGTAAAGAAAAACGTTGACCGGGTAGTGGTGGCATATGCCTTTAAATCCCAAAATTTAGGAGGCAGAGGCAGGCGATCTCTGAGTTTTGAGGCCAGCCTGGTCTACAGAGTGAGTTCCAGGACAGGCTCCAAGGCTACAGGATCTGGAAAAATGAAAAATCAATAAAAGAAAGGAAGGAAGGAAGGAAGTGCGGGAGGGAGGGAGAGAGACAGAGAGAGACCTTGTTACTTGGGGGCAGTAAGAAAACAAGAGGTAGTCTGGCTTTGAGTTGCATTTGACAGAGGCCACAGGCTGGCAAGCCACAGTCCTGAGGAAGAATTTGATGCCTAAGCCCACTGGTCCTTAAGCCTCTTAGGGGAAAAAATACGTGTGTGTGTGTGTGTGTGTGTGTGTGTGTTTGTGTATCATACACATATATGTTCTGTTTGATTCAATACCCAGAAATGTACTTAGTCACACAGAGAACCAAACACATAGCTCTGATCATGTGTTGCTTATTTTCTGACTGGCAGTATTCTGGGTATTGGGAAGAAAATAAAGAGATGAACGTTCCTATCCTCACGAGGCTTGCTTTTCCTTTTTTCTTTCCTTCTTTCTTCCTTTTTTGTTGTTGTTGTTTTGTTTTGCTTTTTGTTTTTTGAGACAGTTTTTATGTAGCCCTGGCTTTTCTGGAGCTTGTTATGTAGTCAAGGATGGCCTTGAATTCAGAAATCTACCTGTCTCTGCCTACAGAATTCTGGGATTAAAGGTGTGCACCACCAAGTAGGTCAATACACATATAAATTTTTTAATACGTATATATTTTTGTAAGATTTACATGTGTGTACATGTGTGTGTGTACGTGTACGTGTGTGTGTGTGTGTGTGTGTGTGTGTATGACAGTTCAGGGGCCAGCAAGGTGATTCACTAGTAAAGGTACTTACCGCTAAGCATGATGACCTAGGTTCAATCCCTGGGATCTACATGGTAGAAAGAGAGCACCAGCTCTCACATGTTGTCCCCTGACCTCCACACAAACACTCAACATACACACACACACACACAAATAAACTTAATTTAAAAAAAAGATGGTCAGAGAAGACTTTGCTGAGAAGGCGATACTTGAATTATCTAGGGGATTAGGACATGGACCTCGGAAGTCTTGGGGAATCCTTCCAGGGAGAGGGAACTCAAGTAAGGAGGTGGAATTAGCTCCAGGACACAAAGAATAGGGAAGAAACCCTGAGGACAGAGGACAGGGAAGATGGGAGGTACCCAGAGCTCACCAGTTTTGCAGTTCTTAGTAAAGACCCAGCATTTCCCTCTTAAGTCAGGGGAAGGTTTTGAATGCAAGGGCGACTCAAGCTTTTTAAGGATCGCTCCGGGGCTGAGCAGAGTTGTCTAGTCACATGGGAGATTTGGTGGGCAGCGGGTCAAGGCAGATTTAGATTTAATTTTGTGTGTATGCATGTTTTGCCTGTACATAGGCCTGTGTATCACTTGTGGGCCTGGTGCCTGTGGAGGCCAGAAGAAGGCTACAGAGTCCCTAAAAAGGAAATTAGGATGGTTATGCGCCACCATGTAGGTGCTGGGACTCAAAACAGGGTCATCTACAAGAGCAACAAGTACTCATTCCTGGGTCATCTCTATCCTCTGGGACCCGGGCCTTTTTTTAAAATAATTTTTTATTTTATGCATATAAATGTTTTGTTCGTGTGTATGTATGTGCACCATGTACATGCCCGATGCCTGCAGAGATCAGAAGAAGGCATTGAATTCCCTGGAACTGGAGCTATATATGGTTGTGAGCCACTGTGTGGGTGTTGGGAATTGAACTTGGGTCCTGTGTAAGAGCAACTCCTGAGGCATTTCTCCAGACCATAACAGAGTCTTGATCTTATTTTCACCCTGGTACTCAATTTCTCCATCCAGAAACTGTAAACGAAACAAGAGTGGTGGGCTGGGGGAATGACTCAGTGGTTAAGTGCTTGCTGCCCAAGCAGGGAGACCTGAGTTCAGATCCCCAGAAACCATATAAAAGCCAAGCCAAGTGGCACATACTTGTAATTCCAGCGCTGGGAGGAAGAGACAGGGTGATCCTAGGGGCTTGCTGACTAGCCAGTCTAGTCAAAACAGTGAGCTCCAGAGTGAGTAAGACCCATGTCTCAAAAACAAAAACCATACATACATACATACATACATAGCAAAGACAGTCAACATTGGTCTATGGCATTGATATGCAAGTACAAGCTAGTATACTTACCTACCTACCTACCTACCTACCTACCTACCTACACACACACACACACACACACACAAAATGAAAAAAGAGGGTAAAGACAGAGAGACTGCAGGAGGTTCCTGGCAAAGCACTTTTCACACTTTTCATGTATAAAGCCATGCTTCACTGCACTCTCTCAGGCCAGTTTAGTTTCAACATACTCACCGGGCAACACTGGGAGTGTGTCCAAGCCCTCAGAAAGCAAAGGGGCCAGGGGTGGGGTGAGAGTGGCCGCCAGGGGCAGACAGTTTCTCTGCTGCTAATTTCTCTCTCTCGTCTTTGTTTTTTTTTCCCCCAGAGCTTTGTTTACAAGTGGCTGGAACAACACGGAGAAGAAGGTTTACAACATTCCCGGTATTTCCCCCGACATGATGAAGCTAATTATTGAGTATGCGTACACTCGGACCGTGCCCATCACCCCTGACAACGTGGAGAGGCTGCTGGCTGCTGCCGACCAGTTTAACATCATGGGCATTGTGAGGGGTTGCTGCGAGTTCCTCAAGTCGGAGCTGTGTCTGGATAACTGCATCGGCATCTGCAAGTTCACGGACTACTACTACTGCCCTGAGCTGAGGCAGAAGGCCTACATGTTCATCCTGCACAACTTCGAGGAGATGGTCAAAGTCTCAGCGGAGTTTCTGGAGCTCTCAGTCACTGAGCTCAAGGACATCATCGAGAAAGATGAGCTCAACGTGAAGCAGGAGGACGCTGTGTTTGAGGCCATTTTAAAGTGGATTTCTCACGACCCTCAAAATAGGAAGCAACATATTTCCGTTTTGCTTCCTAAGGTCAAGTTTAGATACTCTTTGCAAAGGCTTGGTTGCTCGTGTTTGATTGGTTTATCCAGAGGGACCACCCCTAAGAGCCACAGAGCCCAGGGTTGGGTCAAGGCTTCATGAGAGGCATCTCCTGCTTCCCTCTGAAGTTGGCAGTTTTCCCTTCCCTTGATGTTGCTTTCGTTAAATTCCCTCTTGATACGGGGGGGGGGGGGGGGGGAGCAGCAGGGGATTCCACAGAATTCTAAAAGGTCTCTTACCCTCTTTCCACTTGCTGCACTCCCCACACCAAACAGGAACTAAGTCACAAGAGGCAGGAACTAAGTCACAAGAGTGGCATACAGTGGTAGTCACTCGATCCTATCTACTCTTTTACATACGGAGCTCTATTTCATTTCTGGACAATTATACAGCTCCCTTTGGTTGGAAAGCTCTACCCAGTGGCCAAGAAATGTGTAATTGTTACCCTCGGGTGCCTTCTGACTAGCTCATTTCTTTGTATGTATACCACCTCCTCAAGACAAATACATCATCTGAGTTACACGTTTTTACAAAGCAAACAAAGGGACAGGAATATGGCTCAGAGGTTAAGAGCACTTGCTGTTCTTTCAGAAAGTGGGGCTTTGAGAGATGGGACTTGCAGACAGCCTTGCCCCATGGGAATAAATTTCTGTATTTCCTTCTTAGGTTCGCCTGGCCCTAATGCATGCCGAGTACTTCATGAATAATGTTAAGATGAACGACTATGTCAAAGACAGTGAAGAATGTAAGCCAGTCATCATAAATGCCCTAAAGGCCATGTATGACCTGAACATGAACGGACCCTCCAATTCTGACTTCACCAACCCACTCACCAGGCCCCGCCTGCCCTACGCCATTCTATTTGCTATTGGTGGCTGGAGTGGCGGGAGCCCCACCAATGCCATTGAGGCCTACGATGCTCGAGCAGACAGATGGGTGAATGTCACTTGTGAGGAAGAAAGTCCTCGAGCCTACCATGGGGCAGCCTATTTGAAAGGCTATGTTTATATCATCGGGGGGTTTGATAGCGTAGACTACTTCAATAGCGTTAAGCGTTTTGACCCTGTGAAGAAAACCTGGCACCAAGTGGCCCCTATGCACTCTAGACGTTGCTACGTCAGCGTGACAGTCCTCAGCAATTTCATCTACGCCATGGGAGGGTTTGATGGCTATGTGCGTCTCAACACCGCAGAGCGATACGAGCCAGAGACCAACCAGTGGACACTCATTGCCCCCATGCACGAGCAGCGGAGTGATGCAAGCGCTACAACGCTCTATGGGAAGGTAAGGAACCAGGGTGGCAGGGGAGGGTGGACACTCTTCTTCCTTTTGGGATGAGGCTGGAAGACAAAATGATAATACTTACGAGGCAGCACAGCTGTCTTCTGGCGTCCAATGAAGATTGGATGACGATCCCCATTCACAGCCGCATCCAGATGCTCGCTCGAGTCTCATATAACATGCTATGGTGCCTGTGTATAGCCTGTGCGCAGTTGGGTGTGGGGGCACACATCCATAAACCTAGCACTTGGGAGCCTAAGACAGGAAGATTGCTATGAGTTTAAGGCCGGCCTGGGCTACGCAGAGTTCAAGGCAAGCTGGGGCTACACAGGTAGAGTCTACCTCAAACAGAGAAAACCATTGTATAATTTCCTCCCATATACTTTAATCATCTCCAGATTGCTTAAAATACTTGATATTATGTAAATGCTATGCAATTGTTTACTGTATTTGTTTAGATATCTATGAGAAAAAAATCTATACATTTTCGGTATATATATTTTAAACTAAATTTTCTAGGGGCATAACATGAGATTTGTGGGGGTCAGAGGACAACCTGCAAGAGTAGATTCCTTCTACCAGGTGGGGCCCAGAGATCAAACAGGTCTTCAGGTTTGGTGGCAAATGCCATTACACATAATGCCATCTTGCTAGCCAGTTTTATTTTAAAAAATTATTATGTATATGAATTTCTGCCTGCATGTATGTATATACATCATATGCATGTCTGATGCTCAGGGAGGTCAGAAGAGGGAGTCCCCTGGAATTAGAGAGTTATGGATAGTTGTGAGCTGCCATATGAGTGCCGGGAATCAAACTCTGAGTCCTCTGCAAGAGTAGCAAGTGTAGCTTGGTCATGGTGGTGCACACCTTTAATTCCAGCACTAAACAGACAGAAGCAGGTGTACCTCTGAGTTTGAGGCCAGCCTCATCCATACTGTGAATTCCAGGACAGCAATAAAAAAGCTCAAAGAAAATAACAAGTGTGATAATCTGCTGAGCTCTCTCTAGCCTCCAGTTATTTCTTTTAGAGATGGGCCTCCGTACTCCTGAATGACCTGGAATTCCCAAAGATCCTCCTATTTCTGACGCCTGAGTGCTGGGATTAAAAGCATACCCCACCCTGACTGACTTTTTTTTTTTTTTTTGACAAGGGTCTCACTCTGTAGCCAAGTCTAGCCTTGAAGCTTCAGTGATAGCCTTGCTGTAACTACAAGTGTGAGCCATTATGCCTATCTGGACAAACTTCCCTCCCTAATATATATTTGGTTTTGTTTATTTTGAGACAGGGTCTCTCTGTGTAGCCCTGGCTGTCCTAGAACTCACTTTGTAGACCAGGCTGTCCTCAAACTCAGAGATCTGCCTGCCTATGCTTCCAGAGTGCAGGTATTAAAAGCATGCACCACCCACTTCCCCGGCAATATTTTCTTAAGTTTTTTTCTTTTGGTGAGGATTGTGCCTGAAGAGTTGGCTCAGTGGTTAAGAGCATTTGTTGCTTTTGTAAAGGGCCCAAGTTCAGTTCCCGGCACCCATGTGAAGCAGGTAGCCTATAACTTTTTATTTTAAAGTTTTTGAAATCATTTTACGTACCGATCATAGCTCCCCCTCCCTTCCCTCTTCCCACTCTCCCCTACATCTTCCCCCTTACAAATTCTTTTAATTCCAGCTCCAGGGGAGCCAACATCTCCCTCTGGCTTCTGAGGGCTCACACACACACACACACACAGACACACAGATGTGCACATGCATACAAAATATTTTTTTAATTTATTTTTATTTCGTGTGCATTGGCGTTTTGCTTGCTTGTGTATCTATATGAGATCCCCTGGAACTGGAGTTACAGACAGTTGTGAGCAGCCGTGTGGTTGCTGGGAATTGAACCAGGATCCTCTGAAAGAGCAGCCAGTGCTCTTAACCACTGAGCCATCTCCCCAGCTCCACAAAAATACTTTTTAAAAGTTTTTTTTTCTTTCTTTTTAGACACATTTCTCTGTGTAGCCCTGATTGTTCCTGGAACTCACTCTGTAGACCAGGCTGGCCTTGAACGCAAGAGATCTGTTTGCCTCTGCTGCTCAAGTGCTGGAATTAAAGGCGTGCGCCACCACTGCCTACCTTATTTATTTATTTATTTATTTATTTATTTATTTATTTATTATGTATACAACATTCTTGTCTGTGTGTATGTCTGCAGGCCAGAAGAGGGCATCAGATCTCATTTCATATGGTTGTGAGCTACCCTGTGGTTGCTGGGAATTGAACTCAGGACCTTTGGAAGAACAGGCAATGCTCTTAACCTCTGAGCCATCTCTCCAGCCCCCCCCATCTTTTTCTTTTTAAACTAAATTTTTATTTAGTGTGTGTGTAAACTCTTTCTGTGGTGTACATGTGGAGGTCAGAGGACAGCTTGCAGCAGTCAGTTTTGTCCTCCCTCCATGCTGAGCAAGCTCCTTTGCCCACTGAACAGTCTTCCCAGCCCTCCCCAATAGCTTCTGTAATTATCTAATTCTTTGTATGCATGGGCATACAGGTGACACCACGCAAATGTGGAGGTGAGAGGACAACTTTCCTTTCTACCACGTGGGACTTGGGATTGCATTTAGGGTGTCACTTAGCGACAAGCGCTATTATCCACAGCCCTCCCCAGTATCTGCAGTCCTACTTCTGATGCATGGATGTGTGGAACCTGAGGTGCACAGGGCTGACTGTGCTCTTCTTCTCAAGTTACTAAGTGGCCATTTATAAATTTATAATTTTTGCTTACTAAAGCACAATGTAGCAGGCATGGTGGCACACACCTTTAATCCCACACTCAGGAGGCAGGGGCAGACTCCTGTCTGTGAGTTTGAGGCCAGCCTGGTCTACAAAGAGAGTTCCAGGATAGCCAGCACTGTTACACAGAGAAACCCTGTCTTTTTAAAAAAGATTTATTTATTTATTATGTATACAGTATCCTGTCTGCCTGCAGGCCAGAAGAGAGCAGTAGATCTCATTACAGATGGTTGTGAGCCACCATGTAGTTGCTGGGAACTGAACTCAGAACCTTCGGAAGAGCAGGCAGTGCTCTTAACCACTGAGCCATCTCTAGCCCCGAGAAACCCTGTCTTGAAAAACAAAATAAACAATCACAAAAACAAACAACCAAATCCCAAACAATAAAATAAAATATATGGCAGGGAACGGCAGTGCACACCTTAAACCCAACATTTGGAGGCCAAGGCAGGCAAATTTCTGAGTTCAAGGCCAGTCTGGTTTACATAGCGAGTTCCAGACCAGTTAGGGCTACACAGTGAGGCAATGTCGTCTCAAAACAAAATAAAACAACACATAAGAAGCAATGCACGTAACTGGGGATGTAGCTTAGTTGGTAGAGATAGTTGCCTAGCAAATGGAAGCCCTGGCTTCAATTTCCAGCACCAAGTCACAGCAGGTGGGCCTGGGGTAAATGGGACCCTATCTCCAAAAACAAAACAAAACAACCCCCCCCCCCCAAAAAAAAACAAAACAACAAAGTCGGGCGGTGGTGGCGCACGGCTTTAATCCCAGCACTTGGGAGGCAGAGGCAGGTGGATCTCTGTGAGTTCGAGGCCAGCCTGGTCTTCAAGAGCTATTTCTAGGACAGGCTCTAAAACTATAGCAAAACCCTGTCTTGAAAAACCAAACCAAAACAACAACAAAAAAAACCACAAAAGAAACAAAAACAAAAACAAAAAAACATGTAGGTGGGAAGATGGCTTAATTGGTAAAATGTTTGCCTTGTCAAGTTAGACCCTCAGCACATGTATCCATTTGCTTGTAATCTCAGTGCTGAGGAGGCAGAAACAAGCAGCTCTCTGTTGTTCTATTACCAACCAACTAGCCTAACCTACTCGGCAAGTTCCAGGGCAGGGAGTAAACCATGTCTCAAAACAAACAACCCACCAAAGAACCTGGGGACCTGAAAAGATGGTTCAGTAGCTAAGAGCTTTTCTTGCAGTGGACCACTGGCAACTCACAACCACCTGAAATTCCAGTTCTGGGGGATCTGATGCCCTCTTCTGACCTCTGCAAGGACCTATATACACACGGTGCAAATACCATGCAGGGGGCTCAGCAGGTAAAGGAGCATGCCACCAAGCCTGACCTGAGTTCAACAGAAGCAACAGCGGGAAAGAACCAGTTCGAAGCAGTTGTCATTTTGACATTTGAGGTCAAAAGACCTCAAAATGTGCATCATAGCAAATGCAGAGACACTCATGCACGCATGTGCACATACATACACATACATGCTAAAAAATGGATGATTCTTGAGGACTTAATGTTGTTCTCTGGCCTTCATATGCATACATACATACTGGCATCCCCACACAGTATGTGTGTGGCATCCACACACAGAATTCATGCACATAGAGAATAATGTATAGACTGGCATTAAAAATGTACCCTGGGGGTCTAACGAGATGGCTCAGTGGTTAAGATCAACGGTTGTTCTTCCTGAAGACTCCAATTAGATTTCAGCACCCACCTGGCTGCTAACAGTCTGTAACTCCAGTTCCAAGGAAATTTAACACCTTCTGGCCTCTGAGGACATGACACACATATGTTTTATAGATAGACATATGGGCAAAACATCTACAAGTAAATAAATCTTTCCAAAAGTGCCCCCTGGGCCTTTGAGATGGTCCAGTGGATAAAGGCATTTGCTATTAAATAACCCGACTTCCACCCTTGTTATCTAGGAGAGATGACAGGAAAGAACTGACTCCAGCAAGTTGTCCTCTGACCTCCACATGTATGACATGGCACAGGTGCATGCATGCATACAAATAAATATAATTGGGGGAAAAAAGAGGACAGGGAAAGATGGTGTGGTGGTACAGGCTTTTAAATTCAGGAGGCTGAGGTAGGGAGCCCCATCTGGTCTACATGGTGAATTCCAGGACAACCAGGGATATATAGTAAGAGTGAGACTTTATCTCAAAAAACAAACAAACAAACAAACAAGTAAAAAAAAGCACATGGAGGGGCTCGAGAGATGACTCAGAGATTAAGAACATTGGCTGTTCTTCCAGAAGATCTGGGTTCAATTATAAGCACCCACATGGCAACTCACAACTATCTGTTAACTCTAATCCCAGGGGATTCCCAGCCTTCATTGACACTGTACATGGTGTAGACAAACTTGCAGGCAAAACGCTCATACACATAATACACAAGTTGAACCTGATCACGTCTACCAACTGGCCTGCAACTTGGAGAGCATCCAGCACAGGCTAAGTTCTGGGCTGGGACAGCTGCTATGTCCTCTTCACATGCTTAGAAGACAGCTCTCCAAAAACTTAAAAGTCCTTGCCTTGTTATCTTCTGTCTACTCCTCAGTATAATTTAACAATCCTGAATTCTCTCCACACAGGTCTACATATGTGGTGGGTTTAATGGAAACGAATGCCTGTTTACAGCAGAAGTGTACAACACTGAGAGCAATCAGTGGACAGTCATTGCACCCATGAGGAGCAGGAGGAGTGGAATAGGTGTAATTGCTTACGGGGAACATGTATACGCAGTGAGTTTCCATTGTATGATGATTAAATGGCACCCTTAGACTTTCTAATAGCAAAGAGGTTCAGCCTATCATTAGCGAACATTTGAAAAGAGGCAGTAGCATCACTTGTTCTCCCCACAAGGGCTTCCTCGGTAAACAGAAGCAATGGATAGCAGTCAACCTTGTTTCTTTTGCTCTTCACAGGTGGGTGGCTTTGATGGAGCTAATCGACTGAGGAGTGCAGAAGCCTACAGCCCAGTGGCTAATACGTGGCGCACAATCCCCACCATGTTTAATCCTCGTAGCAATTTTGGTATCGAGGTAGTGGACGACCTCTTGTTTGTGGTGGGTGGCTTTAATGGCTTTACCACCACCTTTAATGTTGAGTGCTATGATGAAAAGACCGATGAGTGGTATGATGCTCACGACATGAGCATATACCGCAGTGCTCTGAGCTGCTGTGTGGTGCCAGGGCTAGCCAATGTTGGGGAGTATGCAGCTAGACGGGACAACTTCACAGGATTAGCACTGCGAGATGAAGTAAAGTATTCCGCTTCGACAAGTACCCTACCTGTATGAGCCTCTTCATTTAGCTAATAAAAAGTCTAAGCAATAAGAATTAATTCTTTTTTTAAATAAATGCAGTGTTTAAACTTGTAAGAGTACTGGAAAATCTTCAACTTAAGGGAAGCAAGGGTTGGATAAATGAGGGAGTTAAGAAAGAAGGTGATTATTTTCAACAGTGCATAATTAAGAAAAGAACCACACAGTACAAAACCAGCTCTAAAGAAATACGTTTATTGAAAACTTACATTTAGACAATTAGAAACTTGAACACGAGCAAGATAGCTTCAGGAACACAAACATAATATCTCAGAGTGTTCTAAATACTACATCTCCTCTAATCTGAAGGGAGATAACCAAGATTCTATCTTGCATAGGGGCCTGGGTGCCACTAAGCCAAGAAAACTGTTTTTAAACTAATACTTATTTTACAAATAACACAACTAGCCCCAGCCCATGGATGGTAAAATCTTCAAACACCTAGCAAGTACTATATTTCACAGGTGCAGAAAGCAGGAGGGGTAACTGATTAACAAGTGCTTCAAGGTACCACACTCCTAGCAAGGGTCACAGAGTAAGCCAAAAGCTCTGTAAGGGTTACAGTGAGCAGTGATTTGGCTAAGCAAAGTCCTCGCAGCAAATGACTACTTTGAAAAGTTACTGTCATTGTATTACAACTCTCAACAACTGGTTTTACGACCAGAACATGTGCTGTAAGTATAACAACAAAATGGATTTTCCTCAAGAAAATAACAAATGGAGTGACGAGTCGTGCCAAAATGTTTAATGGCTGACAACAAACTGAAATGTTGCTCAAATAGTCTAGGGTTGAAGCACCGCATTTCTCTAGTGTAGATGAATGTTTCACAACACCATATATGTTCAAAGACATGAAATGTGACTAACATGCCCTTTGCACGTAAGCTTAGTTCAGAAGGTACCAGAAAGAGGTCCTGTATACTTTATTAGACTGAGTAGCTAAAATATGTAACACAGCTCCAGTCTACTTATAGTGTTGACACTTGAATCAGGAAGCAGAAAAGGAAGTATTTCAAACACACCACATGCTACAGTCAGAGAGGAAAGTGTGCACAAGAACCTGCCTACCAGCTATGACAGGGCTGGAACACAAAGGCGCTCTCTGGCTTCAGACTGAGCGTCTGTATTTTAATAGCTCAGTAGTTTAAAAGAATTTTTGGTCCCAGAAATACTACACACAACCAGGTAACCAAAACAAAACTGATGTCAGTTAATTTTAAGTGTTCTTAGCAAAAATGTTACTTTGAACAGGCACAGAAAAGCAAAGCTATCAGGATACACAAGACTAATCATGCAAGTGATGATCGCTTAAACCCTAAGCTCACGACTGACATTCTCAACCTAAAAGGTAGACAGGAAGGGCCCATTATGATGTGGAAGTAGCCTTACTCCAAGTAATGGACAGTCGTACCTTTTTTGGTATAATCGAGTTCTTTCCAACAAAGAAAAATAAAAACAACAAAACAAAGGTTCACTTGAATACATTTAAGTTTTTTTAAAGAAGCTATGTTTATAACTTTTCATAAAAGAAATTTCATTCATAAAGAGCTAGATTAGACCTGCATGATTATTATTATAAATACTGTTAGGTTCAGTTTAAAATTTCAGAATGTCAGCCTTGAACAGATTTAAGCAAATCTGGTTTCTTTCCTTCCTAACAAGTTAGAGTATTTAGGAGACACAAGTTATGGTGGTGAAGCCACACACGTGAATTCACATATGAACATTAGAAACTTGGTAGTCAGGAAAACCTGCACACCATCATGCAAGGAAGGACTTACCCCTTCATTCAGCCAGGGTCTAGGCTGCCTGCTGAGTCAAAAAAACAGTGGTTTCAATCAAGTTTTTAAAACCAGATTATACCTAAACCTTAGGAGTTATATTGTCTGCCAAAAAATAAAGGAAAAAAAGACAAAAAGACCAAAAGATGGCCCTATTAACAACTTGGTGGTGACAGCCCCAAAATATAATTCTGGGACAAAAAGTCAAAAAAACATATGACATTCTTCTAGAGAAAGCTGGCATCTTGATTAAATATTAAATGATTTGCTTGTACAATTGGAGATAAAGGCAAGCTTCCTTCAGTGCACAGACCTCTTACAACTAAGGAATGCTTCTCCGAATCCAAAGGCTTATGTTATGAAGGTAACCACAAAGCTGGGAAGCAACCCAGTTGGCAGAGTGTTTCCCTAGCGTGTGCAAGGCCCTGCGTTCACAGTTCCCAGCACTGTAAAACACACCAACCTAAAGAAACCCAAAGGATGGAAATTGAGAAAAAGTTAAGGGAAAAGGAGAGGATAACAGATCCTTTATGTGGAAAGGACTTGTGGTTTCCCAGACGCACTTCAGTTTAAGTTAAATGGTTTTAAAGCACATTTCCAACATAGCTATTAACCCTTGTCCTGGGCAAGAACACCAATTTAGACACTTCAAGAAAATTATCAGTACAGAATCCAAGAGCATTAAGCAAATAGCTTAAATTTCTGGTTGTGCTTCTGATATTTTATCACATAAAGTTAACTCTAGTACAATCGAGGAAGTATAGATCACTCTTCTTGGACTTTTCCAGAATATGTGAGAAGGTAAAGACATTCTTAAAGAAATTTAGAAAAAAATAATCGGATTTACAATACAAACCATCAAGAGTCTTTATTTTATATTATTTATGTACTGTTATTATTAGTTACCCTTTTGTTGTTTAGTTTGAGGCAGGGTCTCACATGTATACTAACTAGACTGGCTCAGAACTCCTGATCTTGCCTTTGCTTCCCAAATGCTCAGATCACAGGTGAGCACTTCCATAACCAATTTTTAATTAATTAGGTGTTTGTGTCTGCATGTGGATATGTCCATGTGAATGAATGTGGGTCCCCACAGGGCCATGGGTATTAGATCCCCTGAAGGTGGAGTTATAGAGGCTTGTGAGCTACCTGAAGTGGATGCGGGGAACCAAAAATCACTGGAAAAAAAGCATATGTTGTTACCTGCTGATTGATTTCTCTAGCCCACTGAACAGGAATCTATGCTAAGTGAGTGTTGAAAGATTTAGCCTGAATGCTAACTTGCAAAAAGTCCAGTATATAGAAACTCAAAAAACGGGTATTCCTTGATGTAACTTCCTTGAGGTCAAAGCCCATTAGAGGATGGGACCTACCAGTGATGCCACCTTTGAGAATTATCCGCACTCCCAACTGTTTTATATATTGCGTGTGTGTATGACTGTTCAGAAATGGTGACTGCACAGGTCTGACGAAGGCCCTACAATATCAAGAGAACATGCCTCTATTCTGCTGGAGAGCAGTGCTGATTTAAATATGCACGCTTAATGCAACTGTATTCTCTAAGCTTGTTAAAAAAACAAACAAAAAACAAAACAAAACAAACAAAACCGTTGAACATGAAGTGAATACTGAAGAAAAAGTGGCTTTACCCTGGCTATCAGTGAGGATTACAGCTAAATCTTTACTAAAGAATGCTTATATACCAGTTATGAATCAACAAATCAATCAAGATGTCTTTGGACTGACTACAATTGACTTGTCATGTTAAATCAATATGGAAATTCTTCCTGAATATGAAAAACTCATATAGTCTCAGAGCCAATCCAGCAGAACAGTGTTTAGAATGATGGGAGTGAAAGGAATTAGGTTGGAAGGAATGACAAACATGATAATCACAAGTGCCAGAGGCGCTGAAGCACAGTGGCACCGATGCTGCTGACCATGCTAAAGACAGCAAATCTACAAGAATGGGGAACCAATATCCAGCAGCTTATAGACAAAATAGCTCTTCCAGAGAATCTGAGTACAGAGTACAGATTTGGGAAGTCCAGCTCCATCATTGATGCTGCAAGTCAAGGGGGCTCACAGTTTAGATTAACAGACCAGGTGAAAGAAGACTACAAAGGAAAACAAAATGTACAGACAAGTACTAGGTTAGGAAAGAAAGAAGTGCCATGAAAGACCCTAATGACAACACCATGAACTTACAAAAGAAACTGAAGTGGAAAATAAAATTAGTGTGCTAAAGAGCCATCAAGCCCAGCATAGTGGGTGGGACAGGGCCTTTAACCCCAGGCAGAGGAAGGTAGATCTCCATGAGTTCAGGCCAGCCTGATCTACAAAGAGACTTCCAGGTCAGCCAACACTACATAGAAAGACTGTCAAAAAAAAAAAAAAAAAAAAATCAAAGGTAAAATAAAATCAGCAAGATCTGGGGAAATCTCTGCAATTTGAGATGTGCATTAAAACAAAAATCCAAAAGAGAAATGTTTCTCTGATGGTAGGATTTACAAAGAGAAGTTGTATAATGCTCCACCAAGAACAGGATTACTCACAAAAGCCTAAGGCTGAGCACTCCAAGACTAAAGTCTTGCACAAGGGAATTCAGAAATTAAGTACAAATTAGATCTAGAGCCTTAAAAATGGGAAACTATACATTCTAACTGTCTACAGATGAACAAAAAAATTTAAGTACTGAGCAGGGATGTACTATCAAAAATAGTACAAAAGCAATGATACCAATACAAGGCTCAAAAGACACTGTAAATGAAAGAGCTAACCCTCGATACCATACACAGAAATAGGTGATAAAATCAGCAAACAAAGAATATGCAGACACTAAGAGAACGGACTCAAGGATATACCTAAAGCAACTGAGAATTATAGATCTTGAGTATGAGAGCTCTAAAATAACAGCTAAAGAAAATGTTAATAAATGCAAGCAGTTAGAGGAATGTGAACGTACAGTATCATTGTAGTTTATTATTGGAGGTTTTCCCCTCAGGATCTATGTATGGTCAAAGCCTAGTCTACCCTAGTGAGCTCCAGGCCAGCCACGGCTAAATAGAGAGACCCTGTCTCAAAAAACTAAGACTACTTTAGGGAGAATAACAAAAATATGTATAGATTAAAAACCTTTTCTGAAAGATGACAGTCATTGAACTGATTATTTAACCTTTTGAAATTTTCCTTTTAAATGTGTTATATGAAAGCCTTAAATTTTTAAAAGCCAAAACTATGTACTCAGATTTGGTATTCTAGGCTCTAAATTGCAATAAAAGTCTAGGGTAATCCAGTACAATATGACAATCAAGAGCCAGAAATAACATGGCTTCTCTTAGGAGTATTTTCTAAACTCTTACTTTCATTGCCATTTTGAAAGTTTTTCTTGTGGAAAGAACTGATAAAAAGCCTATATAATATTCAATGGAGCAAAAAAATGAACTGAAGGCATCGCGCATGATTGTCACAGGCATGCTGCATCCTCCTCAGCTCAGTCACAACCCTTCAAAGTGTTTCAAAACGTTGTTCACTTGCTTTCTCAGCTACACTGAACACTTTCCTTAGAGAAACAAACTTCACCTGTGTAACTTCCTCTCTAGTCAATCAGCTAAATACTAATACCTCCCCAATTCTCATCTCAGAATGATGGCTTCAAGTCTATAAATAGCTGTGGCAGAAACAAAAGCCAGATGATGTGCCAATCAAACTTCTCACTGGTCCCCCTTCCAAGGAACAAAAACAGCATTTATAAACACAACAAATGTGAGCGCCAACATTCTGAGATCAATCTTGCTGAAACATTGTGCTTTTACCTTCAGATCCAGTCTCACTATTGCACATGCCTCCTGCAGATGAGAACTTAATGTATAAATTGAAAACAATCTACAGAAAATGTAAAGGAATATCAAAGTAAATGTGCAAATAATACTGGTGCTTAAAGCCCCAAATATAGGTCCCTAAAAAAAGGAGTTACAGTGTTGGCAAAAAAAAAAAAAAAAGGCCAAGTAACTAGACTTGCTTTCCCCCACTTCTCTTTAATAAGATCTTATTTGCCAGCATACAAACTAAAGACAGGACTGTAAGTTAACAAAAATTACCACACTAAACTGAGTTTCCTGTTTGTTTTTTTAAACTTCCGTTATAGGGTAATAAGTCCAAGTAGAAAATAAGTTATCGACATACTTTTCCAAGTAACAGTCCAGGTATCTCCAGCCCCATGGGATGGGGAGAACAGTTTCCAACTGCACACGTCGGCAAGTTTAGCATTCAATTTGGGAACTTGGCACTCTCCGCATGTTCAGGGCGTGCCGGTGTATCTCTTGCATCTGTCTGATGCGGTCCTTCTGCCACATTAAATTTTGAGGCATCGGGTATCTCTGCGTGCCATGCAAATATCGGTAGGGGATCCTAACGTGACAAGCGGTGGCTCGACAACGGGGCTGAGGCATGGGAGGAAGGAGCATCCACCTCTTTCTCTCAGCACAGTATCGGTAGGCTTCTTTCCGATACTGTTTGTCAATATCATCGCTGTTTTTCCAGCCTCCAATAATGAAGACATCATCTTTATAATAGCAAATGGCTGCTCCTTCGATGCTCAGGACTTCTGGAGGCAAGCTTTCAAGGATCTCATCAGACACCTGTCCGGCAATTTTTCTTACTGCCTCTTCATTTTCTAAAGAATAACTCTTGGGACAGCAAGATGCTGTCTGATAAAAGTTTGAATTGACCACAGACATCTGGAAAAAACAGTAATTGTCAATAAGTGGTAAAGATTCTACATCTTTCCACTGTCGAGTCTCTGTATCATAGCAAGTAATTACAGCCTTCAGTCCATCCTCAGTGTCCCGGTCCACAGGAGTGCGGGCAGCAATGTACACAAAACGGTCTTCAATAGCTAGTGCTTTGACATCTCGAAGAATCTTTGGTGCTGATTCTAAGTTGTGCCATTTATCAAGCTCGGGATTGTAAACAGTCACATCTTTAAAGCCGGGGCTAAAATTGCCATGTCCTCCAATGCTATACAGCTTCCCTTTGACTTCTGTTAGCCCAAAAGAATGCTTTCTTGTCATCAGACTACAAACGTGTTCCCATGTATTCAAGTTTGGGTTGTACCTTTCCACAGTCTTAGCAAAGCCTGGTTCCATCGAGCCAGCAACATACACATAAGATTCTGTTACTGCAACAGCATGTCCATCAAGGTGATTATGAATGTGGGGAAGATTTACCCATCTGTCCTCATCAACAAAATATCCCACACATTCACTTAAGTAGTCTCCCCCTTCTGACACACCTCCAATAACCATGATTACGTCCATGTTTTGTCCGTAGCGAGGTAAGAGTGAGACATGGGAAGCGGGATGCTGGAGTGTGCCAGACTGTATATTCTCTGCTCTGAGGGCATGCCTCTCCACAGCATCAGCCACCAGCTTGACACAAACTTCATTATTGGCCACCAGACGCTCTGGTTTGACATGCCGTGTAAGGTAGGTGGGTTTCATCTGGGACAACCTGAGCAATTTAAAAAGTTCTTCAAAGTATCTCTCTCTCTCTTCAGCATTTCTCTGAACCCACTTCAAAACTGTTTCAAAAAGAACTTCTTCAGAATCCACGGTAATTTCCAAATCTGAAAGCCAGTCTCGAATGAGATGGAAAGGTAAAGTATAAAATTCTTCATCTTGAATGACTTTATAGAAATTTCTCCGGATCATATCTGCAGCTTTCATAGCAAGCTGACTTAGGGTGTACATGTGGGCTAAACTATGAATGGCCACACAATTTGAGAGATGAAGTTTTTTCTTGAGAAATTCTCCACAAAATTCTTTTAAACGAATCAATAAGAATCTAGAATCAAGAAAAAGAAAAAAAAGATTAATTTTGGAATGTACTTATTCCATTTGGTTGCAATGTAGGTGTACTTGAATTATACACATTGAAGTGGTAGGATTAGTCTCATAAGCACAGTATCTGGAAAGAAAAAAAAATGAGCAAGTTTTTCAGGAGGAAGGTGTTGAGATAGGTCTTATGGTCTATGCAGATGGCTCAGAGGGTAAAAGCACTTGCCAGAGCAAGCTTAGAGACCCAAGTTCAATCCCTAGAACCCATGCAAAGTCAAAGTTGTCCTCTTTATTATCTTCCAGGTGTGCACTCTGGCACCCACACAGACACACAATAATACATTTGTAAAAAGTGAGATTACATGCTTATGCCTGTATTCATGAATCATAAACTCAGGAGACAGATAGGAGAATCACAAGGTCAAGGCCTACCTGGAAAACTTTTTTAAATTAATTCATTTATTTATTATTTCTTTGGTTTGCTTTGTTTTTTGAAATTAGGTTTCTCTGTGTTGAGCTCTGGCTGTTCTAGAACTCACCTGTAGACCAGGCTGGCCTCAGACTTACAGAGATCCTCCTGTCTGACTCCCAAGTGCTGGGATTAAAAGTGTGTGCCACCACTGCCTGGCCTTTTTTTTTTTTTTTTTTTTTTGACAGAGTCTCATCATATAACTCTGTCTGTCTGAAACATGGGGATCTTCCTTCTGCCTCCTGAGTGCTGGGATTAAAAATAGAATCCAGGCATAGTGGCATATATTTTCTATGTATGGGTATTTTGCTTGCATGTATGTCTATGTATGACATACATAACTGGTACCCTTGGAAGCCAGAAGACGGCACCTGAAGACTTGAGTTTGGTTCCCAGCACCCATACTGAGTAGCTCACAATTGCCTAACCCCAGTTACAAGGGGTCCAATGCCCTTTTCTGGCCTTCTTGGGCACTGCACCAATATACACATATTGTCACACAAATATACACATACAACAAGGACAAATGCCAATTCAAATGCATTTTTGACATCTTTTCTAATCCTTTTGTAGTCACTGGACCTCTTATTTTGGTTTTGCTTTGTTCTTTTTGGGACAGCATCTCAAGTTGCCCAGGCTGGTCTCCAACACACCATATAGCGAAGGATGACCCTTCTGCTCCTATCATCTATGTGCCAGGATCATAGACATGCACTATCACTCCCAGCTTTGGGTTCTTTTTTATTGAGAAACGGTTTTGGCAAAAGGCAGTATAATAATCCAGTCTAAACTAGAGGCAGGCAGGAACTATAACTTCCTGAAGGCTCAGGTTGGTCAGGTATCTCAAAGAACTCAGCCTTGGCTGAGTCAGGTTTTCATCTCTTTGGGCAATAACAGGAAGTAGACTAAGGAGCTTTACCCAAGGCTGAAGCCTGGAAATAAAACAGTATCACAACAAAAAAAATCATGTGTAGCTTAAAAAAAAAAAGAAAAAGAAAAATGTCGTGATTAGGCAAGCAGGCCCGCTTTTCGTCCTGCCTGGCTCCCACTCGGCTAGCTTCACACCCGAAATAACAAACATACAAAATTGTATTCATTTAAACACTGCCTGGCCCATTAGCTCCAGCCTCTTATTGGCTAATTCTCACATCTTGATTAACTCATTTCTAATAATGTGTGTATCACACCAAGTGGTGCGGTCAATCTGAGTCCAAGGTTATAGAAGAAAAAGACCCTTCAACTGAAAAGAACCTTAAACAATCTAAGAATGATGTCATCAAGACAGGCCCATTTCCATAATGGTTTATTATGGCTACTGTGCTTAATAATTACTTAATCACAAAATACAGACGAATTATGACAAGCTCTCTTAACCTTCTTGAAGAAACATTTCCACCTTAGATAAAACAAGGTAGAGTGGCGAGTAAAGTAGCTAGACTCTAGAGAACCCCAGACAATCTGGGTGCCAGAACCACCTGATTCCCAGGCTGCCTCAAGCACCTATGTTTAGCAGGTAATTCTGAAGTATATCCCCTTAAGACAGGTTTTGGGAAGCATTGCTCTATTAAAACAATAGCTATTACATGTTTGGCATTGCTATGTAAGGAACAATGTGCTGCACATGTCTGTTATATTTATTTTAGGACTGGGGATTCAACTCATTGCCTAAAATATGCTAGGCAGGTGCTCTACTATATAACCCCTCCCTCCAACCTTCTTTTTTTGAGACAGGATCTATCTAATCAAGTGATTCTTCTGCCTCAGCCTCTGTAGGAGCTGGGATTAAAGTACTGAGCCTAGAGACTCTGCTCATTCTATTATTTCTAATCCAAGTGCCATGCAGGGCTGGATCACAGACAGTATATGTGGGCACAGAGAAGACGATCCTACCTCAGAGCATTAAGCTCAATCATTACAGGTACGTGTGAAAGATGGAGAAAAGTTAGATTGTTTTTTTGCATTTTTGAGACAAGGTCTCTCTATGTAGCCCTGGCTGGCCTTGAACACAGAGGCAGCTTGTTTCTGCTTCCCTAGTGAAAAGAATGAAGGCATGCACCACCATGTCAGCAAGCTAGAGTTTTAAATCACAGACAGACCAAGCAAGCTTGATAATAGCTCTTCTTTTAGGTTTCATTTAACAAACTTCCTTCTCAGGGCCTGTACACATCCTACCCCATCCTGAGGACCCAGTCTTGTACTTTAAGACAATCCTTACTATTTTCTGGAAAGGGTCTCACTAAATAGTTCAGATTCGCCTAGATCTCCTGCCTCAGGCTCCCCCGCAAGTGCTGGAATTACAGGACTGCAATTTTGATCTCCAACTTTAGTATGGAGGATTATGGCCTTCCTTGATTTCAAAACCTATCCGTGCCCACTGCCCTGCTCTTACACTATCAGTTTCTCTTCTTCCACAGAATCATTTTCTTCAGCACAAACATATTCCACCATTTCCTATTTTAGAGTCAACTAAGTAGGCACTCTACCTTAAACCCAATCCTTTTTAATACTTTTGTTTTTTGAGACAGGGTTTCTCTGTGTAACAGTCCTGGCTGTACAGAAATCGCCTGCCTCTGCTTTCCAAGTGCCTGAATGTACATATAAGCCTACTGCCAATATCAGAAGAGGGAGTTGGACCCTTAAACTAGAATTACAGATGGCTGTGAACCACCATATGGGTTCTGGAAAAGAACACAGGTCCTCTGGAAAAGCAGTCATTGCTCTTAATGGCTGAGCAATCTCTCTAGTCCCTGGAAATATCCCTATTTGTGACATTGTTTCTACTTGTGATTTCTTTTATAACTTCACTGGAGATTCAATATTCCTCAATTTAACAGCTTATCCAGACATTGTGACCAAGTCCACACTGACCATCTCGAATCTGTTCATTTTTCCATATCTTTTGTGTGGTTGAGTATGAATGTAGAGAGAGGCACAAGGCTTTGATATCAGATGTCTTTCCTTGATTGATCTCCATCTTATTCTAAGCTTTTTAAAAAGATTTATGTGTACAAGTGTTTTGCCTACATGTTTATCTGTGCACCATGTGTGCCTGATGTCCTTGATGGCCAGAAGATATCAGATCCACTGGGACATGAGTTACAGATGGTTGTGAGCCAACATGTGGGCATTGGGAACTGATCCAAGCTAGGTCTTCTGCAATGGTAACAAGTGCTCTTAGCCACTGGGCTATCTCTTCAGCCACTCGACCTTTATTTTTTCCAGAGAAGGTCTCTCACTGAGCCCCATCCACTGGGCCAGTCTGGCTGGCCAATGAGCCTCAGAAATCAGCCTGTCTCTGCCCTCTCCCTCAAGGCTGGGGTTACAGGAATGCACTACCATGTCCAACTTAAAGAACCGAAGTCAAGTCCTCATGCTGCAGTACAGGCATTTTATCCATGGCTGTGCCATCCCCACAACCCCTATTTTCCCACATCCTTTTTGAGGTGTGAGGAGGTGGGGTAGATCTCATTATCCCTGGCTGGCCTAAATATACAGACCAAACGAAAGCTGGTCTAAAACTCAGAGATCTGCTTGTCTCTGCTTTCCAAGAGTGTTAGGATTAAATTCCTAGCATTTCCTCAGACTGTAATAATCAGATCTTTCCAATTGCTAGGGTCAAAATGTTTTTCCTTACTCCCAAATCAAGTCCACTGGCAGTTCATCTCTACTTCAAAACACAGATGTCCTGCAGAGATGGCTCAGCAGTTAAAAGCACTGGCTGCTCTTTAAGTTCAATTGCCAGCATGGCATGCTCTCTTTCTTAGGCACCAAGCACTAACACTGTGCACATATAAATGCAGGCAAAATACCCATATACATAAACTAAACCTCAAAGCATACACACACAGGTGTCAGTCACCTCTTCTCATCACCTTCCTTCTCAATCCAAGCCTCTACCACTATTGCGGTGACTTAGACTAGTCTGCATCCTCCCACCACTGTATCCTTTTTTTCCCCAATACAGAATTTACCAAATAAAACAGTATCATTCTCACCAACTTCTAATTTTAAAAAGTTCAGCTCTAGCCGGGCAGTGGTGGCGCACACCTTTAGTCCCAGCACTTGGGTGGCAGAGGCAGGCAGAGTGCTATGACTTTGAGGCCAGCCTGATCTAGAGAGCTAGTTCTAGGACAGCCAAGGCTACACAAAGAAACCCTGTGTAGCTGGGCAATGGTGGTACACACCTTTAATCCTAGCACTTGGGAGGCAGAGACAGGTAGATCTCTGAATTCAAGGCCAGCCTGGTCTACAGAGTTGGTGCCAGGACAGACTCCAAAACTACACAGAGAAACCCTGTCTCAAAAAAACAAAAGTTCAGCTCCTTTCACAGGCGGCCCATAAGGCTATGGTTCTCTATCTTGTGGGTTGTGACCCCCTGGGGTCAAATGACCCTTTCATAGGGGTCGCCTATCAGAGAACCTGAGTATTAGATATTTATGTTATGTTTCATAACACTAGCAAAATTACAATAGTGAAATAGCAACTAACTTCATGCTTAGTGGGTCACCACAACACGAGAAATAATTGTATTAAAGGGTCACAGCTAGGAAGGTCAAGAACCACTACCCTAAGGGCTCCATCCTCACCACTATGATGCTTTTGTTCCTTTTAACTGCCTCCCCCCCTCCCTCCTTCCAGCTACATGACCCTGCTGTTCTCTATCTCTACGTGGGTTTTAGACTGGCAATCTCTAGCTGAAGCACACTACCTTGCCACGGACATCCCTTTATTATGTCTTTTGAACTTCCTCTATGCACCCAATTTAAAAATAGCTCCTCCCAGCTGGCCATAGTAGTGCACTCCTTTAATCCCAGCCCAGAGGCAAAGGCAGGTGGATTTCTGAGTTCAAAGTCATCCTGGTCTACATAGTGAGTTCCAGGACAGCCAGAGCTACATAGGGAGACCCTGTTTCTAAAACAAAAACAACCGAAGACCGTCCCTCTCCATCACCCTCCACCAGGGCCTATACCGCACAGCTCCACATTACATTCCGCTGTATCACAGCTGTGACAGCCATTCAACAGGCTATACATTCATTGTTAAAAGACAGGAGTTCCGTAAGGAAAGGGATTTATTTTCATGTGTTTTGATCACATGAAAATCAGTGTCTGGTGCATACCTCGGCTCAAGAGGTGCGTGTTAAAGGATTTGTAACAGTACTACCATCCCTGCCTCCAAACCGACCTCGGTGCCATCTTTTTCGGGTTCCCCACAATCCATTTTCCACAATAGCTAAGAAAACCTTTGGAAATATTTCAGTCAGATCATCTCTCTACCCACTTTCTCATCCATCACGCCCAGTAAAATGCAAAACTTTCCCCAATGCATCTCACACACCATCCTCCCCGTCACCGGCAGATCCAGACTCACAAGCTGGATCTCGACCGAGGGCCTTCGGGAGCCTGCAAGGCGCATCCATCCGCCTTTGCACTGTCAATTTCTCTTGCCATTCCGAGGTCGGCTTAAATGTCAGCTCCTCCATCCCGCAGCTAGCCTTCTAGTGTTTTTTTTTTAAATGTCGTCATCACTGGAGTGACACTCTACACACAGCTTTTCACCGTCTTTGTCCCTACACCTGGAACCTGCGCTCTAAGGTGCAAGGCGCACCAGCTAGACTCTCAAAGACATCCTCTGTGCCGGGCGCGGTGGCTGTCCCGCCCGTCCCCGCAGACACGATCCCTCCCCAACCCCCGCTCGCCCCCCCCATCCGTCTACCTGTCGGCCAGCTCCAGCACCTCGTGCACGCTGCCAGTGCTCACTCGGATGCGCCCGGTGTACATGTACTCGATAACGGCTTCTACCGTGTCAGGTTCGGGTCCCGGCTCCGAGCTCCACTTGCGCATCTCCACCCGGCCGGAGCGCGACTCGGAAAACTGGCCCGAGAGTAAGGGCGTGAAGTACTCGGTGGCGGCGGCCAGCACCGAGCGGTGGGCGCGGAACTCGCGACCTCCGGCCCCACCGAAGCACAGGGTGATGTCGCAGAACAGGCCCTGCCGCCGCTGCTCATTCTGCCGCCAGGACAGCTCCGAGCAGTGAGTGCTGCACTCGAAGTCCTCGGCCTCTGGGCCTGGATCGCCCCCGCTCGCCTCCATGGCAGAGATCCCGGGCCCGAAGTCCACCGTGCTACTGCCTCGGACCTCGGCAGCCAGGCCCGCCGAACCGGCGGCGGCAGTCTCCATGCTCTCCATCTCCAGTACCTGGAGAGATGCAGCCGCGGCCGCCGCAGCCGCCGCAGCCGCCACCGCCGCCGCCATCTTGACGCCGCCGCACCGGCCCCCTCAGCTTCCGAACGGTGCGGCAACACTGGTGCGACACAGAGGAATTCTGGGATTAAATAGTGCGCGCGGAGCGGAGCTGCGCCTGCGCACTTCCGCCAAACTCGAGCCTTCTCGTGAGACAGGCTGGGGGCGGGGGGGGGGGGGGACGTTTGTGCGTGTTTTGTTGAATTTTCTACTTTAAATTGCTTTGGAGGCTATCCTCACCACCACACGTACACACAGAAATTTAGTTTGTTTGTTTAATTTTGAACTCGCTCTGTAGATCATGATGGCCCGGAGCTCACAGAGATCCACCTACCCCTGCTGGGATTAAAGGCGTGTTAACTACCACGCCCAATTTTTTTATTTTAAAACATGGCTTTGGCCGGGCAGTGGTGGCGCACGCCTTTAATCCTAGTACTGAGGAGGCCGAAGCAGGCGAATCTCTGTGAGTTTCGAGGCCAGCCTGGTCTACAGAGTGCGTTCCAGGACAGCTAAAGCTTTTACACAGTGAAACCCTGCCTTGAAAAAAAAATTAAGTATTTTCTAATTTTATTTTATTTTATGTTTTTCGAAACAGGGTTTCTCTGTAGCTTTGGAGCCTCTCCTGGAACTAGCGCTCTATACCAGGTTGGCCTCGAACTCACAGAGATCCACCTGTCTCTGTCTTGTGAGTGCTGGGATTAAAGGTGTGCGCCATCACTGCCCAGCATTTTTTGTTTTTTAATTTATTTATTATGTATACAGTATTCTGTCTGCTTGCCAGAAGAGGGAACCTGATCAAATTACAGATGGTTGTGAGCCACCATATGGTTGCTGGGAATTGAACTCAGGACCTCTGGAAGAGCAACCAGTGCTCTTAACCTCTGAGCCATCTCTCTAGCCTCTTAATTTTATTTTATCTAAGTGTCTGTGTATATGCACATGTGTGCCCTGGAGCCCACAGAGGACAGCGGAGCTCAAGTTACAGGAGTGAAAGATTCACTTGATGTGCTGGAAGTCAACTTGGTCCTCTTTTTTTTTTTAAATTTTTTTGTGGTTTTTTTGAGACAGGGTTTCTCAGTATAGCCTTGGCTGTCCTGGAACCCACTCTGTAGACCAGGCTGGCCTTGAACTCACAGAGATCCACCTGCCTCTGCCTCCGAGTGCTTGGATTAAAGGTGTGTGACTCCCAAGTACTGGGATTAAAGGTATGAGCTACTATTTCTCTTTGAGACTGGATCAGAGCAGTCTAGTGTAGCCCAGGGTGGCCTTTAACTCACAGAAATCCCTCTGCCTCTCTGCCTCCCAGTGCTGGGATTAAAGGTGTGTGCCACCACTGCCTGGCCTCTACGGCTAACTGGTGATTTAGCTCTGCATTCTGATCTTCAGGCAGGCTTTGTTAGATCACAAAATGTCACCACACTTAGTTACATCTTAGAGGGGTATGGTGGCTCACACCTGTAATCCTAGCACTTGGGACCCTAAGGAAGGACCATTTCTAGTAGGTCAGCCTGGGCTAGATTGTCTCAAAAACAAACAAACAAAAAACAAAACAAAACCCTGCATTTCAGCTCAATACATGAAGGTGAGGAGTTATGGGCATTGCCTCCTTTAGAAGAACACAGGGTCAAACGAGGTGGCACTGAATCAAATGTTTGCTGCATAGCCACCATTTCATATATACTAAAGTGAGGAACGGGCCAGCCTGGTCTACAGAGTGAGTTCCTGGACAGCCAGGGTTCCATAGAAAAATGAACAAAAGCCACTTTGGGACTTCAAGCAAGGAAGTGAAGTGTCCTAATTCGGTTTTCTTTTTACATTTATTTAGTCTAGGTAGGTAGTATAGTTGTGCACAGGCCCTGGCACACCTGTGGTTGGAGAACATTCAGGAGTCAATCCTTTCCTTCCACGTGGTTCCTGACATCATATTCATGCGGGCAGGCTTGGCAGCTGATGTCTTCACCTGCTGAGCCATCTCACCAGCCCTCAATTTGAGTTTTAAATGTCACTGGTGTCTGTAAGGAGGATGGATTGTACCAGGACAAAAGAGGAAATAAGGGCACCGGTTAGCAGGTACAGATAGATCAGAGGAGAGTTCAAGGGTAAATCAACAGAACTTGGAGCCCAGGAGAGCAGAAGGGCGACTCCAGCTTTTGGCTTAAGTAATGCCGAGAGTTAACACTAATTGAGAAGGGGAAGTGCAGGCTAAAAGTGGATTTTTCAAAAGCTCCTGTTTTTTAAAAACTTTTTCTTTCATTTTTGAAGATTTTTCAAAAATTACTTTTAATTAAGCATACATGCCTCTACAAATAGGTATATGCAAATGAGTGAAGGTGCCCTCAGAGGCGATCAGTGTAGGATTCCCTGGAGCTGGAGGGTTACAGATGGCTGTGAGCAATCTAATGGTTCTGGGAATTGAACTCGGGACGAGCAGCAAGTGCTCTTAACCACCAAGTCATCTCTCCAGATCACTCTTTCTTCTTCGTTTTGTTTTTTGAGACAGGGTTTCTCTGTAGCTTTGGAGCCTGTCCTGGAACTCGGTCTGTAGACCAAGCTGGCTTCGAAGTCACAGGGATCTGCCTGCCTCTGCCTTCCAAGTACTAGGATCAAAGGTGTGCGCCACCACCATTGCCCAGCTGCTTTTTCTTTCTTTTTTTAAAATATTTATTTTTATTTTATGCACATCGGTGTTTTTCCTGACTGCATGCTTGTGTGAGGGCATCAGATCTCCTGGAACAGGAGTTACAGACAGCTGTGAGCTGCCATGTGGGTGCTGGGAATTGAACCTGGGTCCCCTGGAAGAGTAGCCAGTGCTCTCAACTCCTAGGCCATCTCTCTACCTCCCACTTTTTCTTCTTTTTTTTTAAAAGACAGATTTCACAGCCAGGTAGTGGTGGCACATGCCTTTAATCCCAGCATTTGGGAGGAAAGCCGGGGGAGGGGGTCTCTGTGAGATCAGGGCCAGTCTGGTCTACAGAGCAAGTTCCAGGATAGCCAGGGCTAGACAGAGAAGCCCCATTTTGAAAACAAACAAACAAACAAACAAACACCACCAACAAATCAGGTTTGCAGCCCTGGCTGTCTGAAAACCTAGTAGGTGCCAGAGAGATCAGGCTGACCTTGAACTCTGATCCCAAGTGATGGAATTAAAGGTGCCACCAAGCCTGAACGTTAAGGTTTTTATAGCCTTTGGGGGTGGAGTCATGACTGGATATATACTGGTATTTTCATTATCTTTTTCTTTCTGAGAGATGGAAGTGGATTTTAAAATGTTAAAACTAAGAGCCGGGGTAGTGGTACACGCCTTTAATCCCAGCAGACGCCAGCTTGGACTATAGTGCCAGGACAGCTCGGTCTCAAAAGCAGATGACACAGAACAGTACCACGTCACTGTTACTGTATAGTTTATTTAAACCAAACATGATAATACAGAGAGGAGACTGAGGTGGCAGCTGCCCGAATCTTTGTGGGTTACAGTTGTAAAACAGCTGTATGAGGCTTTGGACCCACACTTCAGTAACAGACAGATCAGCTGCATAAACACAGAACGTGAGACACGAGACATTTCACAGCTTCTTGCTTGTGTTTCCATTTTAAACACTAGTATGTTACAACTTTACATTTAAGTTACTACGCCACATAGGTGTGACAATGGCTAAGGATGCAATGGTCCCACCCCTCCCCGACATAAGAAGACACTGATCCGTAACACAGAACATATCAGTGGGATACTAAATGAACCCTTAACACACAACACAGAAAAAAAGATTCTTAAAAATCAGATTAATACAGTGTTCTTCATGTTGTGTGAAGATGAACGGGAAGTGGGACACCAGATGTTAGTGGGTCCTACAGACAGACAGTATCTTGAAGTCTTAAAAGTTGCATTCTCTTCCTCCAAAGGAAAAATAAATTTTTAACTAATTAAAAAAAGAAAGCAACATTATAAGGCCCTAGAAGAACACTATTCTGAGAGTACTTAGTCTTCCATAGAATAGATACAGCAGGTAGCAGAGCAAATGACACAAGTATTGGCTTGGTTCTCAATTTCTATGCTTATATATATATATATAAAAAATACTAAGCTTCTTTGTGTGGACTGCATGGATACTAGCCTGCAGGTGTTGGTCTTTCATGCCTGTATATCAATGGCTATTTCTGATCCAGGCCCAGCCTATAATGGACTCTGCTTCAGCTGCTGTCCGTTCTTACTCAGGAGGGAGCTCTTGTCTTCCTTTTACTACAGCAGGGTTCCTGACTCCGTTACATGCTCATGTGCTCCGGAAGAACATAGGAAATATCATCCCATGGGTGACGATACAGGCCCTGCTTCAGCCTTTTCTGATCAAGATAGTGCCCTAAAATGGAACCAATGGATCTTTTGTTAGTTTCATAAGCATAATAGCAGGTAGACGATGGGAAGGGAAATCTTTCTGACACACAAATGGGGACACTGGGCCGGTAATGTAGCTCTGTGGCAGGGTCCTTGTATAGCAGGTATGAAGCCCTTCTAGGGTTTAACCCTCAGCACAGGGCACGAAAGGTTACAGTGAGGTAGAAAACAAAACCATAAAACAAAATACATGTGTACACGTGTGCTTGCGTGCACGCACATACATACATTCACACATGCACACACACATGCACACTCACACCCACACCAAAACAGGGCAGGAATTCCAGATTCGTTTCATCAGTAGAACATATAGACTTAATTTTGCTTTTCTTAACTAGTAAGGGAAACTATTCCCTGTAATAAAAAGAACACAGATTAAAAAAAAGTTAGAGGCTGGAGGATCTCTGAGTTCAAGGCCAGCCTGGTACAGAGTGAGTTCCAGGACAGCCAGGGCTACACAGTGAAACTCTGTCTCAGAAACCCAAGAGAGGAAAAAAAAAAACCAAAACAAAAAGCGTGCTTGGTGATGATGTGACATCTGTGTAAACGTTCGCACAGGGGAAGTAGTGTAGCCGACACAAAACCCTCACGCCAGCAGCAGACTTACCAATGAAGCCCATGCTCCTCCCTAGCACAAAGATGCCGTTGAGGGCGCCAATGTCAACGTACTCATCAGCTTCCTCCCTGAAGGACACAAACAACTTATACTCACATGACCCCTTCAGAGACAGCACTCCTGCCCAAGGAGCAGTCCTATAGTTCCCAAGTGGAAAAGTGGGTGCTGTAGGTGGCAGGGCCAGAGGCAACTTTTAATCTCCTGATGCCTCGCCATACTTTCTAAGTCCCTCACAGCTGAGAGGATACAGCCAGGCTGGAGCAGAGGCCGTGACACTCACCGGGTGAAGGAGCCGCAGTTCCTAAGCATGTCCACAAACGCAACGCCAATGAAACCGTCCACATTCAGGATAAGATTTGGCTTCTGGGAAAGCAAAACACCCACAGTTCTATCATTTCCCATTTTCTCTGTTAGTTACTTTTAGTTTCACTGTTATTACTACTGTTCCTACAACAGTTAACTTTGATAACTAACTTGACTGGACTAAGAAGCTCCTGGGAGAGAGTAAAGCTCACGTCCTATCTCTGAGAACTTTCCAGAGAGGATTTGATATGGGGAGACCTGCTGTGACAGTGGGAAGCTCCACTCACAAGCCAGGAGCCCAAGGGAGGGAACCGAGAGCTAGCTGGGAAGGCATGAGCAACTCTCTCCTCCAGGTCTTTGCTGACACCCTACCTGGAGCCACAAGTCACCACATCAACCCCCCCCCCCCCATAATGTGCTCCTGCCCGGTGTCTGCGCAGCAATGGGAAGCGGATAACATGATGACACGATGACTATAAATTTTGAGTCACCCACCCCACCCCGAGACAGGGTTTTTTTTGCTGTAGCTTTTGGAGCCTGTCGTGGAACTAGCTCTTGTAGACCAGGTTGGCCTCAAACTCACATTGAAGGCATTGTAAAATTACCTATTTGAGCAGGATGTGGAAAATGGATGGCACCCTCTACTAACAGTGACTTCAAATCCGGCCTGTACTACAGGAGTCCTTGTCTCGACAGCAAAACAAAACTCCCCGAAAATCAGAAATCCAACCCTTCGTTACCTTTGAGGTGGTGATCTTTTCCACTTCCAGGGCGTAATCGAGCAGTGGGGTGGCGGGGAAGTGCTGCTTGACAAAGTCTTTGAGGATCTGCACTCGCATGTCCGGGTTGTTTATCTAAGGAGACCGGGTACAGAACACCCACTCAGACACGGCCGGCAAGGGAAGGCCTTGTGCTTGTGCTGCAAGTGGACAGAGCTGTGCCTGTCTGATCCTGGGCCAGTGTGGGGGCCTAACCTCTGTGCACAATTCTGTGTAGCACCCACAATGACAATGCTGGGAAGCAGAGAGGTTTACAAGTCTCCTTATGTCTCATTTGAGTCTCAAAACAACTTTTGTAGTGATCTCTTCATTACAAGAAAGGAACCAACCAACCCTCCCCCCCCCCGCCCCGAAATGTTCAAGAAGGCAGAGGGGGCTAGACTCAGCCATTCTTATTCTGTTGTAGGCCTGGCCATAAGCCAGGCTGCCCACCAGCTCTGTCATCTGGTCAAGCTATGAAAAAGTTCTGCACATGCTGGGAACAGGGCAACAATGCACCCCAAAATCTTAGAAAAAGATCCAGAACTGTGACACTGACAAATAGCCATCTCTTATACAGACTGTCTTGTCCTTGTTTATGTTTTGTCAGTAAGTTAGAGTTGTCTGTGAAAAAAAACCTCAAGAGAGAAAATGTCTCTATCAGAATGGCCTATAGGCGACTTTGTGGGAATATTTTCTTGACTGATGATTGATATGGAAGGTTCAGCCATTGTGAGTGGTGCCACCTTGTGGTCCCGGGTTGTATAAGAAAGCCAGCTGACCAAGTCAATAAACAGTGTTCTTCAGTAGCCTCTGCTTCAGTCCCTGCCTTGAGTACCTGCCCTGACTTCCCTCAGCAATGGACTGTGACATAAGATTTGTAAAAAGACATAAACCCTTTCCTTCCCCCAGTTGCTTTTGATCGGGGCATTTTCATCACAGCAACTGAAACCCTAACTGGATGTAGTGGGGCATGCTTTTAATTTCAGGACTTGGGAGGCAGAGACAGGAGGATCTCCGTGAGCTTGAGGCCAGCCTGGACTACATAAGAAGTTCCAGGACAGCCAAGGTGTGGAAGAGAGACCCTGCCTCAATAAACAAACAGAAGAGAAGAGGAAGAAGAGAAGAATATGAAAATGAGGAGGAACCCTAAGACAGAGACCCCACAGCTAACAGAAGGTGAGATGATTCAGACACACCTTAAATCTGAACACTAGTGACCTGAAAGGACATGCTATCAGGGTATTCAGGTGCCTGTCGGTCCTACACAGGATCACACTAACTGTTTAAAATACTCCGTCTTTCCCTATGAGTCTATTCCAATTGAGCTTTCTTAATATTATTACTTTTCTGAACCAAGTGTGTCAAGTGTATCTGTCTGACTTGCTTTAGCCAATGAGATGTGAGTAAAGGGCCAGAAATGGATCGGTGGGTTAAGACACCTGCCACCAAGCCTGACAACCTGAGTTCTAGCCACATTGTGGAAGGAAAGACCTGACTGAAATAGGTTGTCCTCTGACTGCCACAACCAAAGTCACATATAGACCCCAGTGAGACTTAGCACAAATGACAGAACAGCCACAGCCAACCCACGGCAGGTACAGTATGTTTGCTATAGGTCACTGAGATTTGTGCAACACAAAGTACAACCTGGTAGAAGGCAATGGACAATTCTTCTTGATTTTGGCTCCTTCTCCTACAAGTTCATTTGGAAAACTGAAGCTGAATGAACTGAAAACCCTTAGGGCCATCAACCTGTATTATGATTGGGAAGGAGTCACCTTGCATTTGGTATCTGTCTATATATCTCAAGAAATGCATACTGGGGTGTCAAGAGTGATGTAGGTGGGCCTTCTGTTATGTGTTATTTTCACTGGTTAATAAAGAGACTGCCTTGGCCCTCTGATAGAACAGAAAATTAGGTAGGCAGAGTAAACAGAACAGAATGCTGGGAAGAGGGCAATGAAGCAGACGCCATGAAGCCAGCCACCAGGTCAGACATGCTGAATCTTTCCCGGTAAGCTACCACCTTGTGGTGCTACACAGATTATTAGAAATGGGTTAATCAAGATGTGAGAGTTAGCCAGTAACTAACTCTCTAGAGATAATGGGCCAGGCAGTATTTAAATGAATACAATTTGTGTGTTGTTATTTCTGGGGCTAAGCTAGCCGTGCGGGAGCTGGGTGGGACGAAAAGCAGGCCTGCCCGCAGCTCCTCACTACAAATGGCACCCAGCGTGGATAACTGCATTCACATAAAGCCTGAGATAGCTTGGGAAGTAATTCTAGAACAAAATGACAGCATTGCGCATGGTTTCTTGGTAGCAGCAATTTCTCGGGTCTGCTCTGCTTGCTAGAGGCAAGCAAATTCTCTCATCGAAGAGAGGCTTCCTGACTCAGCTTTAGCTGCAAAACTTTGTAGCTCATTAAGAGGTCCTGCCACAAAACACTTAAACAGTGTTGGTGAAAAGCAGACCGCATGGTTTTCGACTTTCAGCCATAGCAGGAAAAAAGATGCACTGTTTTAAAATGCCAGCTTTCTGGGCAGTCCTGCCAGGGCAAACTATTTCAGGCAGGCAGTCTGACTGAGTGTGGTCTGTGAGCAGAATGCTGCAGCTTGCTGTCAGGGACCTTGAAACGCCATAGAGTTGTGGCAGTGAACACAGCTCTGGCTGGTATCTCAGCCATGAGGCTGGAAAGCTAAGGAATGGGCTGGATCTAGCTGTCAAAGCCATGGCTTTCCATATTGTTTTGTAAATTAAAGGCTCATGTGGTCAGAAAAGGATAAATATACAGTAAAGAGAGATTCAAAGACAAAGAAAAACTCTAAATGGTTTACTACGTGTTAAAAATATATGCAGGATAAAAGTTAAAGTTCTTAAAGTTAAAAAAAAAAGAAAGAGAGAAGTAGGGTGTGGTAGTATACACCTTTAATCCCAAGGCCTGGGAGGCAGAGGTACATTGACCTCTGTGACTTCAAGGTGTGGTAGTACACACCTTTAATCCTAGCACTGGGGAGACAGAGATCTCTGTGAGTTCAAGGACAGCCTGGTCTACAGAGTTATTCCAGGATAAAGATATACAGAGAACCTGTCTCAAAAAGTAAAAGTAAAAATAAAAGAAATAGAGGTTGAAATAAAGCCACATAAAGATGGAAAATACACAGAGAATCTTGATACTGTGTGTTATTATGCTCTCTTTGAATTGTTTGAATGCTAAGGAAGGAGCAACAGCTGCTAAAAGATATTTGCTTATAAATGCTGCTGAATTAATCCAAGATAGATATTTTGAAAATACCTTTGCTTCAAAATTGAAGTCAAAAGGTATGCTACTTTGGAGAAGAGATTTTGCTTTTGTTTCCACAGAAAATGAGAGGCTGTGGATTTATTCAGAGTTAAGAAAAATCATCTTTGGCCAAGGGAGACCACCTGAGCAATCTCCGGTAGGAACAGATGGCCCAAATGTCTGAATTCTACATCCAGAACTGATTCAAGACTGCTGCCTGAGATGATCGAGACTCACAGGATACTTCAGTCAGAACTTGATTATAACTTTAAATTTTCTTTAGGTCCCCATAAGATCATCAGCGCCCCCAACCAGCAGGAAGTAGCCTGGAATACTACGCCCACATTCCCAAAAAATGGACTATGGTTATTTTTTTTTGCTTTTTTTTTAAAAAAAAAAAAGAAGGGGAAGCGGTGCAGGAGAATTGTCTGTATTCTGTCAATCATGTATTTTAATAAAACGCTGATTGGCCAGGCAGGAAGTATAGGCGGGAAAACCAGACAGGAAGTAGAGGTGATGCAATGAGAACAGGAGAATTCTGGGAAGCAGGAAGCTTCCTCTGCCACTCCTGCGCAGACCACCGAAGAGGCAGGATGTAACCTGCCCAGCTGAGAAAGGTACTGAGCCGTGTAGCTAACGTAGATAAGGATAATGGGGTAACATAAGTTATAAGTAGCCTGACTTAATGGGCCAATCAGCTTTATAACTTACAGAGATCTCTGTGTGATTGATTTTCTCTGGGACTTGCCGGCTGTAGGGTACCGGGCGGGAAAGAAACCCCAACAAGCTGGCCCCTCATGTTACACAAGAGCTTGAATGTTTCTTTCTTTCTTGGTTTTATTTTCATTTAGGTGCAGAAAGTGTTCTGCCTGCATGTGTGTACACCACTTACATGTTGGCATCCAGAATCCAGAAGAGGGTATTGGGCTACTTGGAACTACAGTTAAGAGTGTGGGCCACCATGTGGGTGCTGGGAACTGAACCCAGGTCCTCTTTTAAGAGCAGCAAGCACTCTTAACTGTGACGCCATCTCTCCAGGCCCAAGTGTTTCTACTCAGCTGACATCTCTTGTCACTACCCATTCCACAGACTTTAGCAGGAACAACTCACCGACTTTACTCGGTGGCCAATGCCCATGATCAGTTTTCCCTCCTTCTTCATCTTGTTCACAAATTCCATGGGAATAATGCCGCTGTCAAACGCTTTACTGAACATCTTCGCTGCTGCATCCAAGGCACCCCCAAATCGATCTCCCTGCAGGAGAAACAAACCCACACTGCCCTGAGTGTGATGGTTTTCCTAGCCTTGCAAACCAACCCAGGATGCCTGGAACAGCATCTGGTCTGGACATTTATACCCAGGGGCTCCTAAAAGGAGCCTGCTGCACTGAGGCAGCATGACACCAGAGTTGTTACCTTGCAGCAAGAGCAGACTTACAATAGTGAGCAGCCCTGATGTGAGGCTGGAGACCAGGTCCTTTCCAGCCCGAGCACAGATGATGGTGTTGTGGGCCCCAGAGACAGCTGGTCCGTGATCAGCTGTCACCATCAGACACATCTCAATGAACTGGCAGGAATACTTGGGCAACCTAGAGGAGGGCATACAGAGGGGCAGGAAGAAGAGTTGGAACAAAGTCTGGGAGCTATTATGACAAGAGCACACTTGTTTCCACAGCCTGATTCTACTGCCAATTCCAAGTAAAACTACTCCTGATTCCCGCAGTTATCAAACAGTGCAGAATACGATGTTAATCACCGAACTATCTTTCTGTCCATAAAAGGTTTCTGAATGTTCAGCGACCAAAATTCCAATCAAATTGCAATGAATCGGCAGTGCTTGCCCATGTTGCTCCTCATGACATCATTGCAGTCTTAGTTCTGAATACATAATTCACACACTGTGCTGTGCACATGCTGCCCTACTGTGCGACACCAACAAATGCTGCCTGAAACCCTTGGCTCTGACTTGAGGTTGTGAAACATCATGAACTGCTGTTTTCACTATACAGATAAGAACTTTCTTCCCCCCTTAAGAGGTATATATGCCTGGCGGTGTTGGTTCATGCCTTTAATAACAACACTTTGGAGGCAGAGGCAGGCAGATCTTTCTGAGTTTGAGGTCAAGCTGGTCGACAGAGCTAGTTTTAGGACAGCCAGGGCTACAGAGAAACACTGTCTCAAAAAAACAAAAAAAAAAAACAAGAGAGAAAATATACTTTTAAATATGGAAAAGAGACATTTAATATTTTTCTCCCATCATCCCTAGTATATAAATACCAACGAGCGTAACTTTGCATTGTGTTATGTCAAAATGTTTGACTTTAAAAATTGTTGCTTGAGTTTCATAAAAAGTTGTTAAATCAATTTTAGTTTGGGATTAAGATGGAATTTCCAACAATTTCTGAGTGTCATTTCATGTGTATTTTAATAAATAAAGCTTGCCTGAGGATCAGAAAAGTAAAACAGCGACACTGGCCAGCCTTACAGACCAGGCAGCAAGGACACACACCTTTAATCCCAGTAGCCACACTAGCTTGCCATAAAAACCAGGTAGTAATGGTGCACGCCTTTAATTCTAGAACTAGAGAGGATTATAAGACAGGAGGAGACAGCTCTCAGTCTGTCTCATTTGGAGGTTTCCTGGAGGCAGGATCACCATCTGTGGACTGAGGTCGAGGTAAGAGTCAGTGGCTGGCTGCTTTGCTTTTTTGGTCTTCAGGTTGAACCCCAATATCTGTCTCTGAATTTTTATTAATAGTGCCACATTTGGCAATCAAACCTGAGATTAAGAGTCTCATGCTCTACCGACTGTGCTAATAGTCCTGAACATACTTTCGCCATTTGGTAGTAAACAGTCATCCAAAGTGGTGTTCTAAACATTGACAACCATAAAATCAAAATACTGATTTCAACTCTGAAAACACTAAAGAGGTCCCATATCCTGTACCATTAGACATGCAGCCAAGATTTAATCAGTTTGTGTGTGCATGTGGGGTATGCACATGCATGAGGATGCCAGAAGTATATGTTGGTTGGGTGATTTTCTTAATGGCTCTGTACCTTATTTGATTGTTTGCTTATTGAGATTGTCTCACTATGTAGCCTTGGCTATCCTATCCTCGCCTCTGCTGGGATTAAAGTGTATGTGTGTGTTGTGTGTACCACCACACCCTGCCATCACCTTGTTTTTCGAGGCAGGGTCTCTCATTGAACCAGAAGCTCACCATTTCAGTTAAGACCGGCTAGCCAGTGAGCTCCTGGGATCCCCCACATATGCCCTATCTCCCAGCACTAGGGCTACAGGATAATGCAACTACACCCAGCTAGGGATTCGAATTCAGAGCCTTTGGCTATCACAGTAAGTGCTGTTACCAACTGAGTCATCTCCCCAGGCTAAGACTGAATTCTTTATACAAAAATAAACAAGCAAATTATCTCATGAGTATATAAACTTGTTCTTGTCTAAACAAGCAAATTATCTCATGAGTATATAAACTTGTTCTTGTCTTTAACGAGTGGTAAAACTATACATATAGCAGAGAATTTTTTTTAAGGTTACTGCTTTGCTTATAAATTCACAACAATTATATTTAAAAACACAAATAGAGGAAACTAATGTAAGGATTATAAAAGATTTACGCTGAACTAGTCTAAATACCAAAGAAGTAGAAGCAGCTGCACGCTCATTTTCAGACCCAATTAATATCACCTGATAAAGACAATTTTGTTTAACATACATTTGTTTAAATACTTAACAAAAGCTAAGAGCGCTTTTCAAGCTTTGCTAGAGCACCATTTATTGACACTTAGCGCATTACTATTTAACCCTCATGCTGATAAGTTATAATTGGACTTTTCTTTTTTGGGACCACAAGCTCGCAAATAATGACACGGAGACTTATAATTACTGGCCTTACTTTAGGACTACCCACAACTAGCTCTTATAACTTAAATTAACCGGTTTTTATTAATCTACATTCTGCCATGTGGTTACCTTTCCTCTGTACCGTATGTCCGACAATAACTGTTTTATAATAAATTCATTATCAGTATATTTGATTTGTATACCCATTTTATAAATCTATACACCTGGAATTACAGAAAAACTTTATGGGCTAGGCTGGGTATAGTGGTGCACTCCTTTAAGCCCAGCATATGGGAGGCAGAGATGATGGATCTCTTGAGGCCAGCCTGTTGCACATAGTGAAACTCTATTTCAAAAAGATGAAAAAAAGGTTAAAAAAAAAAAAAGTGGGCGAAAGGGGTTACCAGCGAAGAAAGTTTAAGACGCCGTGATGCTCAGCATGAGCATCTGCTACAGGATTTGGTCTGGACCTGCAGCTATGTCTCTCCACACGCCTGCTATCCCGCCCCACACATCCTGTAGTATCAATCTACCCACTAATGATCAAGGGCCAAGTCTGCAAACTGGGGGTGCAAAAGTACACAGAGAAACCTGCTCAGGTGCTACACCTGAGTTTGTCCAGGAAAGGCCTAGACCATGGCTGCAGCACTTCTGCAGACAAAGGCAGGACAGAACCCAAGGCTTCCACATGAAGATCTGTCCAGTGCTGTGCGGCCACGTCTGCTGCCTTGGCCAGCTGTCAGCCTCAAGGGAAGACTAACCTTAGGAGTGATGGAAAACACATACATCTACAATTCAGGCTGATGAGAGACAAAAAAATTTGCCAAGAGGAAGTAACCACGTCACTACTGCGTTACTTCCTACCACCCCTGCCCATCATGCCTCACCTTCTCTGGAACCAGAGGAGACCAAGGACGCCACCAATGCCCATCTCTTCCTTGAAGACCTCAGTGATGGGCATGCCTGCATAAATGAGCTCCTGTCCTCGCTCATCACAGATGCTGGTCATGAATGAGGCAGGTTTGCGGATCAAACCCAGTTCCTAAGCAGACACAGGGACAAAGAGACATAGGATTATGGTGACCATCAGACACTTTTTTTCCAAGATAGCTATCTATGCTCTCAGAACAAAAATGTCCCAGGAAAGTATTGGCCACTCTGAAAGTCAAGCAGCAATAAATACCCAGAGAGAAACTCTTTTCAACAAGCAGTGGCCAGCAAGGTGTAATGGTGCACACCTTTAATCCCAGCACCCAGGAGGCAGAGGCAGGGAGATCCCTGAGTTCGAGCTCACCCTGGTCTACAGAGCAAGTTTCAGGATAGCCAGGAATACACAGAGAAACTGTATCTTGAAAAACCAAACCAACCAACCAACCAAACAAACAAACAAAAAAAATTAGAGGCTTGGCATAGTGGTACACATCTTTAATCCCAACACTCTGGAGGCAGAGGCTGGTAGATCACTAATTTCAAATCCAGCAGGTCTACACAACTAGTTTCAGGACTGCCAGGACTACTTAGCAAGCTTGTCCATAATGTGCCTTTTACTTAATGGATCTAAGATCTATTAATGTCTGTACATGGACAATCTAGCTAGCTCCTTCTAAGTGCTATGTGGCACCTAGTCAAAAAATATATCACCATCTCCTGAAAATCTCCCGCGATCAACAACACTAAGTAAAATCCTTAGATATATTCCTTTGTACTGTCCTAGGAAAGCATTTCTTAGAAGTAGCTGTCCAGACATAAAATTGCTGGTTCACGAGGCACCAACACTTTCCCTTTTTTTGAGACAGGATATCATGTACCCCAGGTTGGTCTCAAAACTCTCTATGTAGCCAGAGGATGACCATGAACTTTGACCCTCCTGCCTCTCCTCCTGAATGCTGGCTCCAAGCACCTAAAGTTGACTCCTGACATCAGGTAAAACACATGTGGGTCATACTGCCCATTCTGTCACCTGACCTGGAAATAAAAGTGGGGACAGCTCTAGCATACAGTGCGTGGGATCCAAGAGGTAACCAGAGAGTTTTCTCATGTTTCTCTGATGGAGAAGCTGGGCATGGCTGCTCTAAATAGTTTGGAAGAGGTCTGGATTCCAGGAGCTAAAACCCAATCGCCTTAAAATTCACCAACTTAGGGCTGGAGAGATGGCTCAGGGGTTAAGAGCATTGCCTGCTCTTCCAAAGGTCCTGAGTTCAATTCCCAGCAACCACATGGTGGCTCACAACCATCTGTAATGAGGTCTGGTGCCCTCTTCTGGCCTTCAGGCATATACACAGACAGAATATTGTATACATAATAAATAAATATTTAAAAAAAAATTCACCAACTTAGAGCTGGGCATGGTAGGTAGCACAAGCCTCTAATCCCAGCACCCAGAAGGCAGAGGCAGGCAATCTCTGAGTTTTGAGGCTAACCTGGTCTACACAACAAGTTTTAGGACTGTGGAGATCATGTCTTAAAAACAAAAACAAGACAAAATTAAAACAACCACCACCACCAAACAAACAAAATCCACAAAAACAACAATTTACCTTAGCCCTCCAAGGGGCACCCATGATGACACTTACCCTGGCCCAAGAGTAGTCCATGGGCACTGTAGGAGGTGGCACTTCCTGAGCAGGTACAATGGCTCCTTTGGCCACAAGATCTTCATACACGGACCTGGGGGGGGAGGGGCAGGGAGAGGCAGAAGATGTCATTGTTCAGGTAGATATTGTTATTCTAGGCTCCATCCCAGACACTGCAGGCTTCTTCAGTTGTCAGGACCCTACTCTTACCAGCTGGATCCCAAGAGCTAAATGAAAACACTTACAGCCCAGACTATTCTTGCTCCCACCCCTTTAGTGCTCCTTCTCTGGGTGAGGCTTCATAGGAAGCTGAATCTGGGGGCAATAGGAAGAGAGACAGGAACAGCCAAGGCAGGTTCAAGAGGTAAAAATAGAATGTGAACGTCCAGTAACTCTATCAATAATCAAAAGTGACACTCAGGATGACACCTTTTAAACACGGCCAAGCCCCCATGTCTCTTTCATTTACGACCGCCAACAACAAGCCAAGCAGACAGCCTCAGGAACCAAATGACCGTCCTGACTGGCCTGGTCCTGATGCTCTTAAACTAAAACAGAAAAAGGCTGAGAAAAGGATGGTTTTCCCTACGGTGCATTAGCACCCAAGCGGAACCAAGAGTATCTGGACGCTCCTGTGCCAGGGGGCTGTTGTCCCTAGGAAGGACCAGGAGAGGTGGAGAGACCACATCCTGCCCACTACTTACTGAATGATTTCTCCAAGTTCATCGAAGCTTCGGGGCACAAACACTCCTGCCTCCTTCAAGGCCTGGTTCTTGGCTACTGCAGTTTCAGAAGCCTGGTTGGCACAAGCTCCAGCATGACCAAACTGGACCTGGGAAGCAGAGAACAGCAGCTTTAGTGGGCTTGTTACTCCTCCATGAAGGACAAAGGCTCCTGGGAAACATTAGCACTGATGACAGAGTGGCCTGTGCCAAATGCTTCACGCACGCTCCATGATACATGCACAATGTGTATTGGGGGCAGGATACAAGACTGTTAGTCCAACTCCAGGATCATCCTCTTCATATGAGCCATGTTTGGTATCCCTGGGGCAGCAGCCAGAGGGATGGGAAGGAGGCTTAGCGCTCAGCAACAAGTGAAGCTACAGCCGTGAGCTGAGCTCACGTGGAAGCAGAGACGTCAAGCTGTTTAAGAAGTCGGCTTCACATCCCTGTAGAACAGTGAGCAGCTGCTGCTTCTCTCTGGCCATAGCTCGGAGGAAGGTGTGTATCCAGTGAAAGACGAACACGAGGGGAGAGAAAACCATCAAACAGCTCTGTGGGGGACAGCAAGATGGCTCAGTGGGTAAAAGTGCCTGCCCCCAAGCCCGACAATAGTGGAAAGAGCTGACTCCTACAAGCTGTCCTTTTACCCTCATACGTAGGTCACCACACACAGACTCGCATCTCACACTAAGTGTAATATTTTTTTTAAAGAGCTAGATGGGAATCAAGCAATTGGGGAAATAAATTAATCTACTGAAATTAGATTAATTTATTAATTAAGAAATTAAGTCAGCTGGTATAAACTCTGACTTAGGACTGAACACGGTGAGCAGCTGTACTAGCACACAATCTGTACGACCCATGCTCCCCGGCACCAAGCACCTTCTAACAGCCCCCTCATCTGATGATCTTTCTAGAGCCTACTAGGTTTCCTCGAGGACTAAGTAACTGTCCACAGTCACACAGGTGATGCGTGGTAGCTTTGGAATCCAGGCAGTTTTGGTCCCAGTCTATTTTCTTGCAGATTTAAATGATCAAAAGAGGCTTCAGCACTGAGGTTTGTTAAAAAGACTAACAATGCCTTCTCTGTAGGACTTCCGCTGCCTGCCTGGGTGGATGGTTGGGAGGGGCAGATTCTGTACTCAGAAACTCTGGGGCTGGAAAGTTAAGCAGGATTTTTTTTTTTCAGGAGAGACACCCCCCCTCCCCCCAGCTGCTGGGTGTGGGTTGACCTTGAATTCCAGGGCTCTAGCAATTCCACCTCAGCTTCACATCTGACTGCTCACATCTTTAAATTTTGGATTTCTCAAAAAACCCAAGTTTCTAAAGGGGAAAAAGAATACACAGACAGCATTCCCCTGTCTTAAAACAGCACTCTCTCCAATGAGCTGGGTGTTTACTTTGAAAACTGTGTTTTGAGAACCATACTTGTAAAAGTGCCTCTTTAACAAGGCCCCATTTCTAGTTTGTCTTTTTTTTAAAAGATTCTTTATTTTAAATATATATATATATATATATATATATATATATATATATATGAGTATTTATTTAACCTGCATGTAAATAAGTGTACCACTTGCATGCAGTGGCCAGAAGAGGGCAGCATGACCCCATAACTGGAGTTAGAGAGGGCCGTCAGGAGTCATGCAGTTGTTGGAAACTGAACCTGGGCAGAACAGTCAGGGTTAGCTCTCCAGCCATAGTTCCCAGCTCTTCACTATTTCATCCAGCAGCTGCCTCCGGTGTGCCAATTAGTGGACATTCCCCTCTCTGAAATTAAGAGACTGACCTGCTCAAGAGTTCAAGATCAACTGACAGTCACTGTATTAGTCAAGATTTGTATAACCTTGTAGTGTCATACGGGAATTTAAAAAAAAAAATACTTCTAAAAACTTAAAAGCACTTTAAGGTCATGCACTCCCCACGAACGATGGGCAGTGTCAGCAAGGTCCAAAGAATAAGGCGCTGACCCCTTAGACACATCCTTGGCATGGTCAGGACAGAGAGAAGCAGGCAGAGAGAAACAAAGAGAAGTGGAATTACTTTGTGAGGGAAGGTCTAGGAGGCCGGAGAATGAGAAGCAGCTTCACAAGTAAGTGGTTGGAGCTGGGCGGTGGTGGTGCACACCTTTAAAGCCAGCACTCAGGAGGCAGGCAGATGCAGGCAGATCTGCCTGAGTTGGAGGCCAGCCTGAGTTCCAGCACAAGCTCCAAAGCTACACAGAGAAACCCTGTCTCGAAAAAACAAAACAAACCAAACAAACAAAAAAGGAAGTGGTTGGAAGGAAGAGTCACTACAGTCCTAAGTATGCCAGACCTTTAAAATCATTTCTGTTCTGGCTCTGTGATGTTAATGTGTCTGTTAGTGTATGTACGCATGTGTGCACACATGCATGTCCATGTTGATGTCAGAGACTGATAATTTATATCTCCCTTAATCACTCTCTGCCTTATTCTTTGAGACGTCTCTCACTGAACCCGGAGAGCACCAATTAACCTTAAACTAGTTGGCCAGTGAATCCAAGGATCTGCCTGCCTCCACCTCACCTCCTCTGGGATTACAGAGGAGTGCTGAGTGTGGGTGCTGAGGACCCGAGGACCCAGACTCACTCACTCATCCTTGCACATTGACTGAGCCATCTTCCCAGTCTTTGTTTTGCTTTTTTACCATGTGACCCCTATTAGCCTCGTACTGTGGTCCTCTGAAACACTGATGAGCCAATGCTCAGCTGCAATCACTTTCATTTAAATCATCCTAAACCCAATTTTGCAGCTCTGCAAATGGAGGAACAGATGCACTAACTGATGTGCCAGGTCATAGTGCACGAAGAGCTGATCTTAAAACCTGTGCCAGTCACTTCTGAAGGGTGGGCAGGATTCCACACCACCGAATTCCACATAGGTCAGATTCACAAAATACATGATATTTAAAGTTTTTATAACACCCTGTCCTAAGACTGACTGACTGTACCTTCTATAGTGGAGATCTGCATCACTCTCTTAGGCCTGCCGCTTTCCAGTACACAGATATACATGGTGACCACATCCTCCCAGTACACAGAGTCGGCATGATGACTCTTCTCCCAGTGTGAGCACTAGGCTGTGTCCATCTGTCACCATTACAATGTTGCAGGGACTATCCTAGTGCTTCCTTTAAAGCATCTTTGCATTCAGGTCCCTAGGATATGTAGCAATGGGGTTCAGAGATGTGCACCTCCAAACAGCCACTTGGAGGTGGGCAGGAGAACCAGAGCTTAGAGGTAAAGAGCTTCACTGCTGGGCTAGGGAAGTGAGGAGTAAGGCATTTGCCAGCATGTGAGGCCCTGGGTTCGATTACCCCTCCTCCACTGCAAAAGCAGCATTGCTGCAGGAAGCTTGGAGGCCAAGCCTTCTATATGTACACCATTGAGGACCCCATAGGCTGTTCCACACTGCTGATAAATTGGCTGACAAATTGTTTTGTTTCCTTGAGACAGGATCTCACCATGTAGTTCTGGCTGTCCTGAAACTCACTATATAGAACAGGCTGGCAAACCTGTCTGTCTCTGCTTCTCAAGTGCTGGAGCTAAAGGCATCCACCACCACATCCGGACTGACAAATAGTTTTATCCTGCATTTTATTTTTTATTTAATGTATGCAAGCGCTCTATCTGCAAGTATAAACTTTACACCAGAAGAGAGCATCAGATCCCACTATAGACAGATGGTCGTAAGCCTCCATGTGGTACTGGAAACTCAACTGAATTAACTCAGGACCCCTGGAAGAGCTGCCAGTGCCCTTAACCAGTGAGTTATCTTTCCAGCTTCTCTGGGTAGCCCTGGCTGTTCTGGAACTAACTTTTTTTTTTAAATGACTTAATTAATTTCATTGTATGTGCACTGGTGTGAAGGTGTCAAATCCTCTGAAACTGGAGTTACAGGCAGTTGTGAGCAGCCATGTGGGTGCTGGAAATTGAACCCTCGTCTTCTGGAAGAGCAGCCAATGCTCTTAACCACTGAGCCATCTCTCCAGTCCCCTGCATTTTATTTTTATCATCATCTGATCAACCATCATCATAACAGGGGATCATCTTAAACTAGAGCCCAGGACTCCTCTCTAAGAGGCTCATCATCCCCCCGTCTCAGCTCTTTTACTGGCTCATCATCCCCCTGTCTCAGTTCTAACAGACTCATCATCCCCCTGTCTCAGCTCTAACAGGCTCATCATCCCCCTGTCTCAGCTCTAACAGGCTCATCATCCCCCTGTCTCAGCTCTAACAGGCTCATCATCCCCGTCTCAGCTCTAACAGGCTCATCATCCCCCTGTCTCAGTTCTAACAAGTTCATCATCCCCCCGTCTCAGCTCTAACAGACTCATCATCCCCCTGTCTCAGTTCTAACAGGCTCATCATCCCCCTGTCTCAGCTCTAACAGACTCATCATCCCCCCCGTCTCAGCTCTAACAGGCTCATCATCCCCCTGTCTCAGCTCTAACAGGCTCATCATCCCCCTGTCTCAGTCCTCTAGGAGCTGGACTCACAAGCACACCACTACTCAATTGCACATCATCTTTACTTTCGGGGTGGGCAAACAAGTGTCGCAGTGTGGATGTGGAGGGCAGCAAGCTGGTCCTCTCCTCCAGCACAGCACTCTGGCACCTGCTCTGGCCTGCCCTTGGGGTCCTGACAGGATATGCAGTCAGTGTGGCCCCTGAGAGTGCCTCCTGTGCGCATTCACGATGTTCCTTTTAAAAGGGGCCCTGCCCACCACTCAGCTCTCTCTCTGCTTCTCTGTCTCTCTCCCTTCTCTTCGGCTGCTCCTGTCCCCAGAGGCTGGCCTCCTCACTCCCATTCCCTCTCATAGAAACCCTCCATGTGAACTCTGCTGGATGGCATCTTTCTTGTGTCGCCTTTTTTAAAAATTACAAAACTGAGGATTGCACTCAGGTGGTCAGGGTTGATGACCAAGTCATCTCACAAGCCCAGTATGTCACCTTAATACATCAAGAACAATTCCCTCTCCACCATCTCTCACTGAGTGTCCCTACCGTGGCCTTCCAGTCTAAGCCGAGGCTATATCCTCCCTTGTGTCGGAACTCAATGTGCCTCTTCTAGGCCTGAACCTGCTGATGAATGTGCAGAGCGGGAGTCCAGATGAGGTGAGCTCCTGGCGAGCAGAACTCGGGCTCGGCTTTGTAGTCAGCACACAGTACAGGCTTATTGAAGGAATTATCAGCTTAATGTGATGATGGATGGTTCACCTCAGACACCCTCTTCTGCAACCCCATTTTCTACTCAATAATGGCCTGACCCTCTCATACCTCAGAGGAGAACATGGTGGCACAGGTCCCGATGCACCAGCAGACCACTGGCTTGGTGAGGCGGCCCTCTTTGATGCCCCGGCAGATCTTATATTCCTCTGTGCCCCCTATCTGCAAAGAAATGGGGGATGGAAAAAGGTCCACAAGTTAGTGCAATCTGCTCCAAGTCTTCCTAGGACCAGCCCAGCCCTACAGCAGGAAGAACTGCTCACGTAACACAGGGCAAAAACATTAAACAATAAACAAAAAGTTAAAAAGTCCACCAAATCCCATGAAATAAAATAAAAGCTGGCTATATGCTATACACAATCCCAGAGAACCTAGACAACAAACAGGACCCTAAGAGATACATACATGGATCTACTATATATAGGAAGTAGAAAAAGACAAAATCTCCCAAGTAAATTGGGAGCACCGGGACCATGGGAGAGGGTAGAAGGGAAGGAGAGAGATAGGGAGGGGAGGGAAAAAAAAAAAAAAAAAAAATATATATATATATATATCAATAAAAAAAGAAAGAAAAAAGAGATGTAGCCAGAAATAACATTTCTCCATTTCATTACATACATAACATACACACATACATACATAACAAACAAACATACATACACACACATACATACATACATACATACATATAAGCAGATTATAAACTCAGGGGAACCAAAATTGGGCTATGTAACAGTAAGTTTAGTTTCCACCTAAAAACTTCATCCTAGGCGTGTAAAGAAATTACAAAAAGGTCATACGTGTCTTAAAAAAGTTTCTGGATGTTCAGAGTATGTGATGACATAGGATTAGACCCGTTCAGAAGAACAGTAAGAAATGGACTTACACAACTCTCCTTGACTTTAAAAATGCCCTTGCAGAGGCTGGAGAGATGGCTCAGCAGTTAAGAGCACTTACTGACTTGGAAGACTTGGGTTTAGTTCCTAACACCCAAATGGTGGCTGACAATCACCTGCAATTCCATTTCCAGAGGATCTAGCACCCTCTCTGATCACTGCAGGCATGAGGCACACACATGGTATACAGAGACACGAAGGCAAAACATTCATAATACATAATATTTAAAAAAAAAAAAAACGGGGGGGGGGCTGGAGAGATGGCTCAGAGGTTAAGAGCATTGCCTGCTCTTCCAAAGGTCCTGAGTTCAATTCCCAGCAACCACATGGTGGCTCACAACCATCTGTAATGGGGTCTGGTGCCCTCTTCTGGCATGCAGGCATACACACAGACAGAATATTGTATACATAATAAATAAATAAATATTTAAAAAAAAAATCAAGCTGGCAGTGGGGGTGCACACCTTCAATCCCAGCACTCGGGAGGCAAAAGCAGGTAGATCTCTGAGTTCAAAGTCAGCCTGGTCTACAGAGTAAGTTCTAGGAAAGCCAGGGCTACATAGAGAAACTCTGTCTCCAAAAAACCAAATAAAATAAAAAAATCCAAAAATTAAAAAAGAAAATGCCCTCACTCTCCAGCTATCCTCTCCACCAGGTGGAGACCATGGCAGAGGGAAGAGTACCTCCTACACTGGTGTTTAGTGCCAATGGTGCCAACTCTAAGCCCCAGAGCCTCAAGGGATGAATCACCAGGTCTATTACTTTAAGATATATAGTGTCAAAGTGCTTGGATTTTTTTTTTAATTTTTCTTTTTTTAAATTTATTTATTTATTATGTATACAATGTTCTGTCCGCGTGCCAGGAGAGGAAACCCAATTGAATTACAAATGGTTTGTGAGCCACCATATGGTTGCTGGGAATTGAACTCAGGACCTCCAGAAGAAGAGCCAGTGCTCTTAACCTCTGAGCCATCTCCCCAGGCTGTGCTTGGATTTTTAAAAGCACAAATCATAGACTACATTTATAATCAAAAGGGGACCCTTCCCGTAAAAGCACCAACAGCACCAACACTCACTTCCCCAAGAACTACAATCATCTTGACTCCTGGAGTGTCCTGGTAACGTAGCACATGATCCATGAATGTGGAGCCGGGGTACCTGTAGAGAGTCGGGAGAACGGAGGATCAGGAGGCAGCCTCAGGAGGTGTGGGCACATGTGGGAATCACCCTACTACATACAAGGAACACTGCATGCCCAGGTCAGATACAGAAGCTCCAGGCTAGTGGAGGTAGATGCGAGGGGCCAGGAACCAGTGGAGCAGATTGGGGGAGTGGAGGAGACAGAACAGGGGGAGTCCAGAGTTCATTTGGGGAGTAGATGTCCCAGAGAACACCTGTGTGGCATTTTTTTTTTTTTGGAGGGTGGGAGTCTCTGCACAGCCCTGGCTGTCCTGGAACTTGCTCTGTAGACCATGTTAGCCTTGAACTCACAGTGGCCTATTAGAGTGGTTGGAGGGGACCCAGTCCCTGGTGCTGCCTGACTCAGAACTCCTGCAAGGCTTTCCTCACCCAGACATCCAGTTTGACAGGGTCTGGTAGTCTCAGAGACAGGCAAGGGAACTCATCTCCCAGAAGTTTTTGAACCCCAGCAGCAGTAGTTCCAGTGATAAGAAGGAGCAATGGCTAATGTTTATCATGGACTTTCTGTGCCAGCCACTGCTGTGTGCTACTCTAGTGCAGTGGTCCAGCCACTGCTGTGTGCTACTCTAGTGCAGTGGTCCAGTCACTGTTGTGTTACTCTAGTGCAGTGGTCCAGCCACTGCTGTTCCTCTAGTGCAGTGGTCCAGTCACTGCTGTGCTACTCTAGTGCAGTGGTCCAGCCACTGCTGTGTGCTACTCTAGTGCAGTGGTCCAGCCACTGCTGTGTGCTACTCTAGTGCAGTGGTCCAGTCACTGTTGTGTTACTCTAGTGCAGTGGTCCAGCCACTGCTGTTCCTCTAGTGCAGTGGTCCAGTCACTGCTGTGCTACTCTAGTGCAGTGGTCCAGCCACTGCTGTGTGCTACTCTAGTGCAGTGGTCCAGCCACTGCTGTGTGCTACTCTAGTGCAGTGGTCCAGTCACTGCTGTGTGCTACTCTAGTGCAGTGGTCCAGCCACTGCTGTGTGCTACTCTAGTGCAGTGGTCCAGTCACTGCTGTGTGCTACTCTAGTGCAGTGGTCCAGCCACTGCTGTGTGCTACTCTAGTGCAGTGGTCCAGTCACTGTTGTGTTACTCTAGTGCAGTGGTCCAGCCACTGCTGTTCCTCTAGTGCAGTGGTCCAGTCACTGCTGTGCTACTCTAGTGCAGTGGTCCAGCCACTGCTGTGCGCTACTCTAGTGCAGTGGTCCAGCCACTGCTGTGTGCTACTCTAGTGCAGTGGTCCAGCCACTGCTGTGTGCTACTCTAGTGCAGTGGTCCAGCCACTGCTGTGTGCTACTCTAGTGCAGTGGTCCAGTCACTGCTGTGTTACTCTAGTGCAGTGGTCCAGTCACTGCTGTTCCTCTAGTGCAGTGGTCCAGTCACTGCTGTTCCTCTAGTGCAGTGGTCCAGTCACTGCTGTGTTACTCTAGTGCAGTAGTTCCTTCAACAAAATTGAGGATAACTATTATTAACTAAAAGTAACACCTACTGAGCACCTACTAAATGCTAGGTCCTCTGTTAGCTACTTTACTAGATCTTGCTTGGTCCTCCCAATGACCTCAGGAGGCAGGACATTTATTTTATGTATTTAATATGCAATGGCGCTGGAGGGTTATCCATACAGCCCCCACTGGGAAACTGAGATCTGAATGTATTTGCTGTGGCTTCAGAACTGGGTCTCTTAACCCCTGTACTCCCTCTCCCTACCTTCCCACTCGCAGACAGCATCCAAACCCTGAGACAGCTTTCAAAACACAATTACAGCTTCTATTTTCTGGTCCTGAGATAAGAGGAGTCCCCACTTAACGGACTTGTTTTACCAGCTTTAATAGCTTTACTAGGGCCCAGTGCTCAGGCATGTTGCTCAGCCAGCCACTGTCACTGTGGAAGATTCCCAGATATTACCTGTCCCCACCGATGGCCACACCCTCATAGACACCGTCTGTGGTCCGCGAGATGATATTGTTGAGTTCGTTAGACATGCCTCCAGAACGCGAGACATAGGCCACACTGCCTGGGCGGTAGAGTTTGGAAGCCAGGATGTTGTCCAGCATCCCACCAGTATTCCCAATCTTAAAGCATCCAGGCTTGATGCCCCCAACCTGCAGAGGCAGAAGCAGCAGTTAAGAACACAGGGTGCAGGAAGAACCACAAAGCCCCACCTTACCTGCCCTGTGCCTCTGACCTGGGTGCAAAGTGGCTTAAAGAATCACACTCACCCACGAAGAACCTCTCCTCTCTCTGAGAAGATATTCCAAGATTTGCGTATGAAATGTGGCTCTAGAGTTTTAGATTCATGTACTTAACATTAAGTTGTCTCCCCTACTTCATGGTCACAGCGCCAGCAAAGATGTTCCACACAGCTGGGCTTCTCAGTGCATAGTGACATCTTGCTTATAACACAAGCACTCCTTTCCCACCGCAAAAGTCCTGGTTTTAGGGATGGTGACACAGCATCCTCTTACCCAGCATGTATGAGGCCTTCAGGGAATCACTAGCACCAGGGGGAAAAATTCTAGCTCCTACTTTTTTTTGAGACAGGATCATACAACGCAGCCCTGGTTAGCCTGAAACTCATTATGTAGACCAGGTTAGCCTTGAACTACTAAAGATCTGCCTGCTTCCGGCTCCCAAGTACGAGATTAAAGGTGTCACCACCACCACCACGCTCAGCCTTAGCTTCAAACTTTTATTTAAATGTATTTATTTTCATTTTATGTCTATGGGTATTTTTATCTGCTCCGTACGCATACACTGCCTGCAGAGTCGAGAAGACGGTGGCAGATTCTTCTGAACTGGGGCTACAGAGATTGTGAGCTGCCCCCCGGGTGACGGAAACAGTCTGTGCCCTCTGCAACAGCAACAGTGCTGTTGACTACCTAGCCATCTCTCCAGCCCCAGTTTCAGTGTTTTATACAACTAAGTTAAAACAATGACAGCAATTTCTTTGACTGTGAAGCTGTAAGTCAAAAATAAGCCCCAGGATAGCCCCCCCCCCCGCTTTGGCTTATAATTAAAGGAATAATTAAACACTGTATTATGGCTACATATAAGGACAAAAGCATTAAAAATAAGTATCTTCCCATTAACCACTTGTATATTTTGTTTTGTTTTTGTTTTCTGGGTTTGTTTTCAAGACCAGGTTTCTCTATGTAGCTTTGGATCCTGTCCTGGAACTCACTCCGTAGAGCAGGCTGCCTTTGAACTCACAGAGATCCGCCTGCCTCTGCCTCCAGAGTGCTGGGATTAAAGATGTGCACCACCACCACCTGGCTCCATTAGCCCCTCTTAACTATGAAGTTGTAAGACTGTGAAGAAGCCCTTGAAAAACTGGGGGCTGGGAGGCTAGAGAGACTTGGTGGTGGCGAGCACTCCCAAAAGCATAAAGAGTGGGGTCCAGTCAGTGTTGTAACAGTTAGGCATTATCCTCTGATTCCTGAAACCCCAACACTGAAGGAGACAGAGGCAGCAAGATCACTGAGGCCAACAAAACTTGAAAGCTCCAGGTTCAGGAGGAGACCCTGCTTCAAAGGAATAGGGTGTGGGGGGGGGAGTGACAGAGAATCCTTGACATTCACTCTGGCTTCACATATACATATCATAAACCACCCCTAACATACACACACACACACACACACACACACACACACAAAACAAAAAAGTAAATAAAACTTAAAACTAACTGGGGTTTGGCAGTGTGACTCAGCAAGTACCCTTGCTTGGTGTCAATGGTCCTGGGTTCCATCCCTAGCATTTCAAGTAAAAAAAAAAAATCTACCTGGGAATTGTTACCAAAGCAGCAGGTATTTCTCACAACGTGAACCCAGGATAGTCAATAAACAAGTCTGGGCTAATGAGATGGCTCTGCAGATAAAACTGTTTGCCTCGAGTTTGACAATCTCAGTTCAATACCTAGAAGCCACGGTGAAAGGACTGAACCAGAGCCGTCCTCTGATCAACAAATGCACACCATGGCACATGTACCCCCCCCCCCGACCACCCTCTGTCCAATAATCATAAAATAAATGACTTAAGAAATAAAAAGGGAGGGTTACTGATATGATCAGTGTGTAATCAGGCCAGATCACCCGGTAAGTGGGCCCACATGGTAGGTGAACAGAGCCAATGCCACAAAGTTGCCCTCTGACCCTGTATGTGTACTTTGACATGTGTGTGTGTGCAGTTGTGCACATACATACACACATAATAAATACATGTAACAGAAAAATCAGGGGAGCTTCTAGGATGAAGACAAGATGAACTGCTGTATGCTGCCACCATTCAGAATGTACACCAGTCTAGCCACTCCACTCTGTATAGAGTTTCCTCAAAATATAAAAAACAGAATTACCACATGAGCCAGTCACACTACTTGGGTAGTTACCCAACAGACTCTAAATCAGCATACCACAGAGGTACTTACTTGTCCATCAGTGGTTACTGTTGCACTGTTCACAATAACGGAGTTATGAAAACAACCTAGGTGTTCATCAAGAAGAATAGCCAAGGAAAATATGGTACATGCACACAATGAAATCTTTTTCAGCCATAAAGAATAGAATTACGTCATCTATAGTGCAATGAACACAACTGGAGATAATCATACTAAGTAAATTAAGTCAGCTGCAGAAACACAAATATTGCATGCTTTCTTTCATTTGTGAATTCTGGATTTTGTACGAGTACACAAAACCATACACATACAGATGACATGTAAATAAAAACTGGACTGTCGAAGGTAAGGAGGGGCCTGATGAGGGCTGGGGAGGGAGGACATGGCCAGGATTTTGCTCAAAGTGCATTATATACTTGAATGAAAATGGATTGAAATAATTCAGTATAATCAAATAAAAAAAGTTATTAATAACAACAGAAGTGCGCTTCCTATCGGCATGGTAGATCATGCCTCTAATCCCAAGGCTCAGGAAGAAAATTACCATAAATTCCAGGCCAGTTTGGATCAGTGTTAATAACCCTGCCTCAAAAAAAAAAAAAAACAACAACAACAACAACAACAAAAATCACCACCACAAAACAAACAACAAAACAGTATGCTTCCTGCAGCCTACGGAAGATTTCTGGGGTGGACACTCACCGTGGCTGGCCCAATGATGGTCACTCCCTTCTGATCAGCCTTCTTGATGAGCTTCCGTGTAAGAGCCTCAGGGATGCCTTCTGCTATGATGGCTATGGTCCGGATCTAGAGGATTAACAAAGCCCCTTCTTTGAACATTTTACCTTAGATAGAAATGAGGCCCTAGGTCCAAGGGCCCCATTCAGGTTTCAAGAACAAAGTAAGGTGAATGCAATGCATCTTCTCCCTCCCACAGGCCTGAGGGCCTACTCTAGTCACTTCAGATCCTCTCAAAAGGAGAGGCGTGGGGTCAGCCAGATAGCTCAGCAGGCAAATACACTTGGTGCCAAGCCTAATGACCTGAGTTTGATGCCAAGGACAGAGGGAGCAGAATGAGAACTGACTCCTGAAGGTTGTCCACATGCACACCACACAGACAGACAGTAAGTGTTAACAAAATAAAAAGCACGGCAGTGGATGCCGAAACAAACCTCCACGGGCCAATGCCACAAGGACTCTGTGCGCGAGCAGATGCAAATGCTTTCAAATCTCTGCAAGTCTGCAGCTCCATTCTCTCACCAAGACCCTCAGACCCAACTGATCCCTACCTGCCTTTCCTCCTGAGTACCCAATGAGTCCTCTCTGTCCTACAGGAAGTGGCCAGAGCACAACAGAAATAAGTTGATCCCGTAGCTACCCAGATGGGGCTAGAGGAACAGGAAGATCTAAGAACCATCTCTTTGGATCTGGACCAGTCTATAGAGGGTCAAGATCATATTTTAGGCTTCGTGGGTCTTGTGGTCTGTGTGGCATGCACAATATATAAATGAAAGCAGTGGCTGCATTTTAATAAAACTTTATTTGCAAAAAATGGATGGGAGTTACATTTTACCCTGTGTTGTTTTTGCTCCACTCATAACTAAAATAACTGGGATCAGACAATTAAAAAACAAACAAAAATACTGGCCTATAAGGGGCTTCACAAATCACAGAAGGCAAATTCTACAACAGAAAAAAAAGGGAGGAAAGATAGGTCACTTTGGCCACTAACAGGACACAAATGGCCAGCCAATATTTCTAAAAGTTTGTTTTAGTCAGTAACCAAAGACATGCAGATTAAATAGAACACCAATTCACTACACAACTGGTGTTGGCAAGAAGAATCTGGAGCTGGTGGTATGATATGTCTTTAATCCAAGTACTTGGAAGACAGAGGCAGGAGGATCTCTGTGAGTTCCAGGCCAGCCAGGGCTAGTTAATAAGAATCTGTCTCAAAACAAAACAAAACTGGAACTCCTACTGATGGTTTAGATCATGAAAGTTTTGGGAGCCGGTGTGTTAAAAGTTTCCAACTGACCATCCTGATGTGGCAGGTCAACTTCATCTTTTTTTTTTTAATTTTATTTTTTTAAGATTTATTATGTATACAGTGTTGCCTGCATGTATGCCTGCTGGCCAGAAGAGGGCACCAGATCCCATTACAGATGGTTGTGAGCCACCATGTGGTTGCTGGGAATTGAACTCAGGACCTCTGGAAGAGCAGCCATCACTCCAGCCCTGGCAGTTCAACTTCTAAAAATCTGTGCTAGGGTGAGAATTAGGAATACATGCAAGGGGCTAGAGAGATGGCTCAGAGGTTAAGAGCACTGACTGTTCATCCAAAGGACCTGAGTTCAATTCCCCAGCAACCACACAGTGACTCATAACCATCTATAATGAGATATGGTGCCTTCTTCTGGCGCACAGGCATATATGCAGGCAGAACACTGTATACATAATAAATAAATCTTCGGGGCTGGAGAGATGGTTCAGTGGTTAAAAGCATTGTCTGCTCTTCCAGAGAACTCGAGTTCAATTCCCAGCACCCACATGGAAGCTCACAACTATCTGTAACTCCAGTTCCAGAGAATCCTGCCCCTTCACACAGACACACATTCAGACAAAACATCAATGAACATAAAAATAAAAATAAAAATAAATAAATAAATAAATAAATAAATAAATAAGGGGGAAAAGGGAATACATGCACATGTTATTCCAAGATGCTTGTGAGAAAACTGGAAGGAACAAAAATGATTTTGCCAACCTATCTACTGGTACAGAAAGAGGTGTGGAGAGGGGATACTGAAACCTGGTGACCATGCTTCTGAGAAAGGGTATGTGGAAGAATCCGCTTGCTTTTTACTGCCTAACATCTGTTCCGAAATAATATATAATACCTTACAAGAAAGTTCTTTTGGGGGATGGTGCTGGGGATCGAACCCAGGATCTTACATTTGCTAGGTAGGTGCTCTGCCTCTGAACTACACTCAGCCCAAGAAAGTGCTTTTGATCCTGTTGTTCAAGCCAGTCTGGGAGGCAAAGAGCTGGAACGGACCACTGGTGACCCAGTAAAGCAGCCATTGCTCACTCTGAACTCTTGGGTCACTGCTGAGAAGTACAAGTCTCCAAGCACCTCCACCCAAACCCTAGTCTCTCCCAATTCCCAAGTCCTCTGTCCCAAGTGACCATGACTGTGAATTCCTTTCAGAAGTTCGTTCTGACTCCCCACCCAGATCTCCCAGCATCCAGGATCTACCTGCGCATAGCTCATGGTCTCCATGGTGCTGTCATAAGCGGACCGCAGAGAGGCGAAGTTGATCAGCACATCAACCTCCGGGTGTTTTTTCATGGCATCAGCCATGTTCTTGAAGACAGGGATCAGGATTTCCTTGTGTCCCCAGTAAAACTTCTGCTTGTGATCCCCACTGAAGGAAAGAGGAAGAGTAAGGACACCCCAATTCATCGGGTCTGGGGAGGGAGAAACTGAGTGAAGGAACCTCCCCAAGAGAGGCAAGGTCTGTGTTCTCAAAGGTTCCCATCTGAAGGAAAAAGGGCCCCTGGGAACACGGACTGTCCCAATCTCTGCAAACATTGTGGGGGGATGGGGTTAACTAACTCCCGAGCTTCATCCAAAGATGAGCATCCCACTGAGCCACTTCTGGGCACCTTGCCTTGGCATGACTCACGTGAAGGGGTAGACCATGGCAGCCACTGAGGGCTCATCTCGAGAGCACACGTAGTCGAAGTCCAGCATGCCTTGCACTGCCCGGGTCTGCATGCCCCACACGATAGCCTTGGTATGGCGGCTGAAGAGGGTGGCACTCTTTCCTAAGTGGGCAAAGACACAGCGAGTGCACCCAGAACACACACCTTAGGAGACCTACGGGGGCTGCCTGCCCGAATCCCCATGCTGCGTGTCCAGTTTGGGAGCTCTTCAAAACAGCAAACAAATGTTAAAATAACAAACTCTGAGAAATTTGCCTTGAATTTTTCTAGGTAGAAGCAGCAGAGAAAGCAAAAATATCTAGAGAAAGCTGCCTGGCTAGAGAATGGTCCCATGGTGAACAGGAAAGGACTCCCCACACAGAACAAGAGTTCCACGGCTGAAGATGCCTGAGAGTTCTTACAGGGCACACTGAATGTCCCAGGTGAGCTAGAGATGAACTATATACACATGTGGTCTGTGTGCTTAATAAAATTTATTTTCATTATTTTGTGTTTTTAAATGCATTTATTTTTATATCTTATATCTTATGTGTTTTGTCTCTACATATGTCTGCATAACACATGTGTTTCTGGTGCCCACAGAGGCCAGAAGAGGGTATTAAATCCCCTGAAACTGGAGTTACAGGTAGTTGTGAGCTGCCATGTGGGTGCTGGGAATTGGACCCAGGTCCTCTGGAAAAGCAGCCAGTGCTCTTATGATGAGCCATCTCTCCAGTTCCCTGCTTGTTTTTTGAAACACTATGTTGCTCTGGCTGACATGCACCATGCTATATAGACCAGACTGGCCTCAAAGTCACAGATACCCGCCTACCTCTGCCTCCCAAGTGCTGGTAATAAAGGCGTATGTCACCATGCTCAGCTGTTTTTCAGTTTAAGCTATTCCTGATGTGTATAGGTGTTTTTGCAGCGCCATGCCTGTGCAGTGCCTGTAGAGACCAGACAAGGGAATTGGATCCCCTCTAACTGCAATTATAAGCAGTTGTAATCTTCTGCGTCAGTGCTGGGAACCAACCCAGGTCTTCTGCAACCAGGTTCCAGAGCACTGCAACCTGCAAGTGCTGTTAACCTCTGAGCCATGTCTCCAGCCCCAACTGCTGTTTTTAAAGCAGGATCTCAGGTAACCTGGGCTGGCTTTGAACTCACTATGTGGCTGAGGATGACCTTAAACTTCTAATCTTCTTGCCTCTGGCTCCCAAGTGTTGGTATCACAGGTACATACCACACCACCAGCCCTTCTTTACTTTCAGTTGTTACGACACAGGGTCTCACACTGCAGCTAGCCCAGGTGGCTTGGCACTCACTATACGGTCCAGGGTCACCTCAATCTTGTGACAATGCTTTTGTCTCAGCCTTTGACTGCTGGAATTACAGGTAAGAGCTACCGTGTATGGCTTAATAAAGTTTTTTAAAGGCTTTCCCTATTTTGACACCTGAGGACTTTACCCTCGCAGCAGGGCTAATCAGTCTGTAAATCTAGACACAAACCCAGCAGTGGGCAGTATTTGAATGCTCACAAATTCTAGGTCAGTGGGTCAGAGGGTTCAGCGGAGGGACATGAGGCAGCTGGGGCTGAGGCCAGGACAGACTTATCTCTGACAAAGGTTACAGACTGGACTTGGACACAGGCAGGGCAACGGTCAGTCAGCACGGGGCTACAACCTTCTCTCTGCCCCATCCTTCCCATTCTCCTCATCTCCCAGGTGGCTCTTGCTGCTCAGAACAATACTCTTGAACAAGCTTTCTAATGGCAGGAAAGTAAAGGGGGCAGCTGGGCACAGAGGCTCACACTTTTAGCCTCAGCACTTGGGAGATAGTGGCAGGTAGTGGTCTAGAGAGATAAACCCTGTCTAAATAGGAAGAAGGGTTGACAACACACAGGGGCTACAGAAATACAGTCATTAGCCAGAAGGGAAAGGGTCCTTGCCTACCTTCGCTTTTGACTCCCTAAGTGTCCTAGTGGAGGTAGCAGCCCTTGAGGGACATTCTGTGCTACCCCGGGAAGAGCAATGTACCTCACCCAGAAGCTTTTGGTATTAACCGACTGTGCTACTGCAAGCTTGGCTAACCAAGATCAAGGGCTGATTAAATCACCGTGCAGGCCAGCAGTAAGCCTCTCAGGTCAGAAGGATCTTGATTTGTGAATACCTGGGATTTACTGTCAACCTGAACCCAGGGTCCCTACAAGACACGGAACCTTAGAGTGAGGGCAGCCACATAATCCAGTTTCATCCTTTCTAGCCCCTGGAAATTGAAGCAGATATCCACAATGATAGTGTCCTTGGTAATCTAGGAGAGCCAGGATTACATGATTTGAGAAAAACTCAATTGTGTGATAAAGAAAGTCATAAAGCAGCGAGGCTCTGCCACTCCCAGGGGAGCGCACACTGAGCCCAAGTGCCACGCCACACATAAATCTGTCTTCAGAGATAAGAACAAAGTGCCCAAATCCCTACAAACCCACCCACACTTCCTGCTTTAAAGGGCAGAGCTCAAGTGCTTACCTCCTCAAGCACAGAAAAACAAAACCCAAAGGGGCCACTGGCATCAGTAGCAGGAGGCCTCAAGGAACTTTAATGGCTACACAGGCATGGGGAGCACTCTTTATGACCTGGTCTCTTCCTGACCCACTCCTCTCCTGTCCTCCCACTTCTCCAGCTAAGTGACCAGAAAAAGGCACCTCCCCACAGCCCACTTTCCCTAGGGCAGAAGAGCTCCCTGAGACTGAGTCTGTAGCTGTTTTATTGGCACACTGGCCTTGCCTTCTAGGTAACAGTGGATCTCACCGGAGGGTGATATGAAAGGATTATGGGCTAGTAGAGGGGCTGGGAAGATGGCACAAGAGTTAAGAGCCGGTACTGCTCTCGCAGGGGACTTCACCTCAGTTCCCAGCACCCATGTCAGGTGGCTTACAACAGTTACAACTGCCTCAAACTCCAGTTCCGAGGGACCCAACACCCTCTTTGTTCTGAGGGCACCTGCACTCAGATGAACAACTCCACACCCCAACACACACACACATGTTAAAATTAAAAATAAATCTTAAAAAAAAAAAAAAGCCGATAGGGAGAGGGCTGCAACCATTGTCATTGTTTAGATATTCCCACCCACCCTAGGGATCAAAGTCATCAATGAAGACTCTCTTGCACTTACAGCCGTGAATGTCAGTTACGTGGTGGGGCCTGGTAGAGTTCAGCATGCAAGGAGGCTCTGAGTCTGATTTAAGGATTAAAAAAAGTCACAAGGCAGACCAGATGCTGGTAACTGAGTGATCTACTTGCTTGTCAGTGGTCAAATGTGTGTGCATGCCTGAGTGTGTGCACTAAAAATGTTCACTGCAAACTGTGACCTCAGACACCAAGGCCCAGATCCCTTCAAGTCCTTAAAACGACCTGTTTCAGAGACAGATACCACCTGACCTTCCTGTTTGTCTCCTTACATCTACGGGGGTCTGGAATCAGGAGCTGTGGGATGTAGTTGTCAAAGCTCGGCAAAGATGAGATGCAGGTGAGAATCAGGGTTGAGCTGCAGCTCCTAGAGCAGCCAGCAGAGGCATCAGTGCTCTCCACCACTCCCAGTTCATCTGGATGGTACCCTTTCCCAGGAGCCTCCCTCCTGGCACCCCAGAGTCTCCTAGGCTCTTGCTCCTTCTATGTCTCCATCTCCCTCCTCCAAGAGAAGGAGCCAGAGAGTGCTGTGCTGGGGCAAGGAAGAACTGAGTCAGACAGGGAAGGGACACAGAGCAAAGACCAGGACTTAGGGGACAGGCCACACCAAGGTGGGGACAGAAAATACACTACACAACACTGCAACCCACTCGGGAAGGAAGAAACAAAGCACAGAGAGAAACTGGCACCCACTAACAAAGCCACACGCAGTTGGGGCAGGTTGGGGGCATCCTACCTTGCAGGGGTCTTGGACTTGGGACTGAATCTGTTAAAGAAAATGACCAAGGAAACTGAGTGAACTGCTGCTGGGAGGCTGTGGTGGGAGAGCGTTGAAACGGGACAGTTCCACAGACAAGCCTTCTGGCGCGGTCACTGTCTATTTCACAGTGAACAGCAGGAATGAAGTCAACAAAAGAGGCCAAAGCACCAGTGTGCAGAACAGAAGCAAGCAAGACAAAGAACTGGGGTGCAAAGAGAGGGCAAAAGGAGGAAGGCTAGGCAGGAGCTCTGAACACTGACGCCTCCTCCAGGACCTCTAAGTGACATACTTCCACTTGGGCTGGGTCACACCTCTTACTACCAATCCCCCTACCCCCATGCAGCACAGTACAGTGATTAAACCAGCATGGTGCTGGACCCACCACTCTCCACTGTGGGCAAGGCTGACGCCTTGGAAACTGCAAGGCAGTGACTTCTGATCCTGAGACTCAGAGCTACTGTCCTTATTTCTAAGATCTCTTAGATCAGCTTGGCTATAGCACAAAGAGGCTGCAAGGCTCCATCAGGCAGGGGAAGCCAGTGTCCTTCATCTACTGCTAGTGTGAGTGCTGGCAGGTCACTCGTCACTGGGATGGAGATGAACTAGGTGACGTGTGCAAGGGCTAGTAGACAAGGGTGCATAGAGAGATGTGTATTAAGAGCCCCTAGCTGGTGGGGGGAAGACACATGACTATTGAGGAGCTAGCTTTGCTGTCTCCCATTTAGGAGTCGGGGAGAACAGTCCTCTTCCTGGTTCTGCTGAAATCCTCCTGTCTCCTCCACAGCCTCCTAGTTCAGCTCACAGACCCAGGAAGAGGGGAAGAAGATGGCAGAGAGGGAAATGACTGGGCAGTGTGGATCCTCAGCTCTAGAAGCCACAGGGAAGACTTAGGTCACTCCATTCTCAGGAGACACACTCCCATGTCATGCTGAGGCCCACTCCCACAGCCAAGCTCAAACTGCTTCCCTGCCGCCTCTTCCAGGCAGGCCCCAAACAGAGAGACACGGAGGACACCACAGTCCTTTTCGTGCACTGTGCTAAACATCTGGGAGTTACCTTGGGGCATAGCCGGTTTGGCTTTTTTGGCAGGTGCCACTTCATCAGCTCTGGACTCAGAAAAAGATGCCGTCCGGCTGGGTGCTGGAGTCTGGAGTAATTGATGTAAGGAGAGAACAGAGTTAAGCATCATAGGTAGTGGCTGAGGACAAAAGCCACTGGTTCTTAGTGCCCCAAAGAAGTAACAATGATTACACTCAGCACTGTTTAAATACAGAGTCTCACTGTATGTATAGTCCAGGCTAGCGTGGAACCCACAGCATTCCTCCTGCCCCAGTACAGTGGTGCACAGAACCTGGCTCGATTGTGTTCTTCATAAACTGCTCTCAGAAAGTACTATTCTAGCAATGCCAAAATGGGAATGGACTTTGTTCCATGCTACAGATGACCCAAGAGGATCCAAGTGGCTAAGGCACCTGTTAAAGTCTCCCCTCTCTCCAAGGACAGTCAAGACTTGAACTCGGGTTTGATTTAAAAACCTTTAGTCTCTCCATTACTTTACCTTGACCTGACTATAACCATGTGCCAACATTCCAGTATCCTCCTATCCCCCTAAAGGCCAGAAGAGGAACAGTATGTCCTGTGTAGGAGAGTGGGGGATGGAGGCAAGCTTCACCTACCGATGTGCTCCCGCTGGCATTAAGGAGGAAGTTGGCAGTGTGAGCTGCTGTGGGTGGCTGGTTGGGGATGGGTCTGTGGCCCAGGGCCATGCCCACAATAGCTGTCATGTGAGTTTCTGTGCCAAAGACATGGATGGGAATTCCAGTGGTCTTCCCTGTGAGAGAAGGAAAAAGCCCATGATACAAGATCTGGCGTAAGTGCCTAGTCCGTGGGACTCTGCAGAGGCCCCTTGACAGTCTTGCTCAATGCCTGGCACTGTGAGGACAAGACTGATTACCCAGACAAATCAGCTGTTCAGAATTTCACCACTAAACCAGTCTTTCGAAAGATCACCTATTGACAAAGAGAGGAAGCAGCAGCGTGACTGGCAGGCAGGTGCCAGAAGCGTATCAGCATGCACATCTGAGCATCTGGATCCCAGCTTCCCACACCCCTCCATTCTTCACCTGGGCCTGCCTCGCTGGCCTGGTCTGTTTCTACATACCCTTAGCTGGCTCCCCTGGGGCACTGGCCTTGCTTCTCCTACACAGAGTTGGCACCTTCACCTGCTGCTCCCCCATCACTGAGCTCAACACAAATGCCAGCTGTTAGCCTTTCTAGCCTTAGTGGCACACCCTCCACACGACTCTGTCTCCTGAATCTCCTTCACTGTTTTGTTCTTTGACATAGAGTCTTACCATGTGGCTCTGCTGGCCTGGAACCTTCTCTGTAGACCAGGCTGGTCTCAAGTCAGAGATCCACCTGCGTCTGCTGCCTGAGTGCTGGGATTACAGGTGTGCGCCACCGTACCTGGCATCACTTCAGATGAACAGATGGACACTAGCACTTGGTACCACTTTAGGTGACTGGTGGGGTAGGGAGTTTGCCACTGATACTGAAGTTTGGAAAATGGGAAGATGGAAAGGTCTTGCCTTTTCCAATCAGACATCAAGATCACTGACAAGAATGTCTTCTATTTGTCACTTTCTGGAATGCCACACCAAGAGAACTGCTTTTCTAAAATGCTTCCACAATCTTCTAGGTGGCCTGTTTCTCTGTTAGCCACCCTTCCACCTTCTCTTCACACAGGAGCCAATCACCCTCTCACACCTAAGTCAAAAGCATGCTGTTCCTCTGCTCAACTGCAGAACAGACTCCCAACTCAAGGTCACTGCCACGGCTGTGGGACCTATACAGCCCGACCTCCTCCCTCTTGATCCAGTCTACCCAGTCTATGGGTCCCCCCCACCACACACACACACACACACACACACACACTCTCTACTGTAGAGCCTTGGGAGTATGTCCTCTCCTCCACAGAGATCATCCCTAAGCTGCATTCCCCTGCTCCAGATCTTTATTAAAATGTTACTCCTTTTCTAGTCACTTGTGCCTTTTAATTACTCCCTGGCATTCAGCATGACATGACATTACAGTCACGCTAAAGCTCTAGGACTCGGCACACTACTTGACACAGAGCAGGCATTCTGTATTTGTTAAATGCAGAGACCAGTCATTCTCAATTTGCAGACGTTCACCAGGGTGTGGCAGAGCACAGAAGAATCCAAAGAGCCTTTTCCAGGACAGTCAAGGAGACATGCCACAGACCTTGCAGACAGAAGGGAGAGGATGCTAGATGCTGGAGGGATGACTCAGCAGCTAAGAGCACTTGTTGCTCTTGCAGAGGACCCAGATTCAATTCCTAGCACCCATATGGTGGCCCATCTTTAACAGCAGTTGTAGAGAATCCAAAGCCCTCTTTTATTATCCTGTGGCCCAAGGCATTGCACACAGTGCACATATACACATGCAGGCAAAACACTCATACACCTAAAATCATCTTAAAAAAAGAAAAAACTAAAAACGGCCAAGCAGGGGTGCTGCACGTCTTTAATCCCAGAATTTGGGAGGCAGAGGCAGGTTGATCTCTGTGAGTTAGAGGCCAGCCTGGTCTGCAGAGTGAGTTCCAGGATAGGCTCCAAAGCTACAGAGAAACTGTCTCAAAAAACTAAAAACCAAAAACCAAAACCAGAGGGTAGTGGTTGCACACACCTTTAATCTGAGCACTCAGGAGACAGAGGCAGGCAGATTTCTGTGAGTTTGATGTCAGCCAGTTTCAGGACAGGCTGGACTACACAGAAAAACCCTGTCTTGAAAAAAGTAAGAAAAAGTCCCCATCTTACCAACTTCCCCCATCACTCTCAATCCCTCTTGATAGTTGGGGCCACCTCTTCGGACAAAGATTGTGACCTCATGCTCCTTCAGAGGACCCTGGTAATCTCGGATTGCTCTCACAATGCCCTAAAGAAATTCAAAGGACCACAGAGACATTCGATTAAAACAAGGCAGCCACAGTTTATAACCACGACAAACAAACGCAAGGTGTACAGAAAAGGTCTACTCTCACACAGCACAGCAGACCCTAGTGGTCAAGACTACAGAGGATCACAGAATTAAGCTGAGTGAATTGCAAAACTACAGGCCCAACATGCGGCCCCTTGTGTTGAGGAATGACCAGAGCAGCCAAGAACTGTATCCCTTAAGATTCTGGCACACCCGACCGTCACAACAGTGCTTCCCAGTGTCTCGTTCTGGCTGCAACCATTCTTATCTCTTACCGCAATTGGGGGGGGAGGCTATGTCAGGGTTCTATGCAAGGCTTCTCAGTTAATGTCAAAAGCCGCCTCAGTGATTTAGGGAGCAGTCTGGAAAATCGGAGGCTACACTTCTCCAAACAGAATGCTGACTTGAAATCTAGCTCCCGTCACCAAAAGCATGCCACAAGATGGTACACAATTCCTGCTTGATGCCCAACCATTCCTCAACAAGGATGCTATCTGCACTGCAGGACACGCCCAAGTTAAGACTGGATGCAAACCCACTTCAATAAATCAGGGCCAATTCGGGAGACCCTGCTGTAGGAAGACCTGATGAGCTGTGGTACTTCACTTACTGAGCGCTCAGACTTTCAATGTGGGAACTAGTATTCTCAAGACATACATGGGATGACCACATGTGGCATGTTTCTGAAAAGCTGGAGTGAGCACCATGACATGAAATAATGACCAGTCCTCTGAGAGGCTAGCCTGAAAGGGGTGACATCCAAGAAATGGTAGCTCTGTCATCTTGGTGGACTGGAGTCATTTTTTTTTAAAAGCATGTTCCCAAGGTCTGGACTCATGGCCATGCACAGGGACACAGACTCAGAGGACTCTGGCCAGATGAGGTCATCTCTTCCCAATGTTCTGGAGAGCAAGGACTGGTGACTGAGACCCGCAACTGCAGAGAACCCAGTCAATCAGTGCTGAGGATAAGGACAGTCCTGTCCAGTCTCTGAGAACTGGTTCTGAGATGAGGAAGCAAGTCTTCGACTCCCCCCACCCCACTGCTATTTTCCAGCAAGGGCTAACTGCAGAGACACACAGCTTCAGATCCACATCTTCAGTCTTCTGCTTCCTCCACAAGGACCCTAGGACAGGGTTCAATCTCTAACACCAAAAAAGACAGACAGACGGACCCTAGGTCATAAGCCCCTAATCAAACAAAGGCAATGCACAGGAACTTGCCTCAGGCTCAAACTTTGCTATCCCCAAGCCCATTTTCCCCAGAAACCACAGCTACCACTGCTCACGCCTAATTACCTTGAAGGTGGCAGCCACATTGGTGAAGTTTGCAATGCTGCCTCCAATGATGAGGATCTTGCCTGGATTGGGAGTAAAAATGAAGTCAAAGTTAGAGGGATAAAAATACTTGAGCTTAGCCCAGGAATTAATTGAACTGAGGATGTTCTGGCTCCTGTGAGCAAAGATGCTGTAACTGGAAGAGGTACAGGGAGCGAGTAGGATGCTCTCCCAAAACAGCCACTCAGCTGTATCAGCTCAGCTCTCCGTTACCCGCATTACCCAGGGGTGATGGCTCAAACCTACAGCCTCTATCTTACTTCCAGCCACACCCAGAAGTCCACCTTGGCGTCCTGATACCTCTGGTGGCAATCTCACTTTTTCTTCCTCTCTCCCTTAAAGGGGAACTGGTAATATATAGCCCTAAAACTGGGAAGGTGGGATAGGAACACTGGGAGTCACAAAGCCTGGTAAGCTGGAAGACATTGCTAAGCTACAAGTCTGTATTCATTACAGCAACAGCATGGCACAGCCTTCCCTCCTCCAGCTCGCTATTGATACATAAGGTGAGTTTCACATGCTCTCCTTGCCCAACACGAGCACCTCTGACTGATGTTGCCAGCGTCCGCCAGTACTATGAAAAACAGAGACCCCGAAATTAAATGCCTAGTCCCAAGTTGCAAGGGACAGGGTCGTGGCTTCCGTGGTTTCTAACACAAGTCTGCTCCATACACCATGACACCCCAGAAAGTGTGTGTACACCCCCATGCACTCATGCTGGGGTCTCACCATCTGGGTGCTTCTCCCGAGTCATAAGGGAGAGGATGGTCTTGGCATAGTCATAGGTCTGCTGTTCGCTGGGAGCACCCGAATACTCTCCGTAATTCGCCAGTTCATTGACACCTCCAAGATCACAGATGGTATCACTGCCAGAGAGACACAGAACTCAGCGCTTGCTTCGGGCAGAGGAGTCACACCTGGACAGAGCTGTCCATCATTCCCAAGTCAGCTTGCAGAACTGGCCTCGCTGACCTATAGCCTTCAACCCCCACGCAAGCCTCACTTGAAGGTCGGTGTGCCATGAGACTCCCCCGGGCAGAGCACTTTGCCAGCCTCAGGGCACCAAGGTTCTGGGCACACAGCGTGGGTAAAATGAACAGTGAGCAGCTGCCTGACATGGCCCAAAGATACAAGAACTAGCATTTGCAAGAGTCCTCGGGGAGCAAACGGCCGTAGCCAGGGCAGCAGGAGAGCTGTAATTTCCAAGAAAAAAACAACTGTCAGTTGTTCAGAAGGGAATAAAACTAGGTCCCGATATTTCTATAACGTGAAAAAGTGCAAATGTTTATCTGGGCATTAAAATGTCCCAGGAGAGCAGAGTGAGATGTTCCCGGGGGTGACCAAGTGGGGAATGGGTAAGCAGCTTTTACTTTCTCGTGGACTTTTTGTTTTGTTTTACTTCTATTTTTTTGATACTTTTCTATGAGGCACACATCACCAATTATAAAAACTTCAATCATGAAACCATTTTGAATTAAATAAGGCTGCAGAAGACACTATGTACAGGGCAGGTGGCCCCAGAGCCACTTGAAATCCTCAAGGACGCCATTGCTTTCATCTGCTCAGTGAGTTCATGGACCACAGATAGGTGAGAAACTAGGGACTCCAGGCAATCCACGTATAGGCACTAGGTGGGTGGACTGGCTGGAGGCATCTGCGCCCCTCCTTCCTGTCACCTGTATACGACGGAGGCGCCACCCCCAGCAACCATGGTCCAGATTCTCCCCTTGGGGTTCAGCAAGGTCAATTTCAAGCTTGCCCCACTTTTGGCATCCAGATCTGCAATGTAGGCTTCCTGGGGAACAAACAAGCACAGGTGGCCTTTTGAGCACCCCCTTCACAAGGTCCAAAACCCCAATACCACAGCTCTCTATCTGAAGGCACAATAAGGAGTTATTCAATCACTATAGTGGGATGGGGAACTGTAAGGCCCCAGGCCTGGGACAGAATACGATAGCATCTTTAAAGTACCAAAGTCGCCTATATCCTGGGAACAAGTTTCTCAGCTCCATCCCCTGACTTCAAGTCCTTGGTCCTCTGCCCAAGTCCAGGCCCCACTAAGTCCTGCTGCTTCCATCACTCTCCCCACAGCAGCCCCTACCCTTAGCTCATCCCATATCCTTGTCCACCCCCCAGCCCTCTTTCTTCCTCCAGTCCGGCTAGATGACTTCACAGAAGGCCTGATCCTGCTGCGAGGACATCTCAAAGGATGCGGTGGGGAACAGCAATTAAAATTCTCAGCCAGTGGCCAAGAGAAGAACCTTCCCGTCAGGGTCGGGGAGAGCCACTTGGAATTATCAAGAAGCAACAAATCAAGTGAAGAGCACAGAGAGGCTGATTGAGAGCGAGGCCTAAAAGGATTTCTGGCCAGAAGTCAGAGGCTTGGCTGATTCCCATTCCAAACCCCCAACCTCACTGGGATTTTAAGAAAATTAAATGGTTCTCCATTTTTCTTTTCCTGCCAAATACAGAGCCAAGATGGGGACCAAATGATTGTCTAGGATTAGTCACGCTGTCTCCTAGGCCCCATCATCCTCCATCTCCTCCCCAAACCCGCCTCACCTCTGGATATGCCTCACGCCCAAATGGTGGAGGAAACTCTATATCACCCCACTTCACTTTGCAGATGTAGTCAGCTGTGGCATCCACCTTAGCTGCCAAGTCCAGGATGTAGACACCATCTTTGGTCACCACTAGGAGAAAAGTCAAAGCAGTCAGACACCAACTTTACAGTGAGGCCGCCATCAGCTTCTGAACCATCCCTCCAGACTCCTCCAGGTGCAGCCCATGCACTCCACACATGCTTAATAACCATAAATCAGTCAACAGTCCTCACGGAGACTCTCAGAACACTTCCCACTCGTTGACCTTCAGGTAAAAGGTCAAAGGAGACTGGTAGGCTGCCATGGCAAGTTTGGACATCTTCATAAAACGCCACACTCCTTGTTTTGAATATTCAAGCATTGGCCTATCCATAAACTTCCCATAAAACAAAACAAAATCTGTTTTCTAGAGTTGGTAGTAGATGGGAGAGGTCCTAGGTTCAATCCCTTACACCAAATAATATATTAAAACATAAAGAAAGGGCTGGTGAGAAGGATCAGTGGCTTAGCGGTTAAGAGAGCTTGTTGTTCTTCTAGAGTCAGACCCAGAACCCACGCATGTGGGGCAGCTCACAACTGTTTTTAACTCCAGCCATCAGACAGTCTTTCTGGTCACCACAGGGACACATGGCATGCATAAAACACACACACACACAAATATAGATTATTAAATCTTTAAAATCAATTTAAATAAATAATAAAAAACTGTTGAAGAAGGTATGGGAGCAGAGGACAAACGAGAGGAGCAGAAGTTCAATGTCATCCTCAGCTATATAGTGAGCTTGAGGCTAGTGTAGACTAGACTAGACCCTACTTCAAAATAACAAAAAATAAAACGAAAACAAAAATAAAAAACTGGGACTGGAGAGACGGCTCAGAGGTTAAGAGCACCGACCGGCCGCTTTTCCAGGGTCCTAAGTTTAATTCCTAGCAACCACATTGGCGGCTCACAACCATCTATAACAAGATCTAGTGCCCTCTTCTGATGTGCAGACATACATGTAGGCAAAACACTGTATACATAATAAACCTTAAACACACACACACACTACCCAAAACAACAACAAAAACCTTGTTGGTTCAGGTCTTAGGTTCAAATCCCAGTACCACCACTGCTAACTGCACACCCACACACCTACACGCATGCACCACTGCTACCACACCCACACACATACATGCATGCACCACTGCGGTTAGAAGCCCTAGGAGTGTATATCTGGGTCTTCTGTGGTCTAGCTATGGAAGTCTCAGTGTTTGGTGCAAAGAACCCCAGAGTGCTCTGGGCCCCAGGCCAGCATATTCATCTGCAACGCCTCACTAAGCATTCATATTTCTTCTCAGGCCATTTAGCTAATTAAGTTAGCACACAGCCATCTGGCCCACTAGAGGGGCTGCATCCTCAGCTGGAATTTAGTAATTCCCCTCTTCTTGGACTTTGCCCCGAGAGGCCTAGCCAGAATCTGCCACGCCATCTGCCTCCTTCACAGCTTGAGAGCCTGTAGCCAGCTCTTCTTGGTGTTAGGGGTAGTAAATGATTGACTAACCGAGGGAGGGCTAGTGAGGCCTCCAAGGGTACAGGGAGGATCAGATCAGAGCCTGGGAAGCCTAACCTGCAGACAGGAACAACCCAACAGACAGAACAAAGCCAGGACTTCCCCAGAGTGGGACAAATTAAGGCCAAAGAAAGAAGTTAAAGTTGGCTAAAATTACAGTCTAGGTGCTCAGAAACAGGAACTGGCACGGGAGACCACTCCTTATGGTGACGCCCTGGGTACCCAGAGTAGTTCTGTATCACCAGGGTTACTGTAGGCATAAGGGCCCCTCCCCATTCTGCCCCAGCAAACAAAGCTTGTTACCAAGGGGGTTGATCTCAAGGTAGGTAAAGTACAGATCCTCGTAGAAATTGAACAGGCCAGAGATGAAGCTGGCCAGGACTCTAGAAGGGAAAGGGAAAGAGGACCAGTTAACCCATCAGTCAGGACTCCATTCCCACCCCTTCCCTGTAGCAATCTCACTGCCTCTGACAGCCCAGCCCACTTCTCCACTCCTGACCCTTCCGCCTCCATTGTCCTCTGCCAACCCTGCTCCCTTGGATGTCACTCTTCAAACACTGAGGCGGAAAGAACCTGTCAAGCTCAGAACTGGAGAAGTGCCAGGCAGACAGGGGCCAGGAGGTGAGGGATGAGGCTGGCATACTGCAGACGGATTCCAAGCCAGCACCCTTCTGAAAACGTGGCTCCCTTCCTCAGGACAAAGCTGTACCCACCACTTATTCCTAAGCAGGAAGGCCCACTCTATTTTCTCTCTCCTGTACCCAGAGCCCAGGGCATTGGTCTTCTCGTTCCTAGTTGTGCCCACATCATCCCTCTCAGAACTCAACTCTTTCTTGTCTTCAGGGGCATGGACCAACAGGTGTCTCTTAATGTCTTCAGTGTTCAGCTTCTCATCCACACCCACGAGCAGCTTCTGGGCTTTGGCATCCACATCACCCACATCCACACCCCCTTCGTGGTGGAACAGGACGTAGTCTCCTTCCCGAGTAGCATAGATGCACACATAGAACTCCTCCGCCTTGCAAGTAAAGACAGCATGAAGGTGGGGCGGGTGCCCAACTGGCGGGTGTCGGAAGGTCTTAGCCCAGGAGTGGAACCCAACCCCTGTGGTCTCATTTCTAAACCCTGATATAAAGTGTCCCACAAGGGGACAAGGGGACTGCTAGTGGACAAGGAAAGACAAGAACTCAATCTCCTTAGTTGAGTCAGAAGCTGAGTCAGAGTGTCCCATTTTGAAGGGGTCCTGCCTTCAAGTCCTTCTCACCCCAGCATTACGAAGTCCCCTATGTTACCAGCTCTCACTCCGTTTTGCTGCAAACTAAGCTTTTCCTTCACCACGGATTGCTTATTCATAATTTTCTCCAGACCTTTCCCACAGTTTTGGAGACCTTGGTCCCCTTGGCTATTCCCTGAGACACCCCAATCTCTCCTTTCATCATTTTAGGGGGACAACCACAAAGTTGAAGAAGGAAGACGATCTGGCTTGGCACTGCCTCACATACCTGACTGTGGGGCACGAAAGGTTCAATCAGAAAGTTCTTGAGGAAGCCCTTGGCTTTGCCAACCTATGGAGAAATTGAGGGAGACAGCTTAGATGCATGACGTATTCTTCAAAAGCACTACCATCTCATGTGGCAAACAGATTTCTCCAGAAGTCAGGACAATGGGGTCACAGATAAACATAAGACGTTCTCAGCAGAGTCCCTCTTCACACTTCTGCTTTTACTTATGCTTGGGGAGGGGGTAGGAGTATATGCATGTCATGTGAAGCATGTGGAGATCAGATGATAGTTCACATCTCCCTCACCCCTCCAAGAATCAAACACAGGTCGTCAGGCCTGATGCCAAGCGCCTTACCCACTGATCAATCTCACTAGCCCAGGCAGGTACTTGGGAACTTGGGTACAGTGGTAAGGGCACACTACTTTGCTCTGAGGTAGACACTGTGACTTAACCCGAGGACATGAGTTCAGGCCTGACGGGCAAGGGAGAGGAGAGCCAGAGGCTGATTAGGGCAAACTCTCCCTCCTGTGTTTCCTGGCTGAAGACAACAGGCCTGCAGAGCTAATCAGCTTGAGTGGGTCCCTGGCGGCAGCAGAGGCGAGACAGCCCTCATCCCCTGAACCCCCCGCCTTTCCGCCTGCCCGCCTGCCCGCCTGCGCGTCATTGCTGAGTCAGGGACCAGACAGTGATCCATCAGAGGTAATGAGCTGCTCCAGCCAGGTCCGACACTGCTGCCAGCTCAGATGTCTGTGACATCTCCCTCCTGTCAGCCTGCTAGCAAGGGAGCGTGATGTGCTCCCTGAGGACACTGTTCAGTACCCAGCCCAACCACACTCTCCACAGGGGCCTAAGAACTCAAAGGTCAGATCCCTCCACCCCTGGACTCATGAGAAGCTTCAAAGATCCATCTTTACCTACAAGGACCAGAGCCGAGGAAACAGACAGAGTTGCTTTGAGGAAGCCCAACATGGAGGAAGGTGTCTCCAATGCCACCTCCCCAAGGTAGCCAACACCTCATCCCTGTGCCTATCCCAGATGGGCACCAATCTCTGCAGAACTCTGTGCCAAGCTAAGCCAAAAACTTCAGGCCCCATCCACCCCTACCTCTTTTCCACCTCCCTTGGAGAGTGAAGAGAAGAAAAAACACAGTTTTATGAGCAAGCATTGCTTAGCTTCCTCGCTCTTATCCTCGCTGCTGATAGTAATCACTGAGCTGGGAGAACTAAACTTCCTCTTGAGCATTAGTAACTGTCTTCGTCCATGGCTCTCCACCCAACATCTCTCTTGCCTGATAATTCTGCAGCTCCCTTTTCATCTTGTTTTTAATTCACCATCTTTGTAAGCATGTCATTCTAGCCACCCACAACTTTAATTTGGAAACCAGAGAGCAAGCAGTTCCCAGAACGAGCCTGACTCCTAGCTCCATGCTGGTGGTCACAGTGTTCTGGGGTCACAAATCTTATCTGAAGCACTGTCACTAGGTTGGTTTCCTGATGAAGGAGCTGGGAATGACCAAGACGGGGCTGCAGCCAGGCCAGTCCCACACTCCATCCTTCTCCATTGCTATGGGACAGGTTGGGCTGTGAGTCATAGGTTGGTTGAGCTGCAGGTTACCATGTTGTTTGTTACCACCCTGACTCCCTACAGCAAGACTCACGGTGGCCTCGTGTCCCAGTCGAGGTTTTAGCCAGGATTTGACTCCATCCAGAGTGAGGTTGACCCCGACTAGGCCAAGCTTTCCTCGACGTTTGATCAGTTGGTCTGGCTTGACCACCAAGCTCTGAAATAAAAAGGGTTGGAACTTAAGAGTAAAGAAGGAAGGAGTTGTATAGGAAGTGAAGTTGCATGGCTTTTCAGCACCTGCTCTCACGTTTATCCACCAGGACCACTTTCCAGCGCTACAGCCTTTCCTTACCTACCCCAGTCAAATCTTTTGGCCGCCAGAAGACAGCCAGGATGAACCCGGCACAGATGCTCAGGGAACACCTATGAATGAGCGAGCTCTTACTTTCTCCATGGGAGGTATTAGCTGCTTCATTCAATCACATTTAGAACATGGACCAGTCTTCTTGCTCAAAAAACTTAGGACAGATCCTAAGGATGACAAAGGACCTCTGGAAATAATTTGACCAATCCCACCCCTATGTCTAAACATAACCACAACAGGCCAGGCAATCAGTCCTTCGCTCCAGGACCAAGAAATTCACTACCTCCCCAACTATCTCAGCAAGGGAAAAACAAAACAACAGCATAAGGCCTTGTCTGGATCTGCCAGAAGTCTAAGCGTTCCCCAAAGCTAGCCAAATATGCTACGGAAGGATCTTCAGAGCTTCTAGTCCAGGCTGACCCCCTTCATGGTCAGTCATCAGCTATTTTCACAAAGTATGAGGTCCCACTTCTTTATTTTTATGTGAACGAGTGCTTTGCCTGCATGTATATAGGAAAGGATATCAGATCACCTGGAACTGGAGTTACAGATAGTTGTGAGCAGCTATGTGGATGCTGGGAACCAAAGCCAAGCCCCCTACAACTGGAGTTCTCCTTGATCTTAACCGCTGAGCCATCTCTCTAGACTCAAGACCCCACATTTTGTTTGTTTGTTTGTTTTTGTTTTTCAAGATAGGGTTCTGGCTGTCCCAGACTTGCTCTGTACACCAGGCTGGTCTTGAACTCACAGAGATCTGCCTGCCTCTGCCTCCTGAGTGCTGCGATTAAAGGCCTGTGCCACCACTGCCCGGCTAAGGTCCCACTTAATTGCCCTGAGATGTTCCACTTTGGGGAAGGAAGGTATGCATATATATATTTTAAGCTAAGCATCTAACAACTGCTAGATAGCACATGAAATGCTTCTGGATAGTCTTGCTAATCCTCATAGCTCATAGATTCTCTAATGTCAAATAGGATTAACACTAATTCTAGAGAAATAAAATGGTTTGCCCAAGGCCACATGGTTCATAAATAGAGAAGCATGATTTTGATACCAGTTTGTCTGGTTCCAAGTTCACATGAAGGGCTCAGAGCAAACTCAAGACCCTGCACAGCCAGCTGCAGACACATAGGCCAATCAGTAATCACATAACTCTTTGGGACACCTCCAACAAATCAAAAGCTTTCTCTGCCTCAGAGCCTGGCTTGGAAAGAAGGGCCTGGGATGCAGGCAAGGCTCACCTGACTGAGCAGCCAGGGGTGGTCCTGCAGCAGACGTGCCCAGTCTGTGTCAGGAGTAACCCGGGCATACTTGAACCGGTTCTGGATGGCTGAGGTGGTGCAGATGTACTTGTAGAGGAGTTCTTTGCCGGTCTGCTCCGAGATCGCCTTGGCTGACATGGCTGCAGAGAGACCTGGTTTACCTGTGAGGGTAAGCGCAATTGGTCAGTTGGGGCAGGAAGATCGATGCACTATCTTCCCCAGAAGGTTGGATCTATTCCTAGCTGCCCCCAAACAACAAAGCTAGATCTTGGCTTTTCTCAGAAGAACGAAAAAAAGAGCTGCCTCAGGAGGAGATGGGAGACGTCGTCAAAGCAGCTTCATCAGCAGAGACACAGAGTTGAAGAATGATAGAAAATTCAGAAGGTGGCACCAGACAGGGTAGTGTATTCCCATAATCCCATCACCCGGGAGTAGTGGGAGAAGAATCAGAAGTTCAAAGCCAGCCTGGGACATACGAAATCTTGTCTCAAAAAGAGAAAGGGAGAGAGAAGGGAGGAAGGATGGGAGAGAGGCAGGGAGGGAGGGAGAAGAGCAGGGAAAAAAAAATATGCAATGTGCAATTCCTTTGAAACTCTTTGCTTGACCTTAACCTTGTCTCTATTCCCTCTGGGCAAACTAGTAGCTGGCCTGAGCAAAAGGCAGACCAAAGGGGAAGCCAGGAACACCAAAAGTTTGATCCAAACATGAAGGCTGTCCTCTGAAGCGGACACACGGACACATACACACGGACGGACACACACGCAAACGCAAACGCAAACACACAGAGAGAGAGAGAGAGAGAGAGAGAGAGAGAGAGAGAGAAAACTATTCTTTATGTCGTCTGACCTGTGAAGAACATTGCAGGAATTGCACAGGCTGGCCTCATTTTCTCCCCAGGTTTCATTCCCCTCCCGGCCTGACTCACTCACATACGTTCCCCTAAATGACTACAGGCCCTGGTAGGGTGGGAGGAAGGAGAATATCACCTCAAAGTTCTTTTATCCTAGGACACTAGACTCCCACCTCAAAGGACATACATACCAGTCACAGGGCAGGGAACTTTGACCTACGGATCATCCCACCCACCCCACTGAATCATCTTAGCAGTTAACTTTGAGCAAAACAGAGGCCTCTCTAGGGACCACCCTGTACTAGTCATTCCTTAACTGAGCCAGAACTTGGAGAAGGCAGACGCTATCCTTGGTGACATGTGCAGAGAAACTCGTCTCAGGGGCTGGGAGCATGGCTCAGTGGCAGAGCCCTTGCCTCACATGCGTAAGAGCCTGGGTTTGGTCCCCAGTACTGGGAGAAATAACTCATCTCATGTGAGCACATACATCACGTCCACTCAGACTCAGAATTCCATTTCTCGGACGAGGAATCAAAGTTCAGAGGGAGGGGGTGAATTTGCCCATGAAGCCCGACTCACCAGCAGGACTGGAGCCCTAACAGTCACTGCAGGCCTAATGGAAAGGTGTTTCTCCAAGACTGACCCCCCCTTCGATGCGGGAGGGTCTATGATGAAAATTTGTTCATCCTTCCTGTCTACTACCCACTCTCCGCCAGAGCAACTCTGCAAGAACAGTGAGATGGAGAAAGGAAACCCAGTCATGCATGCCCAGTACCTGACTAGATGAAGACAGGCTGCCTGTCTCTCCCAAAGGGCCAGAACAGAAGCTGCTGAATTTGCTGGGGAGAGGAAGTCAGATACACACAAAGAGGGTGAGTTAAGGAGCTGGCTAGCTGACACATCGGGAGGAAAGGTTAGTCTCCTTTCCCAGCCAAGGGAGGGTGTCACAGGACCACACTGAACTCCCCTGCCAATAGGCCATGCAGGAGAGGCTCTGGGTGCCAATCGTGGCCAGGCTGCCTCCCTGTCTCTAATTCACCACAATGGGCATATTCAGCTTGGGACCTGGCCCAAAGTAGGTAGCCGGAAAGGGGCTCAGAGACCTTCCCAGTGTCGTGCTTCTCCTGGGGTGACTTGTAACTCCTTCTCAGTTTGTTTCTGAAGGAGACGCCCCAACTAGCCCCATTGCCCCCAGAGTCCTCCACCCCCACCCACTCCGGTACCATTTCCCAACCTTCTTGACTCAGACCAGAAAAACTGGTCCTGAAATCGAATGGGCACACCCTTACCCCCCTCCCAAACAGAGTGCAGCCCAGGGCACATTAAGCAGAAAGAGGAGGGGGTGGCACTGACCACTTTCAGCTATTAGTATACCTTCAGCAAACAGGATCACATAGTCCAGGAGGAAGGACGCCCCTTCGCCAAGCCTACCCAGAAGTCTGACAGTGACGGAAGACTGACAACGGTCCCCAGAATTTAGGGCCCTCCCAAAAGAAGCCCAAGACCCAACCAAGGCAAAGACGAGAGAGAGAAAAAGAACAACCTTAGGCAACTGAAGGAAATCATAATTTCCTGGAGTCTCAGATCTGAGAGTCCATCTCCATGAGGCCAGGGGTGGGTGGGGTCAGAAGACAAAATAACAGGGAGATGAAAAAGGAAAGAGTGGCCAGTTAACCAAAATAAGATATGCCAAGCCACTAGAGCACTGCGCCTTAGGGGGGCCTGAGACAAAGGGCTCATAGAAAAACTGGAGGGAAGGCCTGGCTTCTCACCAGTGCAGCTCGCACATCCAGGGAGGCCTCAGATGAGATCGATCAAGATTTCAATTGTTGATCCCCTGCCCTTTGGAGCAATAGATCTCTGACGCTTCCTATGCTTTTCAGAATCTGAAAACCCTTTGGGAAGTACGCACGTACTCAAACGTGCGACAAAGTATATTCCAGTCTCTGATTGGAAATCCCCCTCCCCCTCAGCACACGCATCCCAAAGTCTTAAACTGCCTTTTCCAGCTGTCAAATTTGTGATAGATGGTTTCACAGCAGAGCCGAGACCCCAGAAACTGTTACCTGGTAACAAGAATCCCCAAACTCTTCAGTAGAAACCACATCATGAGCACGGACATACATAAACACACACACACACATTCTCTATTATCCCACCCCCATTCCCCCGACCCCCGCCTGTCTCCCTGTCTCTCTCTCTGTCTCTCTGTCTCTCTCTGTCTCTCTCTCTGTCTGTCTGTCTCTCTCTGTCTCTCTCTCTCTCTCTCGTCTCTCTCTCTCTCTCCCCAAGGAAGGGACCTTTTGAGTTGAATGGGGTATTTTCTGCAGAGAGTGGCCCAGAATTGAATACACTCACAGAAGCACCAGGAGCAGAAGCAACCCGCAGGGAAGGATGAATGAATGAAGCCTGTTCTCCGGAGAAGGCTCCTCTGGGACACCGTGGTAGACAGGAACTACTACTGAGGATATTTCTTAGAGTCGACAAAACACTCTCCCTTTAAGGGCTAGGGGAAGTGGGGGTGGGACGAAGACAAGCAATCCCTATAGCAAAGGACCAGGGCAGAGTTCTCTGGAGTATTCCCTGCAGCACCAGGCACAGGGTCTGAATGGGGATTAAAAACAGCAGCTATTCTGTGTTCCCGGCCTCCCTTGACCGCTCCCTCGGAGTGTTTCAGAAGCTTTCTAAGAGATGAATCCTTCTGGGGCAGTTATCTCTCAACATTAAAGAAACCCGAGACCCTGAACAGTGAGATACGAAGCCCAGTTAAAGGAAGAAGACAGACAGGGTGGGCTGGCAAACTAAAAGTGCCCTAAAGCTGTCTGCCCTCCTTGCAGTTCTTTTCAAAATCTTGCCAGGAGGCCCCCCACATGGCAGAACTTCAAGACTGGAGAAAGCAGCAGGCTCTGGGTACCGGACCTCTGCCAGGCCTGACAGGAGGAAGGGTAGCATCTTTTGCACACGCGCGCGGGCGCACGCACACATACACCTCAGGAGCTTGCCTCGCCTAGACTCCTGGGCACTCCGACCATCTGTTGTTTGGGGGTTGAACCCGTGGGCAGTTCCTTAGCAGGGAGAGCCCTTTAGGGGCCGTCGCTGCGAAGCCAAGTCATCGAGGCAAGGCCTCAGGCATCCTGGGGTGGCACTGCCCGCGTGGCCGGGGCCCGCTCCCTCCACACATAGCTTTATGGATTCACCACAGAACTAATAGGACGGGCCTGCTTGAGCCCGGCGGCGTGCGGCGAGCAGTCACCGCCTTCTCTACTTCCCGCCCCGGTATCCGGTGGGGAACACGAATGGAGCTCAAAAAAGTGTCCCCCAAAAGACAGAGGAGACTCGAGAGATGGCCCTGGGTGGAGCTGAAGAGAGGCAGGACGTGCAAAAGAATCCGGAGGAGGGAAGAGAGGCAAGGTCGGCGGCAAGCAACGTGCAAACTCCCAGGAACTAGAAAAGGGTTGGGAAGGTGTAGACACGAGGCTCGAGGCCGGGGCAAAGACTGAGACCTGCACAAAAGTTCCAAGCAGGTGCAGGGAACGCGCGGGAGAGCCCAGCCAGGGAGCCGGGAGGTGGTTCCGGGTTGGGGGAGGGAAGCAGGAAGCTTCGCGGGGACTGGGGGTCGCGCCCGCGCACACGGCTGCCACACTCACCTCTTCGAGAAAGCCCGAGTGCGGCTCTCTGTCAGCAAGTCCAGGTTATCCCAACTCCCTGGATCGCTCAAGCCGCCCGCAGCTGCCCGGGATCCGGCTTTTGTCCCGGCCCAAGCGGGCTCCTCCCCGCCCCCCATCAGCTCACAGGCCGAGCAGCCCGGCGATTGGGCACACGCGTTCCCTAGCCTGAGCTCTAAGCTCCTCCCCATTCGCTGCTGCGGTGGCCCCGCCCTTAGACCTGGCCTGGGACTGATGGGACTTGTAGTCCTGGAAGACAGCGGGGGCAGAGGCGGAGCCGTGGGCGGGGCCTCGGATGGGGAGATGGGCCGGGCGGCTCTAGGAGGAGAAACTACGAGGCAGGGGGCTGTGGCCTGATCGCTTCAGGGGCTGGGCCGGCCAGCCACCGGGTGAAGTAGCTGAAAGAGGGGGTTGTTGGCTCAAATGGCTGTAGCATTTCTTGCAGGACCTGGCGTCCTCTTCCTCCTTGTAAACCGCCACACCAACTCTGCTTTTGAAATCGATGTCTGCTTTCCTTTCACACGCGGCACCTCTCCGCTCCTGGAACCCACCCTGTGGAGTATACATAGGGTGACACTACGCGACCACGCTAACAATCAGCTAGCCCGACCAACGTAGGATAGATTGGAGGAAGGGGTGAACTAGGGAGGTGCCGTCCCAACGCGTCCAGTTCTCTCACCTGAGCGCGGATCTGGGCGGAGCTGATCATTTATCTGAGAGTCTAACCTAGAACTGGGGCTATCCCTGCCCAACCTCTTGCTTCTTTCCCCAACTTTTAACTAAGACACTGGAAGTAATGAACAGTCATCTCTTCTGTTATTTGTGAGATAGAACATATTTCCTCAACCCAAAACTGGAACGCCCAGTTTAACAGGTGCCAACGAACTTACGGGGCAGAATATGTGAAATCAGAAAGCCGTAGATAGCAAGACTTCGATTCACTGTTTCCCTAGAATGGAAACATTTCTCCTTGTACTTTAGTCCCAGTAGGTCTCCCCAGATTTCCCTGAACTAACAACTGTCCAGCTCTAGGAAAGAGGCCAGAACAACCTTCTAATCAGCTCAGGTGATGCCTCAGCCCAGGGTGCTAGGAATCAGCATGCCTGTGCCCCCTAGCGGGAGTGAGGTGGGGGGGGGGGGGGAGACACGACACGGGACCCTGGAGCAAATGCTCCCTGCAACAATGTTGCAACACTGTTCTGGGCAAACACTTTCCCAAGCCCCCCCACCCCCAGTCCCTTTTCAGCCAGCAGCTGGGTGGCTGAACTTGCTATGCCCATGCTTGACCAGCATGTACTGCTTGATGATGTCATCTTCTGGTCCCTTCCCTCATACACTCATCCTTTAAAGACAGCAGCTTCTCTGCTGTAGTGCCCCTTGCTCCTGAAGTTTAGGGAGAAGATCTAGAGTGTCTTCCCAGAATCTACCCAAACCTTTGTGAAAGATTACCTCTCCCTAGGTAAAGAAAATACCTTCTCTTGGCCGGGCGGTGGTGGCACATGCCTTTAATCCCAGCACTCGGGAGGCAGAGGCAGGCAGATCTTTGTGAGTTCGAGGCCAACCTGGTCTACAAGAGGAGAGGCTCCAAAGCTACAGAAAAACCCTGCCTCCAAATAAATAAATAAATAAATATCTTCTCTGAAGTGGCTCAGATTCAGGCTCTGGAGGACAACAGTTCAGAGTTTTTATTGTCCTTTGTTTCTTTTTGAAACAGGGTGATCTGTAGCCCAGGCTGTCCTTAAGCTTGTGGTCTGCTAGAGGGCGTCCTCGAACACCTATCCTCCTGCCTCAACTTTCCAAATGCTGAAATAACAGATGTGAACCACTGAGGCCAGTCAATTCTGAGTCTTCACAGGCTAACCCAGAAGGCAGTAGTTAATATTCATAGTTAATATGAATCACCTATGGGAGAGTCCAGTGTGATAGCTCAGCAGGTTAAAGACTTGTTATACAAGGATGATGTGAGCACCATCCCTAAACCCATATGAAAGCAGATAAAGAAAAATAACTCCACAGATTGTCCTCTGACCTCTGCACACATACGTGTAGCACCTGTGCACCCTACAGATACACAATAATAGCTTTTTTTTAAATATTTATTTATTTATTTATTATGTACACAGTGTTCTGTCTGTCTGTATGCTTGCTGGCCAGAAGAGGGCACCAGATCTCATTACAGATGGCTGTGAGCCACCATGTGGTTGCTGGGAATTGAACTCAGGACCTCTGGAAGAGCAGTCAGTGCTCTTAGCCTCTGAGCCATCTCTCCAGCTCAATAATAGCTTTTTTTATAGGCAGGTAGATCTCTGTGAGTTTGAGACAGCCTAGTCTACATAGTGAGTTCCAGACTAGCCAGGGTTGCACAGTGAGAGCATGTTTTGATTTGTTTTTTGAAAAAGAATCACCGGTGACACAATTATCCCTTTAGTTAGAAAAAAATAAAACAACCTTCTACACAAATGTGGTAAGGCCGTGGTTCTCAACCCTTTTAATGCTGTGACCGTTAATGTAGTTCCTCATGCTTTGGTGACACTCCCAACATAAAATCATTTTTGTGGCTACTTCATAACTGTAATTTTACTACTGTTATGAATCGTAATGTAAATATTTGATATGCAGGCTATCTGATGTGTGACCTCTGTAAAAATGTCATTCCACCCCCGAAGGGTCGAGACCCACAGGTTGAGAACCACTGTGATAAGGTAAAGTCAATACACTCAGTATTCAGAAGCCTGGGGAAGCTTGATCAGGAGTTTGAGGGGAGCCTCGGCTACTCGGGAAGACCTTGTCCAAAAAACAAGAACATTGGAGCTGGAGAGACGGCTCAGCAGTGAAGAACTCCTAATGCTCTTCCAGGTTTGATTCCCATCACCCCACGTGGCTGCTCATACCTTCTCTAGTTCTAGAAGATCTGATGCTGTCTTCTGGTCTCTGCAAGCACCAGGCACACACATGATACAGAAGTACAAGCAGGCAAAACACCCATCAACATAGTTTTTTCAAAGAGGACATGCCTGGGGAAACAAGGATCCAGGTAAGAAACAACTCTTAAGTCCTTTTTCTGTCAAGTTGGCGAAATCAACAGAGATTGCAAATTGCACTTGCCTTTTGCTCCTGCAATTCCATTTCTGCTAAATTATTTTCAGGGCTATGTTCTGTACTTGATAGGAACTTTCGTGCTTCCTTCATTGCTGACTGTACAGGACTTTGAATAGGGTCTTGGCACTTAGTAAGTGCCCAACAAATATTTGTTGAAGGATTAAGCACCCCCCACATACCTCATCAAAGCATTGTTAGGCACAGGGGTGGACTAGGATTAGAAAAGAAAACGAAAATTAAGTAAAGAAAAAAGGAAAGTTGCTGGTGGAAGCTGTGTGTGCAGCACACGCCTATAATCCTAGCACTTGGGAGACAGTATCCTTGGTACATGGACAGTTCGAGGTTCTATGTCCAAAAACACAAAAAAGAAAGGAAGAAAGAAAGAAAGGAAGGAAGGAAGGAAGAAAGAAAGAAAGAAAGAAAGAAAGAAAGAAAGAAAGAAAGAAAGGGCAGAACATAAAGGAAGAGAGGGAGCCAGGTGGTTGGGCACGCCTTGAACCCCAGTACTTGGGAGGTAGGTGGATCTCTGTGAGTTCAAGGCTAGCCTGGTCTACAGAGTGAGCTCCAGGACAGCCAGGGCTGTTACAGAGAGAAAGAAAGGAAGAGGGGGAGGAAAATAAGGAAGGGAGGGAAATAGCTGTGTTGAGAAGTGAGGGCAATTTCGCCGATCTGTGTCAATCAAGCTGGGTCCCATCTCCTTATTGTTCTCGTATCTTACTCAAAAGTTTTGCTTCCCCCATTTGAATCAGCTCTGCTCTCTTCTGGACTGGCCTGCGTTGCTGCATCTGGAGGGTTATAAGCTCTCTCTCTATGCCCTGGCTTTAGGCACTCTGCAGTTTCAGAGATCTGAGACTGGCTAGCAGCTCCCTCCTAGATTTCAATCGGCTTTTGTTTGTTTGGAGACAGGGTCTCACTGTGCAGCTCTGGTTGGCGTGGGTTCGCTATGTAGGACAGAAGGGCTTATAACTCACAGAGACCTGCCTGCCTGCCTCCTGAGTACTGGGATAGTGTGTCCTGGTCCACTTAAGCTAATATTTATTGAGCAGCAACTATACAAAAGATAAGGGTGCTAGCACATGTTCCTCAGAGCCGCGGCTTGAGCTAATGTTAACATCAGTTTGCAGATGAGTAACCTGCCAATCATAGTGTTCTATTGCTGTGAAGAGGAACCACAACCAACTCTAAGGAGAAAGGAAAAGCATTTAATTGGGGCTTGCTAACATTTTTAGAGGTTTAGTCCATTCTTGTCATGGTGGAACACTGTGGCATGCAGGCAGACATGGTGCTAGAGAAGTAGCTAAGAGTTCCACATCTGGATCTGCAGCCAGCAGGAAGAGAGAGCCACTGGGCCTGGTTTGGGCTTTGGAAATCTCAAAGCCCACCCCCAGTGACATACTTCCTTCAACAAGGCCACACCTACTCTAACAAGGCCACACCTCCTATTCCTTCTCGAGTAGTGACCTTCCCTGATGACTAATTCAAACATATGAGCCAATAGAGACCATTTGTGGGGTTTTTGGGGTTTTTTTGTTTGTTTGTTTTTTTAATTTTTCAAGACAGGGTTTCTCTGGGTAATAGCCCTAGCTGTCCTGGAACTTACTTTGTAGACCACATCCTCCTGCCTCTGCCTCCCAAGTTCTGGGAGTAAAGGCATGTACCACCACTAACCAGCAGTCAGTCTTTCTTTCTTTTGTTTCCTTTCTTTCTTTCTTTCTTTCTTTCTTTCTTTCTTTCTTTCTTTCTTCCTTCCTTTCTTTCTTTCTTCCTTCCTTCCTTCCTTTCTTTCTTTTTTATTTTTATTTTTTGAGACAGGGTTTCTTTGTGTAGCCTTGGCTGTCCTGGAACTAGCTCTGTAGACCAGACTGTCCTTGAACTCACAGAGTCCCTCCCGAGTGCTGGGATGAAAGAAACATGCCACCGTCGCCCAGCAGCCACTCTTACTAAAGCATCACATTCTACTCCCTGGCCTTCACAGGATTGCAGTCATGTCATATCATATCATATCATATCATATCATATCATATCATATCATCATAATGCAAAAATACACTCAGTCCACCTTCAAAAATCCCCATAGTCTATCACAGTTTCTACATTGTTTAGAAATCTAAAGTTCAAAGTCTCTCCTGAGAATCAAGGCAAGCTTAACTGTAACTCTGGTAAAATAAAAATTAAAAAGCTGGCTGGGTAGTGGTGGCACACGCCTGCTTTTAACCCCAGCACTCAGAAGGCAAAGGCAGGCTGATCTAGGGTGGGGAGCATGCTCACATGCAGGCAGATATGGTGCTGGAGAAGTAGCTGAGAGTTCTACATCTGGATCTACAGGCAGGATGAAGAGAGAGCCACAGGACCTAGCTTGGGCTTCTAAAACCTCAAAACCAGCCTGGTCTACAAAGTTCCAGGACAGCCAGGAATACACAGAAAAACCCTGTCTCAGAAAACCAATAAATAAATAAAAAGGCTGATCACATGCTTCCAATATACAGTGCACAGAATATACATTACCATTTCAAAGGGAAGAAAGCAAGCATAGTGAGGAAATGCTGAACCAAAGACTGAAAGTCAACAGGGCAGACTCTGAACTCTGCATCTCCATAGCTGATGACAAAGGACCCTTCAGATCGTCTACTCCTCCCAGCTTTGTTGACTGCATTTCTCTCTCTCAGGCTGGTTCCACACCTTGCTAGCAGCTATCTTCTATGGGAAAGTATCCCATGGCTCTGTAATCTCCAACATCTTGGAGTTTCCAAAGCAATTCAGACTTTACCTTCACAGCTTCATACAGCAGCCTCTCTGGGTATCGGTGTAGGGATGGATTCCCGACACATACCTGCCCTGAGCTGCTGTTCTTAGCTGCAGAGGGAGATTCCACAGTACCTTACGTGTATCCTTGACTCTAAAGCCAGAACCACATGACTGAAGCTGCCAAGTTCTGCCACTTTCTAGGACTGGAACATGGCCCCCACATTCAATTACATCTGTATCAGCTTTCTATTGTTGATGGCTTTCTTCATTTTTCTTTAGTTCCTTTTCACCAGTTGGAAGCTCAGCTGGGTGGAGTCTTGCCCTGAGGTCACCATCCCCTTTATTCCATTTAGCATTGGGCTTTTCTTCCTGCTTTTTATCCTGCTTTGAGCCCTAGACTTAGGTTCATTACATTTCCTGGGGCTCTGCTTCTCCTCAAACTGTCCTTTTTATATTTTTCCTTTCTCAGTTTTCTCCTTTTCATTATAGACCTGCATAAAAGTCACTACTAATAACCACATGACAGAGTCAGTACTAGGCTGTCTTGAAATCTCCTCTGCCATCACCATTAATCCGAAACTCTTCAATTTAGCCTCATGCAGATTTTTTTTAAACAAGGGCAGAAAGCAACCATATTCTTTACCAAAATCTCTCTCTCACACACAAAACAAACAAACAAAAACAGACTATTAATATTTATTAATATTAATAACAGGTTATTTATAATATTCTTCTCCTCTGAACCCTCTTGAGAAGGGAGGACCATCATAATCTACATTGCTCTCAGCACCGCTGTCTTCCATGTGCCTACTAGGATGGCCCATTGAGCCCTGTTTAAAGCAATCCATTGCTTTCCTAATCCAAAGTGCACATCCCACCAACAAGCAGCATGGTCAGGCCTGTCACAGCAATGCCCCACTCCCAGTACCCACTTCTGCCTTGGTATTCTATTGCTGTGAAGACACTCCATGATAAAAATCTTAGAAAAGAAAGCTTTCAACTGAGAGTGGTCTACGGTTTCAGAGGTTTAGTCCATTATTGTCATGGTGGGAAGCATAGTGGCATGCAGGCAGGCAGACATGGTGCTAGAGAAGTAACTGAGAGTTCTACATCTGGATCCATGGGCATCGGGAAGACAGAGTCATAGGGCCTGGCTTGGGCTTCTGAAACTTCAAAGCCCACCACCAGTGATACATTTCCCCCAACAAGGCCACACCTACTCCAATAAGGACATGCCTCCTATTTCTTCTCAAGTCCTGTCACTCACTGATGACTAAGAATTAAAAAATACAAGTCAATGGGGGCCATTCTTATTCCAACCACCACACTGCCTTTGTAATGATCATATGACTTGTTCCTGTCCTTGTCCCTACAACCTGCTGCAGGTAAAAGAAGAAAGAAAGATCCTGTTGGGTGGGGTTTCCTCATTTCCTTGTGCATTTGCTTGTTTTGTCTCCCCAGTGCCTAGGCACCTGTTAGTCACCCACTGCATGTAGGACTGGATAAACACTGGAATGTTTAATAAATGAATGTGTAAATAAAATGATTAGGGCATAATAACTATATAGGTCCTTGGTACTCCTATCACCCAAGAGTCAGAGACAAGAGGATCTCAAATTTGAGGCCAACCTGGTCTACATGGTGGGTTCTAGATCAACCTGGACTACATACCCTTTTAAGAAAGAAAGAAGGGGCCGGAGAGATGGCTTAGCAGTTAAGAGCACTTACTGCTTTTCCAGAAAATCTGAAGCCAGTTCTAGGGACTCCAATGCAATCTGACTTCCTTGGGACACCTGTAGGAACATGGTACACATAAACCCATGAGCACATACACATACATACATAAAAAATGTTTTTTTAAAAATAAAGAAAAGTTACTCATGGTACCACACACCTTTAATTCTAGAACTTGGGAGGTGGAGACATGAAGACCAGCTCAAGGCTACATAGGTAAAAATGAAGAATGCTTGCCCAGCATGCATGAAGTTTGGGTTTGGTCCCTTGTACCAAATAAACTACCTGTGGTAAAGCTATTTGTGGTAAAGCATGCCTGTAATCCCCTGTAGAAACAAAAGATCAGAATTTCAAAGTCACCCTTGGCTAGACATTGGGAGTGGGGTTAGTAATTGAGGGAAAAGAGTGAAAACAAGGAGGAGATGGGGCCAGTGGGTCTTCCGGAAAGCACCTGATTCTAAGCCACCTCTCAGGACAGCTGGAGCTAGAGCTTCCAGAAAAGATATATTGAGATCCACCCTGTGCAGAGCCAGGGTAATTGTAACTTCTGCACGATTCACTTTCCCCAGCACTGGATCCCCAGTACAGGATACAGCTAACACTAAGAGTGTATCCTGGAGAAGCTCCCTCCCTCCGGGAAGTACAGCCAGAGTCCCTCCTCCTCACCTGATAATGACGAAGGTGTCCCGAGGTCACTGAGCAGCAGCTATCCCTCTAAGATGCCACGCTAGCGCTCAGGGAACAGAGTCCAGGCTCCTTCCCAGAGTCACCCCATGCGTGCCCCCCATCAGTGTCCCTCTCTGCCACAACCTTCTCCTCGCCAGATATGTCCCAGTGAAATTCTCTTCTCCCTCAGAAGAACCTGCCTAGCAACGCCCATTCACACAGATCATGTACTCTTGACTTATATATGACACATTAAACCTTACCTCAGAAAAAGACTATTAGTTTTGCCTTTTTTTCCCTCTGTCTCCTTTTCCCTGTTCCCTACTTAGAAATTCTCTCGAGTAGGCAGAGGTCATGATGACAAGGCCAGAGTTACTACCCAACACCTACTGTTAGGAGCTTAGGGCTCAGTGGGTAAAAGCATTTGCCTGGAAAGACTGACCATCTGAACTTGACCCTCGAAGCCCATGTGGAGGGAGAGACTCCGCCGATTCCACAGCCTTGTCCTCTAACCACCACAGACGCACTGTGCATGGCAAAGCACAATCTCGTCACATATGATCACAACAAATACAATGTTTATGTTTTAATTTAAAAATTACTTCAGGACACTGGACTGTTGAGACAGTGCAGTGCATAAAGCTGCTTACTACCAGCCCCGGCAATTCTGAGTTCAAACACTGGAACTCACAAGATGGAAGGAAAGAACTGACTCCCATAAGTGGTGCCCTGACTTTAATATACAAGCAGTGATCATGAACATGCACACACACAAATAAGTAAGCAAGCAATCAAAGAAAGAAAGAAGCTTTTAAGACAAAGTGTCCCCCAGGATGTTAAGCAGCCTCATCCTAAGCAGGGATGCTTTCAACTCTTTCTCACAGAGTAGAGACTCTGTTCCTGTGACAAATAGCTCAAGCAGATAAAAGGGAAAGAGGCTTATCTTGGTTCACGGTTTCCAAGGTTTCAGTGCAAGGCTGGCCGAATCCATTGTGTTGGGTGTGAGATGAGGGTTGGGGGACATTATTTTCAGGTGTGTGTGACTTTTGTTTATGCTGCATTTGTTTAACTCTGTGAAGCTGTGTTACTGTGCCTGTCTAAAACACCTAATAAAGAGCTGAATGGCCAAGAGCGAGGCCGAAGCAAAGGACAGGTGGGACTGGCAGACAGAGAGCATAAATGGAAGGGGAAGTCTGGGAGGAGAGAGGAAAGAAGAGCAGCAATAGAACAAGAAGAGGAGGACGCTAGAGGCCAGCCACCCAGCCACCCAGCCATCCAGCCACCCAGCCACCCAGCCACCCAGCCACCCAGTTACCCAGTCACCCAGTCAAGGAATGAGAAGGAAAGTAAGACATGCAGAAGAAAAAGATAAAAGCCCAGGTAAAAGGTAGGTGGGATAATTTAAGATAAGATAAGGTGGCAAGAAACAAGCCAAGCTAAGGCCAGGCATTCATAACTGAAAACAAGCCTCTGTGTTTGATTTATTTGGGAGCTGGATGGTGGGCCCCTCAAAAAGCAAAGAGTAAATGAGAACCAGAAGTGCGGCGAGGTGAGGCGTATCCCTAAAGCTCACCACCGCAGATCGACATCCTCCAGCTGGACCTCCATTCTACAGTTCCCAACTTCTCGCAAGGTCACCACCAGCTGGGGACCATGCCTCCAGCCCCTACCCCTGGGGCAATGCTTCACATCCACACTCTTGACGCACTCCCTCAAGGAGTATGCTCGCACCCAAACGCTGCTTCTTTGGAGCTCCTTGAGCACATAATCGGAGAATGTCAGAACCAAAGGAGACTCAGAAATCCAAGTGTTGTGGAATGAGAAGATGGCTCGTCGAGGTATGACTGAATGGGTAAGAGCACAACAGTGTAAACCTGAGGACTGAATTTTAATCCCCAACACCCACATGATGTGGGACGCCCTTTTGTATGCCAGCCTGGCTCCAGGTCCAAAGAGAGAACCTATCTCGAGGGACTAAAGTGATAGAATAGAACCCCCAACATACTCCTCTAGCCTGCATGCACATACACATCCATGTAAACGAATGCACATACATACATACATACATACACAAGAAAGAAGAAGGAAGGAAGAAAAGATAGAAAAGGGAGGGAGGGAGGAAGGGAGGGAGGGAGGGAGGGAGGAAGGAAGGAAGGAAAAAAGAGGAAAGGAAGGAAAGAAGAAACCCAACAGTCTGAACTGTTATTTTCCAAAGAATACACTGGAGAAACTGAGGCCCAGAGAAGTGACCTTACTACAGATGGAGTTGTTATTGTTGAGGGTGATTTGAGCAACTCTTTTGGAAACTTGTCACTACATGGTAAAACTTGAAAAAAAAATCACAATCCCTGAGACTCTGCAGGTCTACTCTTAGGTATATGTTCTTGAGAATCTCATACACCCTTCTGCCAGGAAACACCTCTGTGAAGTTGTCCTAAGAGCACAATTTGGTGTGACCCCAAACTAGAAAGAGCCCAGCTGTTCTTCAGCAAGGGAGGGATGGATGGGTACAGCAAGCAAAATAAATGACTTGCAGCTGTGTGCACCAACAAGGCCGTCTCAGTCAGGGTTTCTATCGCTGCAATGAAACACCACGACCATAAAGCAAGTTGGGGAGGAAAGAGTTTATTATTTGGCTAACACTTCAGCATTGCTGTTTATCACCGAAGGAAGTCAGGGCAGGAAGTCAAACAGGGCAGTATCCAGGAGGCAGGAGCTGATGCAGAGGCCATGGAGGGGGAACTGCTTACAGGCTTACTTTCCATGGCTTGCTTGCTCAGCCCACCTTCCTTCCTTCCTTTCTTCCTTCCTTCCTTCCTTCTTTCTCTCTTTCTCTCTTTCTTTCTTTCTTTCTTTCTTCTTTCGTTCTTTATAAAAAGATTTATTTATTTATTATGTATACAGTGTTCTGTCTGTCTGTATGCTTGCTGGGCAGAAGAGGGCACCAGATCTCATTACGGATGGCTGTGAGCCACCATGTGGTTGCTGGGAATTGAACTCAGGACCGACTGGAAGAGCAGTCAGTTCTCTTAACCTCAGAGCCTCCTCTCCAGCCCTCAGCCCACCTTCTTATAGAACCCAGGACCACCAGCCCAGAGGTGGCACCACCCACCACGGACTGGGTCCTACCCTATTGACCGCTAAATGAGAAAATGCTGTACAGCTGGATCTCATGAAGTTATTTCCTCCACTGAGGCTCCTTCCTCCGGTGACTCTAGCTTGTGTCGAATTGACACACAGAACCAGCCAGTACAACGGCTGGCTCTCGAGAGCAGAGGACAGTAGAACTGACCAGACTAAACTACAGTGTAAGATCCTGTCTCTATGCATCACCTCCCTCGAAGGAAAAAAAGGGGGGGGAGTATTACTGAGTACTGCCAATGTGCTGGCAATTATTCTTCAAGGCATAAAGAGCCAGCCCAGATAAGAGATGATTGAAAGGCATGAATATTTACTTGTGCAGGGAAGATATATAGAGGTTGCTAATCAGTACATGAGAAGATGGTCAGCAACTCTACTGAAGAAAAACAAATTAAAAACAACAACATGGAGCCTGACGTAATGGCACATGTCTTGTGATTCTGGTACTTGGGAAATTGAGACAGAAGGATTATGGATTCAAAGATATGCTGAGCTCCCTAGACAAGTCCAATTTCAAAAACCAAACAAACCACAGCCCCTAGATCCCCCCATAATAAGGCCCTGTAGGGCCTGCTCGGCCGCCTTTCTATGTCAGAAAGATAAAAGCTTCCCTTTCTTCTTCCCTTCTGCCTTTTTCTTTCTTTGCTTCTTGTTGTGGTTTGAGATAGGGTCTCTCTAGGTAGTCCTGAGTGTCCTAGAGCTCACTCTGTAGACCAGGATGCCTCGAACTCACAGAGATCACCTGCCTTTTCCTCCCAAGTGCTGGGATTAAAGGTGTGCACCACCACACCTGGCTTCTACCTTTTCCTTTTAGGTGCTGGCCAGAGCCTAAATATGATTTTCCTGGTACTTCTGGTATTTTCACTTCCTCTAAAGCTCCTCTCTCTGGCATGTGACTGTTTGTCCACTGTGTGGCTGTCCTTCATGCCAGTTTAACTCAAAGGGCATGGCTTTTTCTCTGTCTTCTCTGCATCCCTCCTCCTGGCAGCTGCTGACATCTTACAGTTGTCTGCCCTGGGGTTTTTCTTTAAAACTCTAATGAAACTGTCCTCAACACGAAAAATAAAAATAAAAAAGAAAGACAAGGAAAAATCTTGACAACAATGAATGAAATAGAAAGTTGCCAACTCCAGTGCTGGAGAGAGGACTCAGCAGTGAAGAGCACTGGCTGTTCTTATAGAGGACAAGGGTTCGATTCCCAGCACCCTCATGGTAGCTTATAACCGTCTGCAACTTCAGTTCCAGGGCTTCTGATGCCCCTTTCTGGCCTCTGTGGGCACCAGGCATGCAAGTGATGCATAGGCACAGATGCAAGCCAAACACCTATACACAGAAAATTAAAAGGCTTTGTTGAGATGTAATTAATGTACGGTAAACTGCATACAGGAACACAGTAATCCCACAGTAATTCTCAGGAGACAGAGGCTGTGGATTTGCCAGCTCCAAACCTAGCTGGGGTAGACAGAGAGTTAAAAGGCCAGCCAGGAAAGCTTAGCACCCTGTCCCAAACTCACGATATAAAAGGCTGTGCATATATCCCAGTTGATAGACTGCTTCCTAGCATGTCCAAAATTCTGGGTTTGCTCTGTGATAACACAGAAACCTGGCAAGGCAGTGCAAACCTGTAAACCCCGCATTCTGAAGGTGGGAGCCAGGAGAAGTCCACGGCTATCCTGAGGTACACAGGGAGCAGACTGGTACATATGATACCCTTACTCACTCAATCATCAATCAATCAGCAAAAGAAAATAAGAAGTAAAAACAGGGCTAGGCTAGACAGAGTAACGGCAGAGTGCTGTCCAGCCTGCACGAGGCCCTAGGTTCCATCCTTAGCACTAGGAAAAGGAAAAAAAAAAAAACTGACAAGCAAGCAAAATTCAAACTGAAGGGCTGGAGAGATGGCTCAGAGGTTAAGAGCATTGCCTGCTCTTCCAAAGGTCCTGAGTTCAATTCCCAGCAACCACATGGTGGCTCACAACCATCTGTAATGAGGTCTGGTGCCTTCTTCTGATCAGCAGGCATACAGACAGAATATTGTACACGTAATAAACAAATATTTAAAAAAAAATTCAAACTGAATACACAGATGTCATTTGTGGAATTTGCTGAGTTTTACCACATGGAAACATCCAGGGACCTATTAGCAACACCAGGCGACATATGTAGATTTCAGCTCCAAGCATCCCCTAACTCCTTCTCTGTAATCTAGCTCCCCCTTCCTGTCACCACCATCTTCCTAGGCAACCACTCTTTTGCACTCAGAACATATAGAGTAGTTTGCATTTTCTAGAATTTTATATCAAACAAGGGATCAAGAGATCTCCCAATATAGCCCAGGCTAGACTCAAACTATCGGTTTGTGTGCCTCAGCCTCCTACCTGTTGGACTTACAGTAGAGTGCGACATCACACGACTCATGCCATCCTTGCCATTGAAGAGTCACTAATATTAAACATGTGTCGGGATATTTCTTTTCATGCTGAGTGCAGTCCACTGTATGACCAACCTCGGTTTGTTTATCCATTGATATAGCATAGAAATATTTCTGGTTTGTACCTATTAATAATAAAGCTTCTATATATGTTTGAGTACAAGTCTCTCTCTTACACATACACACAATAGGCCGAACAGTTTATAATTAATATAAGTTTCTTTGTGTTTCTTTGGGACTGAATGGCTGTGGGACTCGGCTGAACACAAACTTCTACCTACACTCTTCTGTGTTGCTTGGGCTGGCCTTCAACTCACTATATAGCCTGAGGTAGCCTTGAATTTGGGGCAATCCTCATGCTTCAATCTCTCAGGCTCTGGGATTATAAATGACATGCACTCTATTGTGTGCTTGTACATTTGACAGTAAAGACATCTTTTTCTAAACTCTGAGAATGGTTTGCTTTGCTACTACTGTGCACCATTCAAATGAGTTCTGCTCCTACTGTGTGCCATTCAAATGGATTCTGCTTCTACTGTGTGCTGTTCAGCTGGATTCTGTCTCTATTTTTGTGTTTGAGACAGGGTCTCACAGTTGTAGCTATAGCTAGCCTGGAACTTATTTATGTAGACCAGGCTGGCCTGGATCTCACAAAAAAAAAAAAAAAAAACCAAAAAACCTACCTCTGACTCCAGAATGTGAAAATTAAAGGCGTAGGCCACCATACCTGGCTCAGCCAAATTCTGGAAACACAGTTTCAGACAAAGTTCTGGGCTGGAGAGATGACGCAGAGGTCAAGAAAACTGTCTGCTCTTGCAGAAGACCCAAACGGTGCCTAGAAACCATCTATATCTCAGGTTTCAGGGGATCTGATACCCTCTTCTGACCTCCATGGGCACCGAGCACACATATGGCATGTAGCCCAAACACTCACATATAAAATAAAATGGGTAAATCCAAGAAAAAGAAGTTCCTGATTAAGTCACAATCTCCTTGGCAGATAGACCTTTTTATAAGCAGTGTAGTTGAGGAAGTTAATTGAGCTCCTCAAGGTATTGTGGGAACTTGTAGGTACTATTTTTTTTTAACTGAGTATGTGAGCACTTTACCTACTAAGCAATCTCCACAGTCATCAGTTCCCTTCTTTCTTTCTTTAATTTATTTTGGTGGTGGTTCTGAATCTACAGGGAAGGTTGTCAGGATAGACCTGAATATAGACTTACTATTAGCAAATGTTCAATAAATGTGTCAAATTGAAACGAAACCCAGGGGCTGGAGAGATGGCTCAGCGGTTAAAGAGTACTGCCTGCTCTTCCAAAGGTCTTGAATTCAATTCCCAGCAACCACATGGTGGCTCACAACCATCTGTAATGAGGTCTGGTGCCCTTTTCTGGCCTGCAGGCATATACACACAGATAGAACTGTATACATAATAAATAAATATTTTTTTAAAAAAAAAAAGAAAGAGAAACTCATCCTACCCTCCATTGTATTGTCATGCAAATGCTCACGTCCCTGAGGGCTCTATTATTTTCACATTCATTTGGCAGGTGGAAGGTGTACTTTCAGCTCCCTACTGTCCTTGGCCCAGGATCACGCTGCTAGAAAGTGACCGGTGCGAAGACTGCCCAAATACTCCAAGTATTTCTCCCTCTTCTCTGATGGGACCTGGAGCGCATAATCCTTCTGCCTACTTGGAATTTTGCCTCCAAGTCTCATTTTCTTGGCTGCTTTGTCGGAGAGGCTTTCCACGTGGCGACTGGGGAGAGAAGCAAGCTGCCTGAAATAACAGTCACTCTGGAACTCCACTGCCCGGCAGTCGCCGGCCACGCGCTCAACACTTGTCCAACCGGTGCGCAGCTTGGCCACACACGCGCCTATGCACTCTGGGCAGGCTCGCCCGTGATCGACCCTAACACTGCCCAGGGGAGGGGAGGGGCCGGAAGTCAAACTATGTCTCTGGGTTGCTAAGAGACGGGACTGCTACAAGCCCTGCGGAGGTTCTCTCCTGCCTCTTTCCCTTTCTGGATCCGCTTCAGAATCTCCAAAATTCTGGTGACCATGTCCGACGGCGAAGCTGATACCTTGCGAAGCACCTTTCCCTCTTACATGGCCGAGGGCGAGAGGCTGTACCTGTGCGGGAACTATTCAAAGGCCGCCCAGAGTTTCAGCAACGTGAGTCGCGCTTAAACCTATCATTGCTTAGCCTTCCTCCTTCCCCTTCCTCCCCCTTTTCTCTCTCGTCCTCTGCCTCCCCCCCCACTCCTCCCTTTTTTTTTTTCTCCCCCCCTTCTCCTCCCTCTCTGCCTCTCTCCTCTCCCTGCTGAGATAGGGTCTTGTTCTGTAGACCAGGGTGGTCTCAAACTTGCAACAATCTCCGGCTTGAGCGATGAGTGGGGGTGTGTCACCCTCAGAAAATGGTCTCCTCATGTACTCGGAGGCCAGCTCCCTATCTTGCAGTTGACCTCTGGAGTGCTAGAACACCACTACCTGGCTCAACACCTTATTCATTTGTTTGTTTGTTTTGAAAGTTTTTGTGCGCGCGCGTGTGTGCGCGCACGCCCGCGTTCTTGTGTGTGAGTGCCTGTATGTATGCATGCATGGATGCTTGGCTATTTGTATACCACATGCATGCCTGGTGCCTGTGTAAGTCAGAAGAGGGCCTTGGATCCCCTAGAACTGGTATTACAAGCAGTTATGTGCCGCCACCCAGTGCTGGGATCCAGACCTGGGTCCTCTGCAAGAGTATTAACCAATGAATCATCTCTATTTTAAAAATAGCTCCCCCATCACCATTTCAAAATTATTTTTACGGGTATGGGTGTTTTGCCTGTGTGTTTATGCACACACTACATGCATCATGCATACGTTGCTCTTGGAGGACAGAAGAGGACATCAGATCTTCCTCGGTAACTGGAGTTACTAAGGGTTGAGCTGCCATCTGGGTGCTGGGACTCAAACATGGGTCCTCTGGAAGAGCAGTCAGTGCTCTTGTCTCCAGTCCCACCCCATCTCCATTTTTCATCCCCGGTAGTGTGGGGTCCTGATGATGCCTTGATAACCCACGTTGTGTCTAATATTCCTGGTTGCTGTGATACACCACTGTCACAAGAACGCTGGCCTTCGTCATTTTCTCCCATTTGTTGGTTATGTCCACCAGTTGACGGTTACCCGTCGCTTGATAAACTCAGTTTCCTGTCATTAGCTGCAGTTTGCCTGAGAGGCTAAGTGTAGACGGCACAAAGTCTCTGCCACAGCCTGGCTTGTAAGAAAGTGGTCAGTTGCCAGGCGGTGGTGACGCAGGCCTTTAATCTCAGCACTCAGGAGGCAGAGGCAGGTGGATCTCTGTGAGTTCGAGGTCAGCCTGGTCTACAAGAGCTAGTTCCAGGACAGGCTCCAAAGCTACAGAGAAACCTTGTCTCGAAAACAAAACAAAACAAAACAAAAACAAAACAAAAAAATAAAAATAAAAATAAAATAAAGAAAGAAAGAAAGTGGTCAGTGAAGTTAGTATATTGTAGTAACTTTACTAAAAAATGGCGCCCTCGCACCCCAAAGGGATTGGGAGTTGTTTTAGGATAGGAACCAAACTGCATGGCTATGGGGAGGGGGTTGTAACTAACGTCACTCCACTTTATAGACGAGGAAGTTGACTCAGAAGTTAGGTAACACGCCCAAGGTCACCGCACTGAACCAGCAGTTGGGGGAGGAACGGCCTTCGAGCCAAGCACTCAGACTCCAGTTCCTGGGGTGCCAACCTCCACACTGTAAAGTGTTCCTACAACCTGTTCCTTTTGCTGGAGATGCAGTTTAGTTGGTAGAGTGTTTGCCTCCTATGCATGAGGCCCTGGTTTGGATCCTGCTTAAAACTGAGCACCCGGCAGGTAGAGACAGGAGGAACGGAGATTTAAGAGCAGCCACAGCTACTTAGCAAGTTCAAGACCAACTTGGGATAGTGGAGACCCTGCCTCAAAAACAAAATTACAGCTGGGCAATGGTGGCGCACGCCTTTAATCCCAGCACTCAGGAGGCAGAGGCAGGTGGATCTCTGTGAGTTCAAGGCCAGCCTGATCTACAAGAGCTAGTTCTGTACAGGCTACAAAAGCTACAAAGAAACCCTGTCTTGAGAAACCAAAAATAAATAAATAAAAATTACAATTTCCTTTACCATGTCTTTTTCCCCCTGTGGTCTTGAGACTCTCACCCTCCCACATGCCAGGCAATCGCTCCTCTGCTGAGCAACATGACCAGTTCATAGCCTGCATCTAATTTCTTTTTGTTTGTTTTTCAGGACAGGGTTTCTCTGTGTAGTCCTGGCCATCCTGGAACTTGTTATGTAGATCGGGCTACCCCAATCTCATAAATGCACCTGCCTGTGCCTCCAGAGTGCTAGGATTAAAGATGTGCGCCACCACACCCAGCGCTCCTTGTTTCAAATGGCAGAACAGCAGAGCATGGTGGTCCTTGTAATCCCAATACTCAGGAGACTGAGACAGGAGGATTTCGCGTTTGGGGTCAGCCTGGGCTACACAGTGAATTCAAGACAAGCCTGGGCTAAATAGTAAAGTGTTTCAAAAGAACCAAGCTAAAACAAATAAACAAATAAAAACAACCAACAGTTGGGAGGCAGAGGCAGGTAGATCTCTGTGAATTCAAGGCAAGGCCAGCCTGCTCTACAAATCGAGTTCCAGAACAGCCAGAGCTGTCACACAGAGAAACCCTGTCTTGAAGAAACAGAAAAAACAAACAAAAACCCTTAAATGGGAGCTAGAGGGATGGCTCTGCGGTTAAAAGCACTGGTTGCTCTTCCAGAACCCCGGTTCAATTTCCAGCACCCACGTGAGAGTTCACATCTGCCTATGACTCCAGTTCCAGGGGATCATGCATCCTCATGCAAACACACATGCCGACAAAATAACAAGGCATGTAAAATAAAAGTAAATAAATTTTAAAAAATTCTTAAATAAAGTGTCAACCCACTAACCAAACCCAAGACTTCCATAAAGTTGAGCTTCTTAGCTGTTCCCCAGTCTTCTGCGTCTCCCCCCCAAGTCACACCCTTCAAGAGAAATGATGCTCAGATAGGCAGACTGAGTTCAGGAGCCCTGCCCCCTCCCATATCCCCCCCCCCCCAGCTATCTGGTCCTGAAGCAGCCGAAACAGAAAGCGAAGATGACCCCAAGGGCAGGTAGCTATGGGAGAGAAGCCCTCCCCTTCTAGGAATGACCACAGCCGCTTCCTCTTCCTAGAAAAGAAGGAAGGTCTCAGAGAGGGCAGACTCGGCCTGAAGCCCAGGGGATGCCCGTCTGATGCCTGCCTTTCCTAGAACGGAAGGCCTTCCCATGCATAGTCACCTTCCCTCGGGCCAATGTTCCCTTTCTGAACTGGCTGCTCCAGGACCAGGACTCAGTCAGAAGGTGACAGGACATAGCTGGGTGTGATGACACACACTTGTAGGTCTAGCACCTGAGGGAGGCTGAGGCAGAAATCAGGGGCAGCCCCAGCTACATAATGAGTCTGAAGCCATCCTGGACAATGTGAGGCCCTGTTTCAAGAAACAAACAAGCTGGGTTGGCAAAATGGCTCAGGGGATAAAGGATCTTTTGGCCAAGCCTGGTGAGCTAAGTTTGGTAGAAGGAGAGAAAGTCTTGAGCAGACTGTTGTTCTCTGACCTCCACATGCCCGCTGTTGCATGCATGGGCCCACATGGGCAAACACTCACAACATTAATTAAAAAACAAAAAACAAAAGGTGGCAGGACGTGGGGAATGAGGAAAGTGCCCATCCTTATACCAGGGATCCCAGACGGCTCCTGTCTTCCTCATGTCTCCATCTCCCCAAATAGTGATCAAATAGTGATGATTCTCAGTTTGCCATGTTAAGAAAAAAAAGAAGGAGAAGGAGAAGAAGAAGAAGAAGAAGAAGAAGAAGAAGAAGAAGAAGAAGAAGAAGAAGAAGAAGAAGAAGAAGGAAAAGAAGAAAAGACCGCCCAAGCCAGGGGTGATGGCATGTGTCTGTAATCCCAGCTACTCGAAAAGAGACTGAAGAAATAAGAGAAGGGCTGGGTGTGGGAGCACATGCCTGTAATTCCAGCACCCGCAAGGTAGACCGAGGAAGATGGCAGAGTGCTTACAGCTAGCCTGGTTCATCTACAGAGCAGGCTGCAGGCCGGTCAAGGCTCCAGTGTAAAACCATCTCTCCAAACCAAACAACAGCAGAACAACAAATGGGGGGGGGGTGGACTTTAGGCTAGGGGTGTAATTCAGTATTTGTGAAGTCCTGGGTTCTGATCCTTGCACACAAAGGCTAGTGGATGAATACCCCAAGTTTCAGATGGTCCTGAAATCTATTTTGTTTGCACTAGATTTTGATAATTATATTGCAAATGGTATGCAACCGACTGAGATTTGCTATTGAGCTTGGTATACACAAACCATCTTGTTGGAACGAGCTAGAAGTATCTGGCAGACCGTCGTATAGCCTCAGCATAACCAACTCCCACGTCTCAAGCAGTATCTCAGCTACTTCCTTAGTAGCTGAGATTCAGCCTTCTCCAAAACCAGCCAACATGTAGCTAGATAGATATTCATGTTCACCGAGCAGAGATTGCGTTGGACGGCTTGCCACTGATGAGACTCAGGGGCCAGTGTACTGACCTGAAGGGTCCCCGCGGAACTGCTGGAGCTGTGGGCTGCCCTTTCGGGTCAGGCTGCTGCCTTGCTCTTCCTGGCATTTGCCCATCAGAGCGCTTCCTTTGCCAGGCTCTTCACCTTCAAAGCGGAGATAAGAACTGCCTGGTGGCCCGCTCCAAGTGCTACCTGAAGATGGGAGACCTGGAGAAATCCTTGAAGGACGCCGAGGACTCGCTGCAGGGTGACCCAACTTTCTGCAAGGTGACTGCTGGGTGGGAGGACTCAGCCTCGCTTTCGCCATTCCAATTATTACAGCAGACTCCGGGTCCTGATAGTTGAAGAACCAGCTGGATCGCTTAGTGTCTGATGCCCTTTTCTTCTCAGTACTTGCCTGGCTCCCAGCCTCTCTCGCATTCCAACCTTGACCTCCAGTCTAAGACCCTTCCGTTCTACCATACAAGTCCTTTAAGCTCTTGTCTCTCCATCTAGATTCGGCTGTCTTTCATTCCAGGGGATTTTACAGAAGGCTGAGACCCTGTACACCATGGGAGACTTTGAATTTGCCTTGGTGTTCTATCATCGAGGCTACAAACTGAGACCTGATCGGGAATTCAAGGTTGGAATTCAGAAAGCCCAGGAAGCCATCAACAACTCAGTGGGAAGTGAGTGAGCAAGGGGCTGCGCCCTAATCCAGGAAGGTGTGGGGAAGAGGTCTAAGGTGCAGAGCGCAAGCAGCTACGGCCCCACTGAGGAGTCTCACACTTGGATTTGGCTGCTGCTGCTGTCACAGGTTAAAGTCTGTCTGTCCATGGAGTGACTTTCTAGCCCTGCTAGGAGGGCTGCTCTGAAGTTGACCTTTCTGGAGTCTGAAGTCATTCCTGGACTAGAACAGGGGGCTGGCTCCTCCCCCATCATACAAGAACCAACCAGTGGTTTTATCTATCAGCTCCACAGCAGAGGGAAGAAGGAGGTGAGGGGGAGCTCGTCCCTGTGGATAGCAGAACGTGGAGATGACATGTGACAGTGTCTCCCTGAATCCTGGATCCTCCTTTATTTGGAAATTTGGCTGCCGTGTCCTGGGGCCAGTGGGGGCCGGCTAGTGTCTAAGAGAGCGTTTCACCAAACGTCCTGCACTATTTGTGTGTTAGGGTGGCTCGAGCCAGCTCTGCCACAGCCTCTGCCACCTCCTTGCCGAAGGCAGCCATTTCCACATTAAAAGTATGTGATAGGTCGTGCCTGAGAGGTTTTGGCCCAGCTGAGTCCCCGCCTCTGTCCTGCAGGTCCTTCTTCAATTAAGCTGGAGAACAAAGGAGACCTCTCCTTCCTAAGCAAACAAGCTGAGGTACGGTGCCTGATTCTGAGGTCATACATGTCTTCTAAACACTACTGCCTAGGAGCTTTTCCCTTCTGCCCAGCACGGGCTGCCATGAGATTCTGCCCCAGCTCCAGAGGTAACTTGGGAACCCAGCTGGACCCAACTGAGCACATTTCCCGGTTCTCAGCCCGTACTGGGCGGAGCAGGACGCTAGCGTCTTAGACTCTCAGTCCGTGGGCGGACTCCGCTCTCCTTAGTGAGGCTTCACTGGATGTTGCTCCGTTTTCCAGAGTAAGAAAGCCCAACAGAAGCCGCCACCTGTGAAGCAGCTGTTACACAACACTAAGCACGAAACCAAGCGAAAGGGTTCACTCAAGAGCGAGAAGACCGTCCGGCAGCTGCTCGGGGAGCTGTACGTGGACAAGGAATACCTGGAAAAGCTCCTTCTGGATGAAGGTCTCTGATCCGTTGTGGCCAGCAGGGCTGGGGCAGTGCAAACCCCGGGGTGGGTGCCTAAGGCACAGCCTGTCGCAGAATGCTCCTGACACAGACCTGTGGCTAGGTTTGATAGTGGAGACCCTGACTCGAGTCACACAAGGCGAGACTAGGCAACACGAGGGCTCACATCTGAACCCGAGGTCCACATTCAGGGTCACTGCTTCTAAGTACGTGGGTTCCTTTGTCAACTCTCCATCACTCTGACAGAACACCTGAGATAATCAACTTGTAAGAAGGAAAGATACGGGTCTGGCGTGGTGGCCCATACCTTTCATCGCAGCAGAGACAAAGGCAGAGGCAGATGGATGTCTGTGAGTTTGTGAGGCCAGCCTGGTCTATGCAGCAAGTTCCAGGACAATCAGGGCCAGCCTGGTCTATGCAGCAAGTTCCAGGACAGTCAGGGCTGTATAGTGAGACCCTGTTTCCGAAAAAAAAAAAAAAAAAAAAAGTTTTATTTTGGCTTAAGTTTCAGAGATTTCATAGTCAGGTATTCAGGTAACTGCACTGTTTGGGGGCCTAAGGCGAGACAGAATGTTGTAGTGAGGAGCAGCTAGTAGGACAGAGGTGACCGGTGACTGGGACCTGATGACAGAGGAGGGGGTAGAAATTCCGATATCCCCTGCTCAAAGGCCGGCCCCCAACAGCCTACCTACCTTCCTTCCAATAGGCTCCACCTCCTAAAGGTTCTTCCACCTTGTCCCAGTGGTAGGTGGGCTAGGAACCAAGCCTTCACTACACAGGCCATTGAGGGAGGGGCATTCAATATGCAAATAGCCACTGCCACATGCCGAACAGTGGGTAAAGAAACCTGATGGACAGATGCTGGGATCTGGCATGTTAGTTCTGCATGTTCTGAAACATAACTAGAATTCACTGAATGTCCAAGGTGACGACAATCAAGTGGTGTCCTCATCACTAGAATCCAGTCCGATACACTTCCTGTTACACTGTGCTGACAGAGCTCTGAAACATATACACGAACCTGGGGTGGGGGCACCGCCGTGAACTGATAAGCCTGGGGGGCGGGGGAGTCACCTGGGAAACAAACACCTTCTCTCCAGAACTGGTTTCCTAAGGCCATCTGCAGGGTTCTCAGCACGGTTGTGGCACCTCTCCTTGATAACAGGCCCGGAGGCTTCCTGCCCTCCAGAGGACCTGCTGGGGAGGGCAGGAGTGACCTGAGCTGTGGTCTTGCATCACTGCAGTTGGCTCTAACCTCTGACCACACAGTTGACAGGATGACAGCATTCCCCTATGGCTCCCAACATGCACTAGCTTACTTGGCTCCTGGCTACTCAATAAGGACTGGCATCGTGGGCCAAGTTTTACATTCAGACTCCCCTTTTTTCTGAGGACACAGCTTGAAGGGAGGGAGCCCCGAGTAAAGGCTTCTCAGAGTTGTCCAGGTGACCCTTCTTGTCCCAAGAATGAGCCTTTGCCCTCCTCCTGGCTCAGTTAGACCCTTTCCACCCCACCCACAGACTCCCTCTTCCCTCGCTGTTACTGCAATAACAGGCAGAGGTCCTCCCAGGCCCTGGAGCAGGGACTCCAATTCTGGAATAGGTGACTCCCTTATATGTGTGATCTCAGTGACGCCCCCTCAAACCCCTTCCCCACAGACCTCATCAAAGGAACCATCAAGGGTGGCCTGACCGTGGAGGACCTCATCATGACCGGCATCAACTACCTGGACACCCGTAGCAACTTCTGGAGGCAGCAAAAGCCCATCTACGCCAGGGAGCGAGACCGGAAGCTCATGCAAGAGAAGTGGCTAAGGGACCGGAAGCGCAGTCCCTCGCAGACAGCCCACTACATCCTCAAGAGCCTGGAGGACATTGACATGTGTGGGTAGCAGTCCCAGGGCAAGGGGAGGAAGTGACGCGACAGCCCAAGCTCTGGCTTCTGCCGACCCACGGATGGAAACTCTCTGGGAGGAGAGGGGTCAGCCCATCAGCAGCGAGGAGGCTGCCCTCACCTCCTTGTCACTCCCCTCTCTTCCCAGTGTTGACCAGTGGCAGTGCCGAAGGGAGCCTTCAAAAGGCTGAGAAAGTACTTAAGAAGGTTCTGGAATGGAACAAAGACGAGGTGCCGAACAAGGATGAACTGGTGGGGAACTTGTACAGCTGCATAGGCAACGCCCAGATTGAACTGGGGCAGATGGTGGCTGCCTTGCAGAGCCACAGAAAGGACCTGGAGATCGCCAAAGAATAGTGAGTGCCCTACGGTGGCCAAGGTCCCTAGGCCTCCGAGACCCTTGGCCAGGGTTGCCCATAGCTTCGTTCCCATTTTCTGTCCTGCAGGGAAGGCCCGAGGTAGAGTCCAGTGGAAGCAGGGGTTGAGTACTCAAGACTGAAGGTAGAAAGCAAACCTATGCTGGTGGCTTTTTTTTCCCCATACACTGTAGTACAATGACTCAAATTTCCAACGAGCTCCCAACGGGTCCCAGGCATACCAGATATTTCTAGCATTGGGGAACATAACAATGACCAGATAGATATAGGTTTGAAAGTTTGGCAAAAAGTGGCATTACAATTGTGATCCTGTTAAAAGGCACACGGGGGGATGCCTGAGCAGGGTGTGTGTTAGTGCACGCAGCATGCTGGCCCTGTGGGAAGGCCTGAGGCTGGAGGAAGCTTCAGGATGGAGTGGGAGAGGTGCCAAGAGGAAGCTGGATCAAGTCAAGCAGAATTTCGTGAGCCACGTGGTGCCCCAGAGGATAAGGCCTGGAGTCCCACAGAGCCGACCGGGCAGTGGGACCTTAGGCAAGGCCTGTGGCGGCTCTGTCTCAGTGTTCCCACTCGGTGGAGCAGGCACGGCTGTTCCTGCGCTGGTGTCAGTGTTTCTACTCAGTGGGGTGGGCACGGCTGTTCCTGCGCTGGTGTCAGTGTTTCTACTCAGTGGAGCAGGCACGGCTGTTCCTGCGCTGGTGTCAGTGTTTCTACTCAGTGGAGCAGGCACGGCTGTTCCTGCGCTGGTGTCAGTGTTTCTACTCAGTGGGGTGGGCACAGCTGTTCCTGCCCTGGTGTGAAGGAGAAGATAGACATAAAGTTACAGGCCAAGAACTTGAGACACGGGGGTTGGGGATGTAGTTCAGCGGTGGAGCAACTGCCTGGCTTGTTCAAGGCTTTGGGTTCAGATAGTCCCAGTTGACCTACAGACACACACACATGCGCGCACACATACACAGACATACTAATCACATACACAGTCTCACACACACACAACACAGAGACTTATTTTGCTCATGTGTATGGTAATACACATACACACACACACACCACACATATACAGACTTACCATACACATGCACACATACACACACACCACACATACACCACACAGAGGTATACCATGCACATGTACAGAAACACACATAAGAAGAGCAGGGACCTGAGCCTGTACCTAGTATCCATCTGACAGTGATACAAAGTCTCCCTGAAAGAAGCCGCTCTCAACCTGAAACATCCTGATGGGGCCATCACTCTCCGGGCATCCTGGGTTTGTTGTTGTTGTTGTTTTAATTTATTGCATATTTATTTATTTGTTTTGTTTGTTCATTGTGCGTGTGCGCTCATGTGGGCATGCATGCCAGAGCATTTGTGCACTTGAGAGCAGTTGTGGGAAACCGGTTCTCTTCTCCTCCTATGTGGGTCAAAGAACCAAACTCATGCCGTCAGGCAAGCAAGTCCCTTTACCCACTGAGTTACCGCCCCACCCCTGAGCATCCTGATTCTCTGTCAGTTGGGGTCGTTCATTGTAGTTGGCAACAGTGTCCACTTACCCCTCCCCCCACAGGTTCTGAGCTCAGTCTCCTGCCGCCCTGTGTGTTGTTCAGTTTTCCTTCACTGTGATAAGGCACCTGAGGGAGCTGAAGGGAGTAAGGACTTACTCTGCTCATGGTGCCCGAGGGTTCCGTCCGCTGAAGACGGGTTCCACTGCTCTTGGGCTGGTGGCAAGGCCAAAAGATCAGTGTGGGGAGCCGTGGAAAGCCTCTCCCTCAGTGGCCTGCAGCCAGGGATTGGGGAGAGAAAGGGCCAGGGATAAGAGACTCAAAGGAACGTTCCTGGTGGCCCTCTTCAGGTTCCACCTCTCAGTAGCCATTCCGGAAGAACCCACCAGTGGATTGATTGTTGGTGCTCTCATGATCTAATCTCTTCTCTACAGCGCCATCAAGTGGAGACCCAGCTCTAATGCATGAGCCTTTTGGGGAAACTCTTCATGTTCAAAGTGGGCTACTCCATTTTCACTCAGTGCCTCAGTCCTTAGCCACAGCTGGCTGTTCTCCCTGTTTGGGTGTCTTTCTCTTGCCCTTAGCACAGATTTCCAAGCCCTTTGTCTAAAGACTCTTCTTCCCTACTGACCAACATGGAAGTACCCAGCATGCACCATAACAGTACTGTCAATACTCCTCCTAGAGATGGGCTCTTCCCGAGACTCAAGGCTTCCCAAGACAACAGGTCATCGCTTTCTGGGACATAGCTCCCCGTTGCCTGTAGTCCCAGCCACTCACAGCCTTGCACACAGTAGCTCCTGCCCCCTCCTCACTTAGCCACACCCTCAGTGCCATCCACTCCTGGGCGATTTCTTGCACGTTTCCAAGGGCTAAGGAAGATCACACAGCAGCCGTTCTAGAATGGAGCAAAGGGTAGGATGGACCCAGAGTTGGAGAGAGCTGTGTCATTGGTTCCTAGCTCTGTCACTTAGAGCTGTGTGGATCTGAGCAGCCCGTCGCCTCAGTTTCTTCACCTGTACTGAAGGTCTAATAATACCACCTGACAGGGATCCTGACGGGAAAATAAGGCGTGTGTGTTCTGAGGGTCTTAATCCCAGCACAGTAGGCAAAGGCAGGTGCATCTCTGTGAGTTCAAGGCTGCTCAGAACTAAACAGTCAGACTCCGTCTCCAAAAGAAAAATCCAGTGTGTTAACCCTGCATGCAACCACCTCCCATATTTCTTTACTTCTTTCCCCACAAGCCGCAGATACGGATGTTCACAGACTCCAAGGCTTTCCTCTTTGAATGCCCTGTAGCAATCCCACAGTCTCACTCAATCCTCCCAAACATCTTGAAGTCCCTAAACCTTAGGCAGCCACTCCCATGAGGAAGCCCAGGAGGCTCCTGAATACCACCTCCCTCCTGTCCTGTGGCCGCCTGCGCTGGGCTTCCCATGAAGAACAACCCAGTGGTCCCAGGCTGTTCCCCCTCCCTTTCTCGCACTCAGGCTGGCTTTCTGGCCCGAAGCCATGGGAAGGATCCCAACTTTGACTCTGCTTTTGCCACCTCAGGAGGGTGTCCCTGTCCTCAGAGCTTGCTCTGTCAAGCCACTATCGCTAATTCTGTAACTTTTAAATTAGGGTCTCACTCTAATTTAAATTTAATTTTCAAGGGAAAGCCCTTGACATTGAGTAGGGAGAAGGACTATAGAAATCCCACCCCGTTCCTCCCTGTCTGCTGGTATACTATCCTATTGGCCCTCTTAGATGTGGGACTTTGGGAAGAGAGTCATTCTCTTATTAATCAGTCCATGTCGTGTAACAGGAATGCCAGTGACTAGGGACACAGCGGTGTTCTTGACAATGTCCCTTCCTTTTTTATTTTTGTATGTTTTGAGACAGGATTTTACTATGTAGCCCAGGCTGGCCTCCACCTCCTGATCCTCCTACCTCTCTCTCCCAGGAGCTGGGATCACAATTACAAGCCCAGACCACTTGGCCTGGCTAACTAGTTCCTGCCTTTTCAGCATCTGCTAACGGGGCCTTACCTGGAAACCCTAGTCTAGGTGAGTTCTGTGGCGACTCATTGGTTAGCCAATGACTTGTCTAAGAGGCTTCTCAGTACTCCAGCCCTCATTTATTTATTTTTTTTGACAGAAATCATATTTCTTTATTTAAAAATCTAAAAGTAATTTAACTGTAGACAGTATCAGGTAGGTTAAACATACTAGACACTATAAAAACTAGAGTTTAGTCTATTAGTAAAGTCTCTTTTGCCAGGATTGACTTCCTGGGCAGCTGAGTAGGCTCTGAAACTGATTTACCATATTGCTCGCTGAACTCCAGAAAGTAGCCCATGGTCAGCTAAGTGGCGGAAGACAATGCGACTAAGCCTCCAGCGATGCTTTACACCACGTGGACAGGATGTCATAACACACCGATTTCTGATTCTCACAGGACAGCTATCCCGTGGAAGGGCAGCAATCTCTTCACTAGCTATTTCCTGAAGGTCTTTAGGCAAAATGGTGTTCTTTCTGAGCGAATTGATCTGAAGCCTCTCATCTACATATTCATAAGCCATTTTCCGTCTCTTCACATCACACAACATTTTCCAGTCTACATAGTAACTTCGAACTTGACTTGACACTGATGGAGGGATCACCTGCCGGAAAGTCCGCAGCAGAGAGCCCAGCACGGATGGCGCCATGTTGTCCGACTCCCCCCCTCATTTATTTCTTGGGTGGATGTAGGTTTGATTTACGTGCTTTCTTGCTGCTGGTAGTTTGTTGTTGTTCTTCTTGTTTTAATTGAGATAGACTTTCAAGTAGCCCAGGTTAGTTTGAACTCCCTGAGGGTGACTGTGAACTCCATAACTTCCTGACTGTTGGGATCATGCCAGGATTATGTGGTGGATGGGGATAAAATGCAGGGTCTTGTGTACATCCCCAGGCCTTACTCTAAGTTTTTTTATTGCTTTTTAAACTTTCCATGGTAGGCCTGGAACCTAGGCCTCATGAATTCTAGCCAAGTACTCTAAAACGGAGCTACATTTTTTTGTTTGTTTTTGTTTTTCAAGACAGGGTTTCTCTGTGTAGCTATGGAGCCTGTTCTGGCTCGAGCTCTGTAGACCAGGCTGGCCTTGAACTCACAGTGGTCCACCTGCTTCCCCTCCTGAGTGCTGGGATTAAAGGTGTGCGCCACCACCTCCCTGCTCAGTCCTTCTTTTTTTTTTTTTTTTTTTTTTTTTTTTTGAGACAGAGCCTCACTATGTAGTTTTAGCTCACCTAGAACTCGTATAGACCAATCTGGCTTCAAACTCAGAGTTCCACCTGCCTCTGCCTCTGGAGTCCTGGAATTAAAGACATAAAGGTATCCACCGCCCATCTTGGCAGCTCTGATTAGTATTACAAGTAAATGAAGAAAGCTCCATGTGATTGTCTGTGCTATCATACCAGAGCAGAGTAGCCACCCTTAACTTTGTGGTGGCTCTGGAGAGCCAACCTGGGGCCTTGTGTACACTAGGCAGGCTCTACCACCGAACCATACTCCCTAGCCCCAAGGGAGTCCACTCTGGAAGGGAAACCTAACTCAGACAGACTATGAGGGCAGCTGGGGAAGTGCGACTGAGGATCCAAGGATAGAGACAGGCAGGAACCCTACCAGAGGGGACTCAGGACAGGAGGCTGAGAGTGGACATGCGGAAGGCAAGGATCATCCTTGGCAGAGAGATATGGGAGATTTGGGGACTGATTAGGCTAGGAGTCAGGACCCTGGGCAATTGAAGCCAATAAGGGAGTTTGGTTTTCCAAAAGTTCTGCCATGCTGGGTTTAATTCAAAACTCTGGGGAAATCGCTCACCACCCCTCCCCCCTCACACTGTAGCACGAATTCTAATTGATCTTAATAGTAAAAACTTAGAGTCAGATATGGAGGTTAATGCTGAAGATCAGAGAAGCAGAGCCATCAACCACTAGAGAGTTCTTACATCTGCCAGTGCTCAGACCAAAGAAAGGGGTGATCCCGTCTCAATGAATCCTCAGACTCTGAAACCTCAGACTGCATCTGAGCTCCTGTCTCCTCCTGCCTTGTATTCCTCTCTCTGCCCAGCCAAATCACTCCTGTCTCCACCTCCCTAGTGCTGGGATTAAAGGCATGGAATCCCAAAATGCTGGGATCACCTTTGTGTGAGCTCTGTTTCTCTTTTAGACAAATTCAATCTCGTGTAGCTCAGGGTGGCCTGAACTCACAGTGATCCATCTGCCTCCAACTCCCGAGTGCTGGGTTTAAAGGTGTGTGCCACCACGGCCCAGCCTGTGTGACTGACTAGCGGCTTAACTCTGCTTTGCTTTGTTTAGTTTTGTTTTTGAGACAGGATCTCATGTAGCCCAGGCTAACCTCAAACTCGCAGTCTAGCCACAGCTCTTCGAACTCCTGATCCTTCTGCCTCAGCCTCCTGGGTGCTAGGATTACATTTGCGAGCAACTATGATAGGCTGTTTTTGTTTTAAAATGGCAGTCTTGCTGTGTAGCCTAGGCTGGCCTCAAACTCCTGGCTCAAGTGGTCCTTCTATCGTAGCCTCCTGGGTAGGTTGGAACTGCTGGCATGTGCCACCGTGCCTGGCTCTGGCTCCACAGAAAGGTGCTGAAGAGAAGGGGAGGATGGGCCAGCCTGTGACAGGAAAGAGCCAGGCACAAGTGGAGCAGATTGCACCTGAGGGGTGCTAAAAACAAAATGGAGTCAGTCACTCACGCTGAATTCACATTGCTAAGCTGAAACTACGCTGTCCAGTTGACCTGCGAAAAGGGTGTACAGAGATAACAGCCGTGTTTCGAAATGGCCTAGTTTTAATTGGCAAGATAACGAAGTCTCTCTCTCTGTCTTAAGCCTTACATGGAAAAAAAAAAAAACTAACAGAAGTTACCTGATATTAATCAATCGTATTTTTCTATTTTTCTGTCTCTGGGTCTCAGCCTTACATGGAAAGTAATTGGGAAAGAGCCATCCTCATCCACCCCCTGCCTTCTTCTTATCTTCTTATCTTCTTATCTTCTGCCTGTCTTCTTATCTTCTTCTGTCTTCTTTGATTGTCTTCCATTTTCCACTCTCCTCCACCCTCCTCCATCTTCCTTCATCCTCTTTGTAGCTTGCTTGTCTCTTTCTTTCCCATGGCTGGCTTGTTCAGCCCACCTTTCTTTCTTCCTTCCTTCCTTCCTTCCTTCCTTCCTTCCTTCCTTCCTTTTCTTCCTCCCTCCCTCCCTCCCTCTTTCTTTCCTTCCTTTCTTCTTTCTCTTGGAAGCTTGTATTTTACTCATGACCCACCAGTCTCCCTCCTGTCTGGGAGGATGGGATAAGGGGGGTGAGTTTTTGGGACTGGAGAGAGGCTAGGATGGTGCAGATGGCAACTGCCCTCTGTAGACATACTCCGGGACAGTGACAAGGGAGAGAGCATGTCCAGCTCGATGCTCCGAGCCCAGTTCTCCACATCCCCAATTTCCCTAAGTTCCTGGCTGAAGTTCTCCACCATTCCAATCCACTGGCCTGCCTGCTTGGCAAACTGGGCAGCCTGGGCCTGCAGGGTCTTCACCTCCTGGTGCAGCTTTCTCTGGTTCACGAAGGCCTGGGTTGAGATCCACCAAAGCTCGGTTTGGTCAGGCGGTTGCTGCAGTGACAGCCTCTCACCTCTTTGTCTGTCGCTCCCTGTGTTCATTCTGCTTGGCTGAGTTGGGCTGGGAGTGGGCACCACAGGCCCCTCCCCAGGGCTGCAGGAGCTGGATCGGGTCTTGGCTCACTGTCTGTGTTTTCTGGAACCCATTCTGCTCAGTTCACTGGAATAATTATTCTATTTTGTCAAATGAAGCCTTGCCGAACTCTAGAACCAAACACAAAGCTAATTAAGATATTTGAGCTCAGTTTTAATTGTTCCTTTTGACAGTGAGAGTTTTTTTAAAGTATTTGTGTGTGTCTATGTGTCTATGTGATTGTATATGTACATGTGGTACATGTGCAGGGGTGCGCGTGGAGGCCAGAAGGGGGTGTCAGGCATCCGCGTGTAGCGTGTAGCGTTCTTCACTTCTTTCTTTGAGAAAGTGTCTCAGGCTGGAGAGATGGCTCAGCCATTAAAGGCTAGGCTCACAACCAAAAATATAAGAGAAAGTGTCTCTTCCTAAATCTGGGGCCTACTTTTCTTGGCTAAGTGTTCTCTCTCTCTCTCTCTCTCTCTCTCTCTCTCTCTCTCTCTTTCTCTCTCTTTCTCTCTCAATGTGTGTGTGTGTGTGTGTGCAGGCATGCATGTATGTTCACTCCATGGTTCCTATGCCCCTTCAGCATCTTCAGAATCAGCAGCTTAGACCCACACAGACGCATTTTCCCCTCTGGCTGGGGAGAGCTCAGGGTCTTGCACGTGCTAAGCAAGCATGTGTGACTGAGCTGCACCCCCAGCACCCTGACTTTTTCACTTCCTATGTCATAGACTTTTTCCCATACCCACCAATTAGCCCTTGTTAGGTTGCCCCTAATAGATTGTTTCTAAAATAAGAAACATTTTAATTGATGTTCTTGTTACATTATCTTGAGGTAAATTTTAGAAGGAAGGATTGTTGGACCAAAGGGACATCTTTGTAGGTTGTCAACTCCGGTCAGACCCTTATGATGCCCATCTCAGGCTAAGGGTGCAGAGGGACCTGTGTGCCACAGCTTTGCCAGCCTGGAACTCTGAATTCCAGGACCCCAGTGCCTGTCTTTTTCACCACCATGTCTGATTTTTACTTAATGGCTGTCTTTGCTGCTTCTCCACAGTGACCTTCCAGATGCAAAATCAAGAGCCCTTGACAATATTGGCAGAGTTTTTGCCAGAGTCGGGAAATTCCAGCAAGCCATTGACACGTGAGTAGTATAGACCGCTCCTTCCCTAGTCAGGACTGGGACTTCCTTCCCTCATGCCGGAATTCCAGTCTGGGGACATAACTCTGGCAAAGAGGCAGAAACCTGGTGTCGCAGTTCATGCCAGGAATCCTAGTTACTTAGGAACCTGAGGTAGGAGCATCACCAGGAGTTCTGGGCCTGAAAGAGCTACATAACAAAACCCTATCTCAAGACCAGGCGGTGATGGTGCAAGCGTTTTATCCCAGCACTCGGGAGGCAGAGGCAGGCAGATCTCTGTGAGTGCGAGGCCAGCCTGGTCTGCAGAGTGAGTTCCAGAATAGTTAGGACAAAAGAAAAGACAAAAGAAAAGAACCCTATCTCAAAAAGAAGAAGAAAGAAGGAAAAAGAGAAATGAGAAGGAGGAGAGATGATGGTGATGACGGGAAGGAAGGAGGACCAGATGACCTCGACTCCTGCTGGCTCTGCTGGGTGACATTGACATCCTAGTCTGGTCTGCTTGGTGCTGGGGATCAAACCCGTGGCATATGGAACACCAGAGTGTTACCTTGTCAATCTCAACAAGTTATCCTTTTTCCCTACCGCTGAGCGGCCACTTTAAAACATTTCTTCTTTTAAATTATCTTAGGTGTAAGGTGATCTGTTTGCATGCCTATCTGTACACGTGGGCTTGGCACCCAGGAAGGCCAAAAAAGGCCATAAGATCCCCGGGACTGGGGACAAATGTGAACTGCCATGTGGGTCCTGGGAATTAAACCTGGGCCCTCTAAAAGAGCAGACAATATTCTTAATCTCTGGGCCATCTCTCCAGTCTCTGACTAACCACTTTTAAACTCTGGTCTTCTCATTTATTTAGCTTTTTTCTTTTTATTAATTAAACTTTTTATTTATTTTACATCCCTACTGCTTCTCTCCTCCTCCCTCCCCCCGCCCCCGTGGATCTTCTCATTGAAAAGAGTCAGTGGAGGAGAACCAGCATTTTCTCAGAATCTCGAAGCTAGCAGGAGCACCCTGAATTCTTCTCAGGCATGAGAGTTACTCGGCCTTGGGCTGATGAGATAGCTCAGAGGTAAAAGGTGCCTGCCGCCAAGTTTAACAACTCAGGTTTGATCCCTGGGACCCACACGGTGGAAGGAAAGAACCAGCAGAACCAGCTTTTCTTCTCTTAGCTCCACATCAAACCATGGCACCTGCGTCTTACACACATACACACACACACACACACACACACACACACACACACAAAGTAACAATGTAAAAAATAAAATTAAAAGAAAATAATTACTTGGTCTTGTCCCTGGTAATTCTAATTCTTTTGTTTGTTTATTTTTCAAGATAGGGTTTCTCTGTGTAGCCTTGGCTATACTGGCACTTGCTCTGTAGACCAGGCTGGCCTCAAACTCACAGAGAGCCACCTGCCTCTGCCTCCCGAGTGCTGGGATTAAAGACATCTGCCACCATTGCCCAGTTGGAAATCCTAATTCTAAATTGAAGGTCAGGACTCAAGAACTTACTTTTTAAAAATATTTATTTATTATTAAGGTGTGTGTGTGTGTGCGTGGGTATGTGTGTTGTATGCATGATGTGGGGCTAGGGAGAGGGCATGTGTGTCCCATCAAGTGGTGTCCAGAGGACAACTTTGTGGAGTCAGAGGTCTCTGTCCATATTTACACTGTGCTAGGGGCAGACTCGGTTCACCAGTCTTATGTGACAAGTTCTTTTCCCATGGGGCCAAGTCACCAGCTGGGAACCCATTTCTAGACGATTCTTAGTTTTGTAGCTGGTAGACCCAGCAACCTTCGAGACTTCCTTAGAGGCTCTTCCGTGGCTCTGTGACTGTGTGGCTTCTCTGCCAACAGTATCTCGACTCTCCAGACGGCCTATTTGAGGTCTAACCCTGGGGTTGGTTATCTGCTCAGTGGGGTGGGTGTGCACAACTCTAGGGAGCCTCAGATGCAGCCCTTTCTGGAGGGACACAGTCCTTCAGATCTCTGACACTCGTGATAGGGGAGTTCAGCCAATCACATTCTGTTTTTGGGGCGTGTTGCCCTTAGACTAAAACTTGCCTATAAACCTAGCAAGAGCGCTCCCGCTAGCTAGCTCTCTCTCACCTGGCTCCTGCATCCTGACGGATCGTTTGGATTCTGGTGTAAGCTGGTGTAAGTCTTACTTCTGTTTATTAAAGCTGTATATTTTGTATTAAGATAGTCTGGGGACTTTTCATTACCGATCGCCCTGCGGCATCACACTCAATCACCGAACATCCTCCCACATCACGTGGTTTGTTCTCCTGATGCCCTTAGAGTCTAAAAGGAGAGAATGAGAGCCCACCCACCCTCAATGTCATCTTGTAATAATGTGTTTCATAATAAATACACGCTCATTGTTAAAATCCTAATTTGGAAAATAAAAGTAGAGGGAAAAAATTAGAACCACCATCCAAAGAAAAATATCTATTTTATTTCACATAATTTATTTGTTTATTTATTGTGATTGAAGTCTCATGTAGCCCAGGTTGGCCTCAAATTGTCTTTGTAGTGAAGGCTGACCTTGAACTTTGGATCCTCCTCTACTATCAGAGGGTGCCAGCACTCCCCGTTTTCTGTGGAGCATTCTACCAACTGAGCCTCATCTCCAGCACCGTGGCTTTAGAGCCAGGCTCTCACTACGCAACCCGTGTTGGTCTTTTTTTTTTTTTTAAGATTTTATTTATTATGTATACAATACAGTATTCTGCCTCCATGTATGACTGCAGGCCAGAAGAGAGCACCAGATGTCATTGTAGGTGGTTGTGAGCCACCATGTAGTCACTGGGAATTGAACTCAGGACCTGTTAGCCCTCTCTCCAGCCCTGGTTGTTTTCTTACTGTTTGGTTTTTGTGGCTGAAATTAGTGTAGGGTCTCATGCGTACTAGGCAATCGCTCTACCACTAAGCTACACCCCGCCCCCACCAGCCTTGGGGTACTCTTTTCAAACATTATTTTTCAATGGTTATACCAGATTTGATCCCGCAGATGTTAGCAAAACACTTTGACAGCTTGGGAAGAAATAGGTTGATCCTCACTAATTCTCTCTGGACCGGAAAGAATGAGTTTTATTCCGTGCCCCCAGGAAGCCTGGGTCTGCTGTAGCTGAGTGCAGCAGTGGGAGGGAACTAACCCTGCTTCTTCTTCTTTCTCCAGGTGGGAGGAGAAGATCCCTCTGGCCAGAACCACCCTGGAGAAGACCTGGCTGTTCCACGAGATTGGACGCTGTTACCTGGAGCTGGACCAGGCCTGGCAAGCCCAGAGCTACGGCGAGAAGTCTCAGCAGTACGCCGAGGAGGAAGGGGACCTCGAGTGGCAGCTGAACGCTAGTGTTCTGGTGGCACAGGCCCAAGGTACGGGTTCAGAGTCTCCCCTTCCTACCTGTGTCTCCCGGCGTCAAGCCCAGCTACCGCATGTGGATGGGGGTCCCCAGGGCCGAGCCGACCGTCTGTGTTCACATTCTTGCTTTAATTAAGAATGAGGACAAGTCACTCCAATTTTTTTGTTGTTGTTTCTTTGTTTCTCTATTTGCTTGTTTTAATTAATTAATTTTCTTTTTTCAAGACAGGGTTTCTCAGGTTGGAAAGATGGCTCAGAGGTTAAGAGCATTGCCTGCTCTTCCAAAGGTCCTGAGTTCAATTCCCAGCAACCACATGGTGGCTCACAATCATCTGTAATGGGGTCTGGTGCCCTCTTCTGGCCTGCAGGCATACACACAGACAGAATATTGTATACATAATAAATAAATAAATTTTTTTTTAAAAAAAAAGACAGGGTTTCTCTGTGCAGCCCTGGTGTTCTGGAACTCAGTCTATAGACCAGGCTGACTTCAAACTCAGAGATCTGCCTGCATCTGCCTCCTGAGTACTAGGATTAAAGGCATGCGCCATTCTGCCTGGCTTTATTTTAATTTTTCAAAAAATATTTATTTATTTATTGTGTATACAGTATGTGTATATATATACCTCCTGCAGGCCAGAAGAGGGCGCCAGATCTCATCACAGATGGTTGTGAGCCACCATGTGGTTGCTGGGAATTGAACTCAGGACCTCTGGAAGAGCAGTCAGTGCTCTTAACCACTGAGCCATCTCTCCAGCCCCTTTATTTTAATTTTTAAATAATATTTTAATTTCTTCTTTGCAGATTTCACACACATATTTTTACCTCCCCTCCTCTAGCTCCTCACGGATCCAGCACCACTTTCCTTTCCATGCAACTTCGTGTTACCATTTTGTTCTTAACCCACTAAATCCACTTTGTGTTGCTCAGCCAGTGCCCAGTGTGGGGCCTGCCCTAGAGTGTGATCAGCCTCCCAGGGGGTCACAGCTTTAAAGACAACTGACTTTCCATCTCCCCGTAGCTCCCCAGCTAAGGGTGGGACTGACTTCGTGCCCCCTCTTCCCCTCCATGCGGGGATTTTGCTTGAACTTGTCCGGTCTCGTGCTGGCTTGCCTGGCTGCTGCAGGTTTATCTGTACAACCGAGGGCGCCTGTGCTCACTTACCAGTCACCCGATAGGAGTGACGTCAGCTGAGGTTGGAGGGGCCCAGCACAGCTAAGGCTGTCATCATTTTACTGAGAGCGATCAGACTTTAAATACTGTTATCAGAAACAGAAAATAATGTCAAATGCCATCAATTCGGTTGTAGTTGCCAGGAAACAGTGAAGTTTGCAGGCCACACAGGGTACACAAGGTTAATGTCTAAGACCAATTATCCTGTGAGGCCTTCATGCTTCCTTGACTACTGAGAGGGAACATAGAGAGGAACATAATGCGGCCTGAATGCTTCGCTGCCTGAGGGAGTCTATCGGTCTCTCAGGAACTGGAAAGCACACTGTGCCCCAGGAGCCATGCACTCTAACCTGAGAAACCCGTATGATGTATGCCTCTCAAGGCAGCTAGACCAGGCCAACTCTGTGGTTCCCTGCATACAACAACCCTGTTGTATCCAGGAAAGACTGTTTTCTTGACGTCATTCACCTGGCTCTCACAGTCTGTCTTCTCCCTCTTCTGTGAATATCCTTGAGATTTGGGATTCTATAGAAGTCCCATTTAGGCTCCCATTACACGTCATTTGTAATTTGTTATTTTGGGCACAAGTTCTATGCAGTCCGCTATCCTCTTCCTGTTCGCCGGTTGTGGGTCTCTGCGTTAACTGCCATTTGCTGCAAGAAGAATCTTGTGAGAGATCTGCTAAGCCATCAGGAGTCAGTTGAAAGCTGCGCTCATTTTGGGTCTCTCCTAGGGCGTTGTGGGCTTTCTGGACACATTCTGGGAATTGAACTCAGGACCTCTGGAATAACAGCCAGTGTTCTTAACCCCTGAGCCATCTCTCCAGCCCCAGATGGAGCTCTTTTTTTAAGGGCACAGATCTTTTACTCTGTCACTCAGTGAATCAGTCCGGTCTCAGCTCCAGCGCTAACTGGCTGGGTGAGCTCCGCTCTATCAGAGGATGGCACTGAAGGTTCCAGCAGCTGTCTGCGGCACACACCCGCCTCTCCATGTCACCTTCCTTTCCAGGGGAATTATTATCATTGTCGTTCTGTGCATGTGTTGTGTGGATGTGTGTGCAGAGGTCAGAGGGAGATATAGGATGTCAGTCTCTCCATTTCAGTCAGGTTGACAGGCGAATAAGCTTCTGGGGTCTACCTGCCTCCCAGTGTTGAGGCTGCAGGCACGTGTAGTACCTTTTCTATGGGTACTGAGGATTTGAACTCAGGTCCTCACGCTTGCATCGCGAGTGCTTTTACCCACTGAGCCATTTTGTTTTGTTTGTACTAAAAACAACAACAAAAAACAAAGCAAAAAAAAACAAAACAAAACCATGAGGCAGGGTCTTATGTGTCCCAGGCTGGTCTTGAACTTGACAGCCAATCAGGACCTTATACTTCCCCTGCCTCAACCTCCTAGGTGTTGGGATTGCAGGCGTGTGCCACCACACCCAGTTTATGCGGTGCTGGGAGTCGAACCCAGGGCTTCATGCACGATAGGTAGGTATTCTACCAACTGAGTCATGCCCCCAGCCCTGCGTAACATTTTCAAAAAACTTACAAAGTTTCTAAACCAGGCAATGGTGGTGCACGCCTTTAATCCCAGAACCAGGGAGGCAGAGATAGGAGGATGTCTGTGAGTTCGAGGCCAGCCTGGTCTACAGAGGGAGTTTCAGGACGGCCAGAGTTAAACAAAACAAAACAAAAACTAAGAAGGATAGATTGCCTCTTCGGGAACCATGTCCAGGTGCGGTTACATTCCCCACCCTGGAGATGCACGTTGTGTGCGCTGTGCCTATCCTAAGCTCTCTCCCCTCACTGACTTTGTGGGGCCTAGGATCTTCAGTGTTCTCCCATGTCCCAGTTCTCAGCGTCACACAGACCAGGAATGTGCTTCAGAGATGGGGCGGGGCAACTCGGTGGTCACCCGGGGCTGATTCCAGCTCACACAAACTTCTAATGGGTCCTGGGAGAGGTCAGGCAGGCCAGGGGCTCTGTGCAGCTACACAGAGGGTCTCAGTTTGTTCTCTGCCTTCTCCTCTGCTCTCCAGTGAAGCTGAGAGACTTCGAGTCAGCTGTGAACAACTTTGAGAAGGCCCTGGAGAGAGCCAAGCTGGTCCACAACAACGAGGCTCAGCAGGCCATCATCAGTGTGAGCCTTTTCACCTGCTGGGCTGGGGAATGTGGCTTGGGAGTGGGTGGTTGGGCCCTCAGCTCCCCTCAGCCTTCCCCAAGGGCTTATTACCCACTTGTCACAGGACACATGCTGGCAGGGTACTGGTTTTGGCCTTCGCCACCACTGTCCATCTCTATAGCAGCCGATCTGAGTGGTTTTATTTGAAACAAAGAAACAAAACTTTGACCAAACATATTCACCTCTTTCATGTACTATGCACCCTGACACTTACTATTATCTTCTTATATATTATCAATTAACTAATTAACTAATTAATTAATATGAGGTCTCTTTACATCGCCCAGGCTGGCCTCAACCTCAAGTGATCCTCCTGCCTCAGGCTCCAGAGTAGCCGGGACTGTAAGACTCTAAGCATAGCCTTGCACTTTACGTACGGCTTTCCGCTTTCCTTTGTTTAATGCTGATTGACATTTCCTTCTCCTCCTTTTTCTATTTTTCCCTGTGTGTGTATGTGGGTGTGCACATGCGTGTGTGTGTGTGCACACGTGTGTGCACATGTATATGCACATGTGTGCATGGGGAAGCCCAAGGCTGACACTGGGAATCATCCTTGATCGTTCTTCCCTTTGTCATCCAGGCGAGGTCTCTCCAGCAAAGCAGAACTCACTCTGAGGAGTCTCACTAGCTGAAAGTCTCACTCTCTGGGATGCCGTCTTTGTGTGGCAGGACTGGAATTACGGGAGGGCACCACACCCACCCGGAATCCCGGGTTCTGGAATCCAAACTCATCCCAGGATTGTCCAGCAAGCGTCCGTGTCCTCTGCACCATTTTGCCTGAGACTTTCTAAGCTGACTTTAGGACTTGCAGTTGAAAGCTACGACCTCCTCCAGAGACAGCTGGAAGCATCACGATTCCCTTTCTGTTGGGTCAACCCTGGTCTCTGGGAGAAGGCTCTGTGGGGCAGGAAGGCCTTTGGTAACCTCCGTGTGGGGCTCTCCAGCCTTCCACTGCCCAGTCCCCATTCCACCTCCAGCCAAAGATAACCTCCTGCCTTTTCCTCAGCAGACTGGCTTGTGCCTGTAGTCAAATGCTTTTGTCTCTGTCTAGAATTTTCTAACTCCTCACTCAGCCAACCCTTAAGCTTTGGCTTGGAGACCCTCTCCAAGAGGACTTTCTCTGATCCCTCTGTTTGGAATCACATAACCCTGCTCAGGAGGTAGCTGCTAGCCTACTGAGGGTAAAGTGAATTAACCTAAGCTTTTCACTTACTTACAGTTCGGTTTCTTAGGCATTAGCCACGATTTGAGTGCACAGTAGCCACATGTGACTGTAGGACCACATTGTACAGATCTAGAATATTCCCACTGTTGGAGACATTCCTGTTGGGCAGCGCCAGCTTAGACAGGAAGTGCCAGGGGGCAGAGTCCGGAAGTGGAAGGAGGTGAAGCCAGAAGAAACTTTAGGCTCACAAAGCCCACCCCAGTCTCCCCTCTGAGATATTGCTCCAGGTGAATGCAGAGCCTCAGTCAAGTCAAATGCTGCCCACCTCAAGAATCCCCAGCCATCTACCTCCTACTGACCACCAGGTTCCTCAGGCACTTCCCATAGTGAAATCCTGGGAGCACCCAGGTACAGACCTATCCCCAGTAATCATTGGCTAGAGTGGATCTCAGTGGGGGCCTCTCTTCTCTGAAGCAGGCCCCTGGCTGGGAGGCCAGAGCACACAACTCAGTAGCACTGGCATGTCCTAAGGGGCCAGACTGGATATGCATGTACCCGGAGTTTGAGGAAGGTACAGGGCACCTTGACAGTGACCGCACTGCGGACTCACACAATCGGAGATGGGCTTCGTGCTGAGCTTTGGAGGATGGTCATGCAGGACTGGTCGGGCATAGCAGGGCACTGGGGGCCTGCCCTGGAAGGACAGGGGATACCAGAGAAGAGGGGTTTTGGGGGGGGGAGTTTGTGGTGTGTTCGGGAAGTTGATAGTGAGGCCGATACTTCTCTATAGCAGTGGGGAAAATCTCTCCTAAGAGACCCCTGTGATCACCCCTGCTTCTGTGTTTCTTAGGATAGCTTAGGCCTGCCCTATTGGTGCTCATCCTTGTTGAGGGACAGCCCCTGCGATACACATCTAACCCTGCCTCTGTCCTGCTGAAGAATGCCTGCCTTCACTTAAGTGCTTCATAATGATCAATCAGGGCCTTCGGATTTGATCCTTTTGCTTGTAACTGCCCTACAGAAAGCACAAGTATTTCCTGAGCAGAGTTAGTATGGACCGCTGAGTCCACGCGTGGTCTGAGTCCACGCGTGGTCTGAGGGCTGTGGTCCATAAGAAGCTTGGTGTCTGTGGGAAAACTGAGACAAAAGCATAAGCCCTGGTTTGTGACCAGTGTCATAACGGACCAGAGAGGTTCAGAGCGAGAGTCCTGGTCTTCGTGGAGTCAGAGCTGGAGGCTATCCCAGAGACAGGGCTGAAGCTACCCTGAAGGCTAGGCAGTGTTTCATTGACTGATCGTCAGTGATTCTTTGTGGGACCAGGTCTGAGACCCCTCGCCCTCTGCATTGCCATCTCCAGACCCAAAAGCTGACAGGGACCCTCGAGCCACACTGGAGAAGAGCAGCGATGCCCTCTGGGCCTCCAGTACACACATCCAGAACACACATGCGGTGCACACATCCAGAACACACATGCGGTACACGCGTCCAGAACACACATGCGGTGGACACATCCAGAACACACATGCGGTGCACACATGCGGTGCACACATGCAGGTACTGTGTCCCGACAGCCTCTGAGACGACTATGACTATGACAAGAGAGAACTTCCTCGAGACCCCACAGAAAGCAGCGTCTGGGCGACGCTTGTAATCCCAGCCGAGGTAGAATTGCAGGAGGATCATGATTTTGAGACCAGCTTGGATTACATAATGAGACCCTATTTCAAAACAAACCTACCAGCCTGGTAGGGTGGTGCATGCTTGTAATCCCAGCACTTGGAAAGTAGAGGCAGGAGGATCAGGAATTTGAAGGCAGCCAGGGATTTAAAAAAAAAAAAAAAAAAAAAGTTCATCACCAGCTCGTCTGCCTCCTCTGCCTTCCCTAGGCCTTAGACGACGCCAACAAGGGCATCATTGAAGAACTTAAGAAAACTAACTACAGGGAGATACTCAGGGAAAAGGCGGAGAAACGTGAGTCCCTGTAACTACAGTCCCTCCCCTGCCCTTCCCTCACAGCAGTCCTGCCAACTTGCCAGTCAACTCGCCAGGCCGGGGTGGCACTGCCCTCCGAGTCTGCTCATTTAGTTACCACCAGCGGCTCCATCCTTTCCTGGGCCAGGACAGAGCGAGGATGCAGTTCCCCTCAGCCAGGCCTTGCCCCCAGCCCAGCTGTCCTATGAATCACTCGGCTGTCTCCGGATTTTTTTATTCACTGTCTGGACAGTAGAGGGCAGTGTTGTCCATCTTTTTACCTTGGGATGGCCGTGAACCTGTTAAGCCTCTTTTGGCGACTTCCACAGGAACCACTTCCAGGAAGAGCATGAAGGACACCCAGGAGGTGATAGTGGCTTTTCTATAATTATCAGAGACAAGGAGCAGGAACCCTTTTGGTCACAGGCAACTCTCCGGGTGCCCCTCTTGCTTACAGCCTGCTCACATGTTTATAAGAGAACTCGGTGCTGACAGCTCTCCAGGGACAAAGAGCAATGGTGGCAGGATGGGGACACAGGCGAAAAGAACCTGTGTCATTTCCTAACACCTATGACCTACACCATTTTTGTTGAGGGAGGGAGGATGCCTTTTGCATCCTTTTGGGGAAGGCGTGGTTGTGGGAGCAGTGCGGTAGGCAGTGGCGTGGACCAAGAAAAAGTACTAGTTCCATTTCTCATAGGGAGCAGCGCCTGTGCTTTTGGGCCAGACTGTCTTGGGTTCAAATTCTGATTTTGCTCTTGCTTAGAGGAAGACGATGGCGTGTTATCCCTTGTGTCAGTCTTGGGTTCCTGTGCAATCCCATGACAATGGAGGGGTGTGACCTGGGCCATGACCAGTTCTACCCTCTGGGAAGCGTGCGCTATCACACCATAGGAAAGAGTCCTCAGGGCTTTGCTCCCAGACGCACAGGCCTCCAGAGGCCAGGTCACAGTAGATCTTCATCCTGCCCCCACCCCGTTCTGTTTCTCAGAGGAGGTCAATGCGCTGATGGAGCTGACGGGAGCATCGGGAGCATCGTCAGAGAAGGAATCCAAGCGAGCTCGAGACGAGCCAGAGAGGGTGATGAAGCAGTGGGAAAGGGATCCCACGGAGAGCGAGAGAGACACCACGGACGATGAAGGGTTGAAGCAGGAGCCGCAGAGACCGGAGGAGCGTGACCGCAAAGGCTCCGAAGAACTTACCAGAAAACTGTTAGGGGACAGTAGGTCACCAAAAGAAATAACGAGGAGAGAGTCGATGGAAATCTACAGGAGGCTCTCAGAAGACTCGGACCACACAGGCTCAGACAACGTAAGCTTATCGGAGAAGAAAATGGTGGATGTAGCCAGAGGGGAGGTTGAAAGGCTGGAGAAAACAGAGGAAGAAGACGAAACGAAAAACTGAAACACTTAGCAAACGGGAAAGAAATAGAGACTGGCTTGGCAGGCCTCGGGTTCGGAGGATGGTGTCCCCAGGTGAGATGCTTTTGATAGGAAAACCTGGGAGACTGACTCCTACACGTCATCGCACGTGCCCCCCCCCCCCGACTCCTACACGTCATCGCACGTGCCCCCCCCCCCCCGTTTTCTCATTAAATATGTGTCTTAACTTCTACAAATCCTGAGTCATGGTGCCTCCTTCCTCCCCCTCATCCTCGGTAGGAAACTACTGGAAGATTTGAGAGGGGTGGGTGGAGACACAGGTGAGCCCCAGAGAACCCAGATCACTGCAAAGGCAGAGAGGGAAGGAAAGCCCTGGGAACACAGGTGTTTCTGCTTGCTTCTCGGCCTGTGCCTCACTTTCCCCAGGACCCACTATGTGGAGGGTCCAAGGCTGGGGGTGGTGTGGGAGTATACAGAAACCACAGCAGTGGGCCAGCTGACGCCCTAAGCCTTTCTCGGGTGGGCTTCTAAGCACACCTCCGTCAGAAGCAGAACTTCAGATGCCAAAAAGCAAGGATAGGACTTCTAGGGACTTTCCCAGAAGCAGGGACTTTGATGGATTAGGTCTTTGTTTTTCTTTGGGCAGGTGGTGCTGCCTATTTGGGCTCATGACCTGAGTACTTCAGTTGTGTTAAGGTCTAGGGGGCCTGTTACAAAATTTGAAGAGATCTGACTTTCACACACGCATGACTACACCTCACCCATTTCCTACTAACCTGCCTGGGAGTGCAGGAAAGGCAATCACTTCCTGTTTTAAGAGTTGATCTTGGGCTGGAGAGATGGCTCAGAGGTTAAGAACATTGACTGCTCTTCCAGATGGTCCTGAGTTCAATTCCCAGCAACCACATGGTGGTTCATAGCCATCTACAATGAGGTCTGAGGTCTGGTGCCTTCTTCTGGCCTGCAGGCATAAACCCCTGTAGACATAATACATAAATAAATCTTTTTTAAAAGCGTGCAGGCATGAACCCTGTATACATAATAAATAAATAAAATCTAAAAAAAAAAGCTAATCTTTTTCCTGAAGAAGTGGCCCACATCTTTAATCCCAGGACTCCCAGGGGCAGTGACAGGCAGATTTCTACGAGTACAAGGCCAGCCTGGTCTACAAAGTGAGTGCCAGGGCTACATAGTGAGCTCCTGTCTCAGACGGAATAAAATGTTAACCTTTAACTTTTAAGTAACAAAGGTGACCGACTCTTGTGGTAGGGAGCCCAGGTGTGCTTTTGCTCTCAACCAAAGCTCACACCGCTACTTCCCAGAACCCTGGTTTCGATTTCCCAGGAGCGCGTGCGCAGAGGCACGGGCTGACCCCGCCCCATCCGCGCGCCCCGCCCCCCGGGCTATGAAAGGCGCTCTGCGTGGGGTCCTTACACCCCAAGACGCCCGTGTCCCTCGCGCAGGCGGGTGGCCCCGGAGATTTAGTGCCCGCAAAGGCGGTGACGGCGGTGCGCCCACGCATCATGGTGAGCGCAGCGCAAGCGTGGGGGCTGGGGTCGGGGTGGGGAAAGAGTCTTGGGGATGCAAGGGCAGAAGTAACTTGCAAATGAGGGCCCCAGGTTCCGGAGTTGAAGTCCAACCTCTGGGCCCTTCAAAGCAGGTCAAAGACAGGGGGAGCGGGGAAGCTTGGGGTCAAAAAACCGCTAGAGAAGGAACTCCTGTAGTCCGGAAGATGAAGTCGATGCTCCCTGACAAGTGGATCTGGGCCGGGGGTAGCACCAGAGCTCAGGGGTGCTTCGGAGTCCGCGTTGGGAGTGGGTTCCCAACAGCCCCCTGCCCAAGGCCGTAAAGAAGCCATAAACCAGCTAAATTCTCAGGGTGCACACCAAAAGTGAAAGCCAGTGTAGGTGACAGTCGAAACTGCCATTACTTGTTGCTAAGTAGGGGACAGAAATCCCTAATACAGGTGCCCTATGCCCCCTAGTCCTACAGACCAGGGTGGGGGGTGGTGGGACTGAGGGCAGAAGGGGAGGTGGCTGTGAATGAGGTCCTTTGTTCAGCGCTCTTCTGCCCTGCCCCCCACCAGCCCTCAGTGGGACCATTGTCCCCCACACCCAGACAAGAGAGTATTATCTGTTGATGCCATTGTTGGGTGGAGGGAGGCGGTCTTTGGGTCACCCTCCTCTGCCCTCACCCTCCTCTGCACACTCAGAGCGCCAGGGCAGCTGTGGCTTTGCCCATACATAGCCTCAGACCTACAAATAGGACATCCTTCAGAGGTGCCGAGAATATAGAAGTTAGGGCTGACGGTGAGCAACAGGCATTTGCTTCCCTTGCATGCCCTGCCACCAAGGTGTTCTCTCTGAGGGGCAGCAGAAAGCGATCCTCGGAGAGCCTCGAGAATAAGAGGTTAGGCAGTTAGTTAGTGTCCCTGAGGTTCCATCTTCCTACCTGCTGTTGAAGATACTGAAGACCCTACTGGGAGAAAAAAGCCACTACTCTCTGCTGGAGAAAGCACCCACCACCCAAGGGTGCTTTAAGTTAGGACTGGGGATTCCTGAGCTGGCAGCTGTTCCCCGGCTGGGAGAACTAGGCCAAAGACTAGGATTTGGTGCTTGTGGGCTGACGTGTCCTCTACCATCCACACACAGAACACAAGCTTTTCCCGAAAGAGCCACACATTCCTGCCCAAGATCTTCTTCCGAAAAATGTCATCCTCAGGAGCCAAGGACAAGCCAGAGCTGCAGTTCCCTTTCCTCCAGGACGAGGACACGGTGGCCACACTTCATGAGTGCAAAACACTCTTCATCCTGCGTGGCCTGCCAGGCAGCGGCAAGTCTACACTGGCTCGGCACATCGTGGATAAGTACCACAATGGAACCAAGATGGTATCTGCTGATGCTTACAAGATCAACCCTGGTTCCCGAGCAGAATTCTCCGAGGAATACAAGCGGCTGGACGAGGACCTGGCTGCCTACTGCCGCCGGGACATCAGGGTTCTTGTGCTTGATGACACCAACCATGAGCGGGAGCGGCTGGATCAGCTCTTTGAAATGGCCGATCAGTACCAGTACCAGGTGGTGCTGGTGGAACCCAAGACAGCATGGCGCCTAGACTGTGTCCAGCTCAAGGAGAAGAACCAGTGGCAGCTGTCTGCTGAGGAGCTGAAGAAGCTGAAGCCTGGGCTGGAGAAGGACTTCCTGCCGCTCTACTTCGGCTGGTTCCTGACCAAAAAGAGTTCCGAGACCCTCCGTAAAGCTGGCCAGGTCTTTCTGGAGGAGCTGGGAAGTCACAAGGCTTTCAAGAAGGAGCTTCGACACTGTAGGTGGTTGTGGGGAGGGAGTGGGGCAGCTAAAGCCTTCTGTTTGCCTGTGGTCGAGAAGCTCCAAGGATGGGGTTGGGGGCGGTGGAGGCTACAGGCTGTGGCTTCCAGAAATAGCCAGAGCAAGGCGCTAGTGGTGGGAGCCGGTGGTACCATGGAGAAGGCGCGTCCACTGCACCTGCCTTTCTTGCCACCTCCCTCTTCTCTCCAGCATCATTCTCCCAGCCTGGATGTAGGGCTTGGAGGTAGGAAAACTAAGTAACTCTCAGCATAGGAAAGAAATGTCACCATATGCTACAACCTCAGAGGCAGACCCTGGCCCCAAGGCTGTCAAACTCATTTTTAGCTGCAGAAAACATGTTTCCAAGCAAAATAGGAGATGTCTCAACTACAAAAAGTAGTAAGATAAAGCCTGTTGTGACTCCCCTGGGGATGGTTTGCAAGCTTTCTGGCACTGCCATGGCATTCCTGGAGCTAGAGAACTCAGCTTCACGCCTTCCAGAATATGCTCTCCACACAAGAGCCATGCCCAGAAAGGATATGAGAGTTGTCACGGGTACCTGGGTAGGCTCCAGCAGGGTTCTCTTCTGGCAAGGGCTGTTGGCTCCAGTGAATGATAGCTTTGGGGTAGGGAAGGCTCAAGAGTCCTAATTCCACACAGGCTGTCACTCCCTAGTTCTTCTATGCCTTTAATCTATGTTTTTTGTTTGTTTGTTTGTTTTTTGATACAGTCTCACTATGTAGCTTTCCATGGCTGGCCTCTGGTTTGCAGTAATCTTCCTGCCTCCCCGCCTTCCCTTCCCTTCACCATGTCTGGTCGGTCTCCTTTAACTCGTTTTTAGTCTTTCAATTTTAACTTGTCTGCAAACTTAAAATAACCTCGTTTTGTCGTTAGATTGCTCAAAGGCAAACAGGTTGCCAACAGGTCCGTTGTGCCCGTGTGAGTTCTCAGAAAACTTGTTCCTGAGCTCCTCAGCCTCACTCTACGAGATGCTGCTTGGGAGCCAGCCCACATCCTGTATAGAGTGAGGGGCAACCCCAAGAGGCAGGGCTTCTGGCTGGTGGTGCTGAGTTGGATATGATTGCTGCTTGATGTTGGCTTTGACCACAAACACCAGAATTCTTTTCTGCTCAGAGTGTGGCAGAAGGCAACAGAGACAGTAACAAGGCATGCTCAGAACAGAAACTCCCTGGCAGGGTTAGCCTTTGGGAACAAATAGGGAAAAGCTGGAGACTGAATACAACCAGAAAGCTTGGAGTCTCGAAGACCAGCTTTGACCAACCACCTTGTCCCACTGTAGCCAGGACACTTCCAGGCCCAGACCCTTGGTATGCTCTCCTCCCCTAAGCATGTCCACAAGGCACTGGAGAGTAATTGGTGACCCCTGGGTGAAATGGTTGGTGTCATCTCAGGCCCTGAGGAGTTTGGGGGTATGGCAACTGGAACTGTTGCAGTAGATAGGCAAGAGTTAACCATGTGTCTGTCCCACATGGCTAGTAAGTAGCAAGATTTGTTTCATTTTCCCACCTTCCGCCTTCTCACCCTGCTTTCCCTTCCCTGGTATGATGCTGGCCTTTGGCTAGAATTGCCTGGCCCTATTACATGTGTCTTAGAACTCAGAGATATAAAGAGCTGTACGCTGTAAAACCGGCATGGTTGGAGTTTAAACTGTTCCCTGCCCAGCACTGAACCCAGGATCCTATGCGTGCTAGGCAAGCACCCCAGCCCACCCCCTCCCCCAGAACTCCTGCATCTACCTTCCCAATGCTAGGGACTCATTCACGCTAGGGCCTGTGCATGCTAAACCTAGCACTCTGCCAGCTGAGCTGCAGCTCCAGCTAGCAAATGCATGCGTGAAGCCCAGCAGACTGCCTGAGAACATCGTAGTGTGGGCTGTTTCCCTCCTCTGGGCCTGCAGTTTCTGTGGTAGGTGTTGGTAGGCAGTGCCAATGACTGGATCTTCTCTTCTGCAGTTATTTCTGGGGATGAGCCCAAGGAGAAGCTTGATCTGGTCAGCTACTTTGGGAAGAGACCCCCAGGCGTGCTGCACTGTACAACCAAATTCTGTGACTACGGGAAGGCCACCGGGGCAGAAGAATATGCCCAGCAGGATGTGAGTTCTCCCCAGGGACGCCCTGGTAGGGGAGGGGAGAGCGAGTGGGCTAAAGTCTCTTCTGGAGCTGCAGCCTTGGGCAGACATCACACAGTGGTGAAGTGTGGTCTCCTGTCTGGCGGAGTCTGTTTTTCGTTACCCTCTTCGGGACTCTCTAGTCCACCTGTCCCCAGAACCTGCTCTGAGGGCCTTTTCCCTCAAGTAGGTTTATGGAGAATGCCAGGCAGCAACAGGTTCCTACTCTGGCCTCTTGAACCCATGTTAAGTCCCAGAGACCCAAATGCTGAGTCCTGTGTGCCAGAAAGCCTGTCGCCCTGGGGCTCTGGTCTACCTAGGAGCCCTGGCCTTGCTCCAGAGGGAAGGAGTGGCTCAGATCGAGACACACCCTTTCCTGAACTGATAGCCCACAGCCAGACACAGCAGCCATCCTTAACTCCAGGCACGTTGTCTTAACTTCCTTTACCATTGCCTTCCCAGCAACCACTTACTGCTCCTTTATTGGCCAGTCCTCACTGGGAGCCAGGTGTTGGTAACTTCATTCACCTGTGCTCTCAAAGCCTCATCCATGGCTGGAGAGACCCTTGCTCCTCTCTGTTGTCCAGTTAGCAAGGCTAACCAAACCCCTGTCACACACCATCAGGTCCAGCCAGAGGTCTAAGCAGATGTCAACCACTGTACTGAGTGGATTGAGTTGCGAAGTAACAGTAGCAGCTGATCTAGGCTGTTTCCTCAGAGGCAGGCTCGGCTTTACTCCTCTCTCACAAGTGAAGAACCAAGGCAGAGAGGCTAGCAGCACACTCAGAACCTTGGGCCTCTGAGATTGGGGATTTGCATCTGGTGTCTGAGAGTTTTTTCCCAGCCTTGAGTGGCTGGTGGTTGCATGGCTGTTTGATCTGCCTCTTTTTTAAAAATGACCCCTGCACAGCCGCACTCCTCTGGAGGTGGCCGACCCTTGCCAGCTGTCCCTCTCACTTGCCACCTCCCTTCCCCAGGTGGTGAAGAGATCTTACAGCAAGGCCTTCAAACTGTCCATCTCGGCCCTCTTTGTGACACCCAAGACGGCTGGGGCCCAGGTGGTGTTGAATGAGCAGCAGCTGCTGTTGTGGCCGAGTGACGTGGACAAGCCATCTTCCTCTGAGAGCCTGCCCGCAGGGAGCCGAGCTCATATCACCCTCGGCTGTGCAGCTGATGTACAGCCCGTGCAGACAGGCCTTGACCTCTTAGAGATTCTGCAGCAGGAGAAGGGGGGCAGCCGAGGTGAGGAGGTGGGTGAGCTCCCCAGGGGCAAGCTCTATTCCTTGGGCAAAGGCCGCTGGATGCTGACCTTGGCTAAGAAGATGGAAGTCAAGACCATCTTCACGGGGTACTATGGGAAGGGCAAACCTGTGCCCACACATGGCAGCCGGAAGGGGGGTGCCATGCAGATTTGCACCATCATCTGAGAGATCACACCCTTTGGTTCTTTAGAAGGGAGAGGGGTGGACAGGGCAACATGCCTTCCACTTGACTTTTATTTTTTACTCGAAGCTAACCTACCTGTAACATTTTAAGAATCTGTAAAGTAACTGCCAGTCCCTTCCTGTCCACCCTACTTCCCCTTAACACTCAAGCTCTCTACACCGGCGTGTGGGTAGAGGAAGACACCATTCAGAGACCTGGGCCAGTGGTAATAATAAAAGGCTGGGCTGTTGGGTCTGGAACCACGTCTGTCCCACATCCAGGAGCTGGTTAACTCTCCCTTGACCCCTGCCTGATGCCTATCCAGAGCTGGGCACACCTCATGCTAAGGACAGTGCTACTTCCACGGAAAAACAGTGGCAGCCCGGAGAGGGGTCGGATCCCTGGGTTAAATCACCATAGTGCCTAGGAGGGCTTGGGCTAGTCCCTGGCATGTAAAGGGTTTATCTCCCACCTTTGGCCACTGCTAAGTCCCTGTCACCTCCTTCACACTGACTAGGTGAAGAGTGTGATCACCAGGGGGAGGAAGTGGAATTACCAGAAGCCACACCTCTGGCTTCCCACTGGTCATCCACCCCTCACAGTAGCACTTCTGTCTCTATGTGTGGCCGGAGGCTGAGGTCAGAGAGACCTGACCTGAGAAGCTCCAGCTTTGCCTTCTGCCTAGCCCATCCTGCCACCGTGGTCGTGGTGCCTCTGGGCCTCCTCTAAAGGAGGGTGGTGGGTACCAAGAACCATTGGAGGGGACCCTGTGCTGGCTAGAGTATGCCTCATCTCCCGCCCTGGGGAAGCTGAACAAGATCATGTGCTACGGTTCCTCACGTTGCCTTTGCTCAGTAACAGGACCTTGCTAATTGGGTTATCACCCAAGTATTTGGGATTTATTTTCCTACCCTGGTTTTGCCCACCTCAGCAACTTCTAAGACTGATACTGAAATAAATCATGTTAATCCCAGCTGTGTGCACTCACTCTTGGGCTTCCCTGGGGCCAGGGCTGGGGACATTAAGACTAGCTTTGTCCCACAGCTTGGGGCCATCGGTCCTGTCTCCCTTCTGCTGGCTGGGCACAGCTGTGATGAGGCTGAGCAGCTGAACAGTGTTGGCTTTCATGAAGCAGAGAGGAGAGGCTGGCTTCAGACTCACACAGAAGGTGGGGTTGGCTGGGAGCCAGGAACTTGGAGCACAAAGCCTTTATCTGACAGCTAGGGCGACCATGCAGGTGTTCTTGGCCCAATCAAAGACCTCTCAGCAAGACTCAGAGTTTCCAGCGTGGGCTTTGCAGGGTCTCTGGGGAAGGCCATCAAGTTAGTGTAGTGTTCTTCAAACACAAGACCTACAACAGCCCCTCCAAGCTCACAGGGCCCCTGGCCTGGTTCAAGGCCTCTCTCACTCCCTGGCTGTCTAGCTTCATAGCCTTAAGTGTCCGCCCTGAGCAATGACCTGACTGAGTGGTGTGACAAGACCACATGTCCCTTCACTTGTCCATGTTAAGCAGGAAATGAGACCAGTCGCGCAATCGCAGAGAGTGCAGTTTCCAATAGCAGGAGCCTTTAGAGCCAGCAAACGGCCTGAGCTCTGGAGCTGCCTGGCAGGCTTTAAAAAAGCTTACAGGTCAGGAGCAGAATTTGCTTTCATGTCCATGTCCCTCAAGCCTACAGTAACAGTACGCACTATAGGAGCATTACAGTGTGGTGGCTCAAACTGTAATCTCAGCACTGGAAAGGGCTGAGGCAGGAGGACTGCCCTGAGCTCCAGGACAGCTTGAGCCTATGTAGTGAGACCATCTAAAAAACAAAACAACAGAAGCAAAGCGCGCGTGCGCGCACACAGTGCACATGGACATCAGGCACCTATGCCCCTGGAAGAACTTCAGGAATAGAGCAGCTACCAAAGCTAAGGACCAAAAAAATGGTCAAAACATTTTATTTTCTTTTTTAATAAAGTTAAACAATACAACAAAAATTCACAAGCTGCTTCCCTGTCTACCCCTGGCTTCCCTCCCCTCCCCAGTCCTCAGTGCTGGCTCCCTTTCCTTCACCCCACTCATACAGACACAGGGCACCCAACTGAGAAAACGAAACTGCTCTAAGTACATGGGGACATGATGGAGGAGGTGAACCGTCCACATTCATGGTTAAACTGAGCGAGTCTGCATTTTCTGGGTTCTGAGTAGTTGCCCTTCATTAGCCAAACTGAAAGAAGAAATTCCCCGGGCCAGATGCTGGAAGGGAAAAGAAAGGTTTGTTAGTTGCTCTGTAGATTTTCTTAGGAAAACCATGGTTATTATACAAGTCTTCAAGGGCAGCTTAATGGCAAACACAGACTCCAAGGGTACCAAATAGTCTGAGCTGTGAGTGCAAAGGCCAGTACGCAAGGAGACCCTACCACCGACTGGGGTTGCATTTGAACACCTTTGCTCTCGTGGAGTTAGCTCCATAGTAAGGGGCTTGGTGGTGCTTTCTGACCCTGCCAGGTGCACTGGGAATGGTTCCAGGCAAAATAAGCCTAGGAGCCTCCTCTAAAGTGCATACATGTCTTACTGAGCAAGGATCCGATTGTCTCCACTCAGACAGACTTCCCAGGAGCTGCCTGTGTGAGGGGTCAGAGCTGGCATCACCTGGGAGCTCTCAAGGGCAGTAGGCATACTCACCTTCAAAGCTGAAGCCCCCGGGACCACCGAAGAATGCCTTGAAAATGTTGTTTGCATCAAAATCTGGTGAGAAACATGGAAGGGACAAAAAAGGGGAAAATCAGAAGGGTCTGAGGAACCACACGCAGTAGAATTTTGAGTATCACTTCCCTTTTCCACCATTTCAGCCTAGAAGTTAGCAAACCTCCCCCGCCCCACCCCAGGCAGAACCTGCTGCTGACCCTAGTCCTGGCATATGTTCCCTCAAGTACAGTCCAGAAGGAAAGCTTCCTCTGTCTCAGCCTGGTCTGCCTACTGTCTCCTTACTTAGAAAAATCATTTGCAGTATGCTGCCTTCCTATAATGCTGGGGCATTTCCTGAGAAGGCTCAACTTTGCCACTTGAGTGACACTGAAATTATCGCAGCAGACCTAAAGATCCCGAGTCCTGGAACTATCACGTACTCTTTTCTTCCAGGCCACAACAGTTCTGATGGCTCCTGCCCTAGCTCATCTTTTTTTGACAGCCTATTGTCTTACATCACTGGCTGACCACTTACAGACTTCCCCTCTGGAGTGTTCCAGCCCAACTGCTTAGAGGGCAGGAGTCTTGGTAACAACAGGTCCTCAGGGACCTTCATTCCAGGCGTGCAAACCAACTCACCGCCCATATTCATGCCCTCCTCGTCCAGGTCCTGTCCACTGTCATAACGCGTCTTTTTCTTGGGGTCAGAGAGGATGGTAAAGGCCTCTCCCACTTCCTTGAATTTCTTTTCCTCCTCCTTCTGAACCTCAGCACTGGCCCCACTGTGCCGATCTAGAGGATTCCGTGAAATCAGGGTCACAGGAAAACAAAGTCTGTTTATGTCCAAGTTTGAAATGTGGCACCACCCACAATCTGTAGTTTAGGGTTCCTCCTGCTGCAGCCCTCTGCAGAGCTTACCTGGATGGTGCATCAAGGCCCGTTTCCGGTAAGCTTTCTTGATCTCGTCCTCAGAGGCATTCTTGTCGACCCCCAGGATCTTGTAGTAATCTTTCCTCTTGCTCTTCTTCAGCTCCAGCTGCGCATTCTTTAGGAGCTGTTTGTGTTCTGAGGGAGACAGGTGGCATCAACACAGACCCAGCTGCTTCCCTTGCTGGGTCCCAGCCCAGCTGCCCAGAGGGTAGGAGCCTTAGTAACCTCAGCAGGGACTTTTTTTGGTGCTTTCTTCTGAATACAGGAAGTGAAAATGACAGGGAGGAGCTAGAACCAGAATACAGGTGCCTAAGTCCCCACTCAGGAACTCTGCTTAGTCCACCCCTAAGTGCTACATCAAATATTCCCACGTTTAAATTTAGGAGCTAGAAGACCATGGATCCCTGGGTCTGATGGCCCTTTGTTCCCATACCTTTCGTTTTCTCCGTCTGATACACTTTTTCATAGTCCCGCACAGCTTCTTCAAACTGCTCTGTGTCCATGTAACTGAGAAAGAAGTACAGGGTAATACAGCACTCAGACACAAAAATCAATGTCCTGTGGGGCCTTCTAGGGAGAAGGCATGGCTCAAGCAAGAGACACATTCTTTTGGTAGGAATGTCTCATCAAACAGTAGACTCCCTTATCTACAAAAAACGTAAATCAACTTTCAGTTCCTCAAGGCAAAGAAGCCTCAGGCATTTGTACCCAACCAGCAATCTTCTGCTAGAAGCAGCAGTGGCTAGAGGGAGGAGAGAGCTCTTGGTGACGTAGCCGTGCCCCACAGCTGGGCCACCTCAGGAAAGATCATGGAAAGGCACCCACTTGGCTACCCTGGACTGAAACACAAGAGGAAAACCGCTGTCAAAGAGCTTTGAGGTCTTCAGCGCCACAAACATGCAGGGCCAGCTCCAACCCAGGGTACAAGTGGGGTTAGTTGAGCCACTAGAAGGATCGAGGTCAGGGTGGAAGCCGCTGGTGAGTGCTTCCACTAGGAGCAATCAGTCTCAGAGGTAGAGGTGAGACAGAAGGGCCTCTCAACACAGTCTTGCTTCCGTTTCAGTAGCACAAAAGCAAAGAAGGATCCCTGGGCCAAAGCGGGAGGACTGAAGGGAAAAGCAGAGTATCAGGACTTTGAAAGTGTTGCTTTCCCACAGAACTAAGTAGTATTCTTTTCTTTAAAAAAATAAAAATGTTTATTTTATTTGCATTGGTGTTCTGTCTGCATGTATGTCTGTGTGAGGGAGTCAGATCATGGAATTACAGACACTTGTGAGCTGCCATGTGGGAACTGAACCCAAGTCCTCTGGAAGAACAGTCAATGCTCTTAACCACTAAGCCATCTCTCAAGTCCCCTAAATTCTTATAACCTGATGTCACCAAGTTTGTCCTCTCTCTCTAAGAGACACAACATCTGCTAAGAACAGGACACTCTCACGCAGTGCGGCCAGCTGCTACACACCCGAGAATCAGCTGATACTCCATCGTGCCAGGTGGCCATCTTTACACATCAGGCCAGGGCAGCGAGAGTGATGCCACTGTGGCTGGTCAAAAAGAGTTTGATATCTAAGGCATCTCTGAATTTCTGGAAACACACTCATCTAACACTTAAAAACACAAAACAAAACACAATGCCCTACAGACACAGGGTACTAGGAAAATAGAGAAACAATTATTGAGAAACAATTAACAAGGCAAAGTGTCAAATAATCTGAAGTAAAATAATTTAATTCATTGCTGAGTGGTGGTGGCGCCTGGCTTTAATCCCAGCATTCAGAAGGCAGAGGCAAGTGGATCTCTGAGTTCCAGGCCAGCCAGGGCTACAAAGACAAATCCTAAAAGTCTCAACAAACAAACAAACAAACAAAAAAAAAACCACCAACAACAAATCTGAGGCGTGAGTACCCCTGACAGGAACACAGGCCTGTGCATGATGCAGTGAACAAGCACCACAACACCTGCATTCTTTTGTTACTTTTTTGAGGCAAGGTCTTTCTCATTCTGTAGCCTGGGCTGGACTGCACTGGCTGTCCTCCAGTCTCAGCCTCTGGAGTACTGGGGTTACAGGTGTGAGTTGCCCATCAGGATCTGCATAATTTTTCACTTTTTAAAAGTCAAAAATACCTTTCTAAGTCTCAAACATTTTTTCAAAAAAAGGTAGAAAAATAAGGCTTTAAGGGAAAGAGGAATCACTCTGAGATTGATTGAGAGATGGCAAACATCTGCCTAACTTTAAGGCTGAGTTGAGCCCAATCGTACCGGGGCCAGGCCCCCAGTAAGACTAGAGCTAACTGCTGGCATGTTTTGGCAGCCCACCTGCTTTAGGGAACTGTTAGTACATTCCCAGTCAGCTATCCCCAACTTGGTGAAGTTTCAGAGCAAAGCCACTCAAGGGCAGTTCTATCCCTAAGACAAAACAAAGACTTGTCAGATATAGCAATTTTTGCTGACTGTAAGCACACATGCACACAAAATCATTTTCTATTGTTCCCTAGCAGATTAAGAATGCACTACTCAGCTGAGCGGTGGTAGATCACGCCTTTAATCTCAGCACTCAGGAGGCAGAGGCAGGCGGATCTCTGTGAGTTCGAGGCCAGCCTGGTCTGCAAGAGCTAGTTAGTTCCAGGACAGGCTCCAAAGCTACAGAGAAACCATCTCGGGGAAAAAAAAAAAAAAGAGAGAGAGAAAGAAAGAAAAAAGAAAAGAATGCTCTACTCGCTGGTCTGTGGTAGCTCACATTTTTAATCCCAGCACTAGGGAGGCAGAGGCAGGTGGATCTCAGTGAGTTTGAGGCCAGCCTGGTCTACAGAGCAGGTTCCAGGACAGGCTCCAAAGTTATAGAAAAATCCTGTCTCAAAAAACAAACAAAACAAAACCAAAACAAAAAATACATTTACTGTGGGTAGTGGTGGCGCACACCTTTGATTCCAGCACTCAAGAGGCAGAGGCAGGTGGATGTCTTGAGTTCAAGACCAGCCTGGTCTATAGAGCGAATTCCAGGACAGCCACAGCCACACAGAGAAGCCCTGTGTGCTACTGAACAACAACAACAAAGATTTACTGTGTGCACTCTTGAATATGGATGGTGTGTGTAGGTCAGAGCTGGTAACTCCTGGGAGTCAGTTCTCTGCTCCCACCATGTGGGTCTTGTGGGTGGAGTTCATAGGTTGTCCAGCTTGGTGGCAGACTCCTTCACCCAATGCGCCATCTCTCTAGCCCAGCCTTGAACTTTTGATCCTGAGTGTTGGGAAATAGGCGTGTGACACCAAGCCCAATTTATACATTGCCAGGGACTGGATCCAGGACTCTGTGCATGGTAGGCAAACACCTTACCAACTTACACTCTCTTTTGTAGGGTGAGTAGAGGGAGATATTAAACCCAGGGCCTTACACATGCTAGACAGGTTCTATACAACTAAGCTATACCTCCAACCCAAGCTTCCATTTCTGTCTGACAGCGGGGTGTAAAGACGGAACAAATAAGAGCTAGTTTCCCAGAATCAGTAACACGATTCTAGCAGTTTTTGTCTCCGTGGTGAGAACCTGAGGTTCTTTTTGTATTGCTGATGAGGGTGTTTCTGGCTCAAACAGCAGCAATAGTTTGGGCAAAGGAGGAATGACACCCAAGAACTTCACTTTCCTTTACAATCTTTAAAACCAGTACCGCTGCCCCAGGCTGAGAAGGGGATGTAGCTCAGCCTGTGCAGTGCTTTCCAAGCATGTAAGAAACTACATAAAAAAATGTGCTGATGTTCAGGTCTACACTCCCAGCACATGGGAGAGGTGGGGACAAGAGGATGAGAAGTTTAAAGTCATCCTTGTTATATACATAGGAAGTCTGAGGCCAGCCTAGCCAGTCTTAAAGGGAATAAAAAAACCCCAAACCAAAAAAACCAAAAACCTAAATCGACAACAATCAGGAAATTCTTGCCTAGAGAGTAGTGGGAAATGAAATGACTTTTTTGGTCCACTATGCCAGGTGTTAAAGCCAGAGCCGTAGTGCATGCATGTCTCTGTGTGGCTGACTGCAGGCTCACACGCACAAGGAACACATACGGGGGTGAGAGGACAACTGAGCGCTGGCCTCACCTTCCACACTGAGACAGGGTCTTTTGTTTACCAGGCTAGCTGGCCTATGAGCCTCTGGGGATTCTCCTGCACTCTCCTCCATCTCACTGTAGGAGTGCTGGAATTACAGACATCTACCTGTATTTATGTGGGTTCTGGAGATCTGATCTCAGGTCCCCATGGGCTGGCATCGTCCCACCCTGTTCTGTTTTTTTGAGATGAAGTCTTACTCTGTAGTCCAGCCTGGTTGGGAATCAATTATGTAGTCCAAATTGGCCTTGAGCTAATAGTGACTCTCCTGCCGCAACCTACAAGCCCTAGAGTTATAGGTACATGCCACACTTAGGCCAGAAGAAATATTTTTGAGAGATTCATTCTAGCCCTTGGTACTACTGTCTGAATAAAATTCTCTGAGGGATGGATTCAAGAGTAAAATGAACAAAAAGGCTGGTGAGCACCTAGCACGATCCTTGTCACAGAGTCCACTGTGCTTGGAACACGTGGCATGGACTACTTATCCCGAGTCTATCAAAAGTGTCTTTTATACAACTGCACCACTGAGCCAAGTGAAATCACTTTCCACTGAACCTTCCCTACCTATGGCAGACAGGCACAGCTCAACTGTCTCTGAAAATACGTCGTTCTCTCCTCGTCCACCCATCAACAAAACACTCACTAGGTGAGCACTGGCGTGTCAAGCACTAGCGTGTCAAGCACTGTGCCAAGTTAGAGCGGAAGTGAACAACACAAAATAAAATATCCAAAGGAAATGGATTCACATGTCAACAAAAGGAGTTTGGGTCAGGCATCAGAGGAAACTTACTGACCGTGAGGGGCGTTAGACACAGGCATGGGAGACTGAGGGAGCGTGTGCAATCTCCTCGGCTGGAGGTCTATAAAGATAGTCTAGGGCTGGAACAATCCCACCTAGAGGTAGGGGGAAGGACCAAATGACCTCACAACATCCCTGGGTCTGTTTTGTCAACCACAATGCACTTCCCCTGATTGAGCACGGCAGCCCCGCCCCCACCCTCCAGAGGCACTCACCACTGAGCTCTTCTCAAGTAGGCCTTTATGTAGGTGTCGTCGAGCTTCACTGCGTTCGTGCAGTCGTCTATGGCGTCGTCTAGCTTCCTAAGCTTCAGGAGAGAAAGAGAGCAATCACATTTCACGTTGTCACTGACAGACGGGAGTCCAGAAACCGTGAGCATGACCAGATCCCTGCCTTACTATGTTCTTGTTTTTGGTCACTGGGAAAGTCAGAGTACTAAGGATACCAAATTTCAAACTGGTTTCTCTATCACGTGATAAAAGGCACAGATACCAAAACAGCAAACAGAAGGTGGATTCCACCTTCCACTCTTCCACAGGCCAACTACAGGGACCAGAAAGACTACAACTCTATAGGAGCAGAAAGCTAATCTTTCTTATGTGCATAGGGTCACTGGATAACCACAGTCATTCTCAGCTGTACACGGCAACCACCCACTATCTGGGAAGTTTAAAAGCCTGATTAAGACTGCCAGTTTCCTCTATCTCACTCCTGAAGATTAAACAAACCCGTGGTCAAATGGCGTAGACCCGCTAGCTACTCTCACAAGAGAAGAGACAACCGAGGAATGACAGGAGGGACAGCCTGCCAAGCTGCCCCTCAAGTTCTCAACGCCACAAAGAAAGGTAAGTTTACTTCTCAGAAGTTAGTTCTTCACAAGATAGGACACCCTTCTCTCTTTTATCTGGCTTACTCTTGCTGAGCAGATCTCCACAGACCTCTGACATCCCAGACCAAATGCTTACCTTGGAATTAACCGTACCCCGATTACAGTAGAGTTTAGCATTTGTTTTTATGTTGTTGGGGTCTATCCCCAAGGCTTCTGTGTACAGTTCATATGCTAGCTTGTAATTTCCTTCCTTAAATGCTTTATTCCCATCTTCTTTCTTGGCTTTAAGGGCTTTGGCATTCTAGAGAAAAGCAAGGGGTGGTCAGTTCATCTAGAAAGCCTCAGTTCACTCACCAGTGAAGGTAGTTTTCTCAATTTCTTCAATCCCAACAGTCAGGTAGGACGGTCTTCCACTACCTAGGCTACTCAGGGATGCTTCTGACAAACTGACAAGTGGAGCTGTCACATTCCTTTAGATTCTCAATTCTTCCAGTCTAGCCAGATCTTTCTTCTCCTCTTTTTCCACTTAGCTACCAGGGATGGAACCCAGGGCCCCAGGCATGATAAACAGTCACCTATCACTGAGCCACGGCCCTAGTCTCACTTGTAACATAAGCTGTGAACGAAAGCTTTATTCCCATTCTGATTCTTAGATCACCATGTTGAGAACTTACTCTACAAGCAATACAAGCCTTCTCGTGGTCAGGAGCCATCCTGAGAGCCTGCACAAAAAACTGAACTGCTTTCTCAATACAATCTTCATAATAAAGGCAAAGGCCCCGGACATATAGAGCATCAGCATTGGTGGAATCCATTCGTAAAATGTCACTGCAACAAAAAGGACACATTCAGCCGTGGTTTGGAATGTCATGACCATTTCTACCATGTGGTTAGACTGTTCCTCAATTATGGCTCTAATATTCAAAGTAAACAGGTAAACAGATTCCCAAGAACTACCCCCAAACCTGGTTAAAACAAACTACCTATAGTTATCTTCAATTTTTTTCCCCACTCTCCCCACCTCCCACAGTTCTGGGGATTAAATCCTAGACCTTGGACATGACAGGCAAGCACATTACCGCTGAGCCCAACCTGTTTCCCCCATCATCCCCATCCAATATATTTCTTCTGTCTCAGAATCTTTTCTTTTGGATGTGTTTTTGTGCCTTTTTTTTTTTTTTTTTTAAAGACAGGGCTTCTCTGGGTTACAGACCATCCATGCTGGCCTCAAACTCACAAAGACCTACCTGCCCCTCAAGTGCTGGGATTAAAGGTGTGTACCACCACAGTCTGGGTGTGTCTCAAAATCTTTTATTAAACTAGAAGAGGGGTGGGAAAACTACTGCCCACAGAGCTAAGTCCTTTCTTTTACTATTTTTCATTTCTTTTTCTATCTTCATATTCTAGTGCTAGGTGTTTGGTAATAGGGACTGGAATAAAGGCTTAGTGCAAGCTAAGCACAAGTTCAACCAATGAGCTACACAACATTCCAGAACTTCCGCCACTGCCTCCCTACCACTCTTATGGTACTGGGATTGAAGCCAGACTAAATAAGCACTCTACCACTGAGCTATATAAATATATCCCTAACGCTGCCACTGGTTCGTGTAAATAAAATTTGATTTACACCAACTCAGCGATTATCTGGGGCTGCCTCTGTGCTATAATGGCAGAGGGCAGAGAGCTGAGTGGTTGCAATAGAGACCCATGACCTGCAAAAGATAAAAGAGTTATTATATGGATAGCTAAAGAGTTCCCTGGAGGAGAAACCACTGCATCCCAAACAAACCCAGGCTGGTAAGACTGCTCACTGGCAAAGAGCATTAGCCTGACCACCTAAATTCAATCCCCAAAACCTTCCTCCATAGGGAGGAGAGAACCAGCTCCCCATGAGATGTCCTTTTATCCTAGATATACATGAAAATAAAGGTTAAAACAAACTCACACACATTACATTCTTTCCATATACTCAAGCACCTGCTACACCACTACATTCTTCGTACCTGTGGGTCTTGGATCTACTATGGTTTAACCTCTGGCTTTAAGTTCCAGGAAGGTCTGAGAAAGCCTAGTTGACACACCCACAGCTCCCATGTAGAGAGCAGCCAGCCAGCATCTGCAGTCCTATCTGCATCTCAGTGATGAACTGGCCAGATTGCATACCTGGCCACAAACTGTGCTTCTGGGTATCGACCCAGCATTGCTAAACATTCTGCTTTGAGGATTTTGAAGCGATGGCAGGCAGGGGCAAATTCTAGGGCACGGTCCATGCAGAAAACCACCTAAGGGAAGAGGAAAGTACATAAGCTCTTCATCTTGGACTCCAGAAATGTCTTCACTTGAGTTTGGTCACAACAACAGACTCAGTGCTCAAAGACATTACCTGGGTTCACCGCTTAGCAGTAAAGTAATATCAAAGTTTACACACATTCAATGAAAACAGTGAAATGAGAACAGCAGAGTCATATAATGACAGCTAACACTAAGTACTTTTATTAGCCCACAGAATTAATAAGTGATATCATTACCTTTATTTTAGTGATGAGAAGACTAAGGAATAGAGAACCAAGCAAGGTTCTAGGTCACCCAAGTTCCACCTTTAAGTACACAGCAGGACTTCAGAGCCTCTAACCTTAACCAAGCTAAGCAGCCTCCATGGTGTGAACCCAGACCACGATGGAAACTCACAGTCTCCTTGCAAATACTGTTTGTTATTTACTACTGTCATTGTTTGCTAGGACTCAACCTGTTAAGTAAGACAAGAATGGCGAAAATAACCTGGCACAGAGTCAATGCTGCACGGATTACAGAAACTGCTGCTTCTTTTCCTGGGACTGCAACCTCACATACTTAAAGACGGGGGAGGAGGAGGAGCCTGGAGAACTGGCTCAGTGCTTGAGAGCACTGGCTATTTTTCCACAAGATCTGATTTTAATTTCCAGAACCCACATGAAAACTCCCAACCGTCTATAATTTTAGTCTCAAGGGATCCAATGCTCTTTGCTGGCCTATAAGGTGTGCACACAATGCACAGACATACATGGAGGCAAAACATTTATACACATCAATTAATTTTTGAAAACACTTAAAAGACAGTTTCTTTGTCCAAGCTCTAGGTGCCCTGCAACTCACCAAGTAGACCCAGGCTGGTTTTGAACTCACAGATCTGCCTGCTTCTGCCTCCTGGGTGCTGGGATTAAACTGGTTTGCCACCACGCCCTTCTTACATTTACTTTAGTATAGAAACCCCTGCACTGAAAGAGCCCTCCTGGAAGGCTTCTAAGGGCTGTCACATGACTTCTCCCACCAGCCCAGTATCTCGCGTGTACTGAACAAGGCTGCAGTGAACTCACTTTCGGCCACATAAGCCTCCAGGAATTCACTCCCCTTTCTTTCACAATTTTGTTCTCTGAGCTTTCACTTCTTATTTAAGCTGCTATTCCTGGGATATCCTCACTAACTCACACTCTCCCTAGGAATAACAGGCCAAAGGAGAAATCTCTAAGACTCTGAATATAAAAGCAGACGTAGACTGCTGTAATGTCATACTCTGTAACTCTAAAATAGAATGCACAAATGTTCCATGTACTACTGTGGAAAGATGTCCAAGACCTACTCAGCAGGAGAAAATGTACAGAATATGAACAATACACTACCTTTCATGCAAGCAAAACTAAAAATCTGTATTTGATGTATGTACAACAACATGGTACAAGAAAATGGAAGCTACATGAACAGTAGACGGGGCTGAGATACAGTTCAGTGAGGGCTCTTGCCTCTATGCTTGATACTGAGCACTACCCCAACATTGGTGGACAGGGAGCAGAGAGAAGTCAAAACTAGGCAGACCAGAGGGCCTAAGTAGAGATATTTTGTATGTAACCTAACAAAGAAAGCTGGCTTGAAGATTGGAGTGCAGAGCTAAGCCACTAGCCAGAGGCCAGGCAGTGGTGGCACACACCTTTAACCCCAGCACACAGGAGACAGAGGCAAATGGATCTCTGTGAGTTGAAGGCCAGCCTGGTTTACAGACCTAGCTCTAGAACAGCCAGGGTTACACAGAAAAACCCTATCTTGAAAACAAACAAGAAAACCCACAAACAAGGAAGTAAATAGTGAGACACTGAGCTGCTCACTGAGACGTTTTGTGCCAACACAGCCATGACAAGACGGCAGAGGTCACTGGATGTTCTAAGGACAGTGATGACAACTGAGGTATCACGTAGAGAAAAAGGATGAGGAGGAGAGGAAAAGCTAGCCACCACTTGGGCAACCACACCCCGTGGTTTCACAAGGACAGCGCTCCATGCAGAGCTAGCTCTGCTCATCCTGAGGAATATCAGTTGGAGGCTCAGTGCTCCATCTCCCACCCCCCACCATGTCCCCAGTAGGGACAGCTGCAGGCAAAGAAGATCTTTGTTTCTTCCAAGTTCATCTGTTTCCCCTGCCAGGATCATAATTCTTCATTTGTGACATCACCATGAGCTACAGTGGGGGTGTGTGTGTGCTGGGATGTCAGAAACAGAGGTTTCTGTCACAAACTCAGGATTCAGGCTCCAAAGTAGGCAAGAGAGAAAAGAAATCCAAAAGACTGCTTTTTAAGACAAAGCTTTTGTCTATGTGAGCCTCAGAAAAAACATGACAGAAGTTAGAACTGCTCTATACACACACACACACACACACACACACACACACACACACACACACACATCAAACACAAGAATCACACTACAAAGACGACATGATTATCAAAGCCACTGAGCAGGAGGATGATACTAAGTAAATATTGGGATGCTGCACAAACTAGTCAGATATACTAATTCCTGATTAAGGCCCTCAGAATATGAGGGTTAAGAAGGATGCTTACTTGTTCTTCAAAACATTTACTCAATTCCTGCTGGGGAAATTCCTGAGCAAACGCCTACATATGAGGCAACAATTCCCTCCCTTAAACTGGGATCTCTGTCAAATGATCCTAAAAAAACTCCCGATCATGATTTCTGATGTCTTCTGGCCTTCCACTTTCTGCTTTGGTTCTTCAGTGAAAGCTACTTCTTTACCACCTAAGACACAATGGGACCCATACTTTAGGCTTAACTCCAAGACCCAGAAAGAGTCTGGAACTTTCATACTTGCTCCCTATTTCAGATACATCAACCCCTTTAACGCATGACTGTCAAAAACTACCACACACTATAATATTTATTAAAGTCTAACACCAAGCTGGGTATAGTGGCAGCAATAGGACTGCCAAGTTTCAGGCAAGTCCAGACTACAGAGCAAGACCCAAAATAACATCAAAAAGGGAGTGGTGGCTCATGCTGCAATCAAGCACTATGAAAGGCTGAGGCTGGGAGACTGCTGCAAAAAGGTGGTGGTGACAGATTACACTACTCTCTAAAAACATAAACAAGGGCTTCTCCATACTCTTATTTATAGCATCTACTCCACTGAAGAGTTTGATTCTCACAATCAGATAAAAATAGATTATTCGACCCCTGTATTTCCAACTGGCTTTTCCTTCTAGATACCACCATACATAACCAATGGGAAAAAGCAGGTTGATTTTTGCTTTATATCAGAAAGCCAAATATAATAGAGAAAATAAACAACTTAACAAAAAGTACTTTTAAGAGAGAGAAAAAAAAATCAAAAGCCAAAGACAAATGACATGTACTGTGCTACCCTTTTCTGTAGGACAGCGGCACTGAGGAGGTAGGTTTTATCACTTCTACTTTACCTTTCGGAAATCTCGTTTTTCAAAATCCATTTCTGCTATCTTCTCATACTCCATGACTGCATTGGCGTTCTTGAACTAAACCAGAAAAAAAAAAAAAAATAATAAGTAGTTTAGGTTAATCAGCCTCAAAAGTCACTAAGACCTTGATGAATTTGCTCTTTCAAGAATATCACTGAGGCCAGGTATGGTTTGCACACACCTGTAAATCCAGCACTGAGGAGGTAGAGGCAGGCAGATCTCTTGAGTTTGAGGCAAGCCTGGTCTACATAGTGAGTTCCAGGATAGCCAGAGCTACATAGTGAGACTGTCTCAACAACAACACTAAAGCTGGGCATAGTGGTACATGCCTTTAACCCCAGCACTTGAGACACAGAGGCAGGGAGATTTCTGTAAGTGTGAGGCCAGTCACAGCTACACAGATAGCTACATAGTCAAACCCTATGTCAAAAAATGAAAGAAGGGGAAAAAGTCACACCAAAGAACTAGGCATGCTGGTATATGTCTAGACCACCACTAGGAGGCTGAGGCAGGAGAATAGCAAGTTTGAGGTTAGTCTGGATTACACCGTGAGTTAGACAGTTTGAGATACAGAGACTCTCTCAAAAATCCAATTAAAGGTGGGGAGGCACAGAGCAGGACACAGGAGAGATGGCTCAGTGGTTAGGGGCTCTTGCTGTTCTTCCACAGTACTGAGTTCAGTTCCAGCACCCGTTTGGGCTGCTCACAACTTGAAACTCCAGCTCCAGGGGGTTTGATACTCTCTTTTGGCTTTTGTAGGCACAAGGCTTCTACTGGAATACATATATAAATTAAAAAAAACAAAAACAAGGTTGGGGAGATGATTCTGTGTAAACACTTGCCATATAAGTGTGAAGACCTGAGATCAAATCCCAGAACCCATGTTAGACCAGACATGGCTGTATACATATGTAAACCCAGTGCTGCTATGGTAAGATAGGGGTGGGTAAAGGAGAATCCCTAGTAGCTGGAGTGTCAGCTAGCCTGGAGCATGTAACAAGCCAACACGAGACCCTGTCTTTCCGGGCATGGTAGTCCACACTTTAAAACTCAACCCTTGAGAGGCACAGGGCAGCCTGGTCTACAGAGCAAGTTCCAAGCCAGTTAGGGATACATAGTGAGACCCTCATCAGAAAGACAAAAGCTGGAGGTCCTGTTACAAACAAGGTGGGAGGTGAGAATTCACCTTTAAGACAACAACTCTGACCTCAAACATGACTGCTACAGCTAGTGCAAGCCTGCCCTAATACAAACAAGAACATGTACACACATAGGTTTAAAACAAAACAAAACAGGGACTGGAGAGATGGCTCAGAGGTTAAGAGCACTGCCTGCTCTTCCAAAGATCATGAGTTCAATTCCCAACAACTACATGGTGACTTACAACCATCTGTAATGAGATCTGGTGCTCTTTTCTGGCCTGCAGGCATACATGCAGGCAGAACACTGTATACATAATAAAAAACCTTTAAACAAACAAACAAACAAACCAAAACATAAAACACCAAAACCCACTTATTTCTAACACACACACACACACACACACAAAGGAGAAAGAAAAAATTAGAACTAAATTAAACAATTAAACATTTCCTAAAACTGCTAGTGACAATAAAAACCCTCCCCAGCACTGAGAAGGATAAGGCCAGTTATCCTGGGCTACATGAAGACACTCTTGTTTGAGACAAGGTCTCATGTAGCCTGGGCTAGTCTTAAACATGTTATGTAACTGAAATTCCAAAGTATGCACTACCACATATGGTTTAATTGGGAACCTTATCTTACTCTACCTGCTCAGCTACATTCCAAGCCCTGAGACTCTAGCTTTTAAAAGAAAATAGGAAAGGGCAAGACCCAAACTTTATGTCTAATTTGAACATCTTCTTAGGAAGACAGGAGCTATACAACAAGTCACACAAAACATAGACAATGTACGCTAGAGACTGGGCAGTTCTGAGATGTCTGCTAAAATGCACCCAGGCACCAACTGCATGAAGATGGAACTGAAAGACGTGTGCTACCAACTTAAGACAGATCTGAACACATTTCAATTTTTTTCGACAGCACCAAGGTCTAAAATCTGGACTCACAACTTGCTAGACAAGTGTTCTACACCTGAGCTACTTAACTTTACTCAACTTAGTTCCTCGAATCATTGGCTATTCACCCAGTCATCTCAGAAACCTTCCACTTTTTACAGACTCAAAACCCATTCAACAGTTAAGGAAACAGAGTCCCAGAGACTATGACATTTGCCTAAAGTCGGCTAAGTGTGCTGCTGGTGAAGGGGGACCATCAGTCCTGCCTTTTGGGCCACTATTCCTTCCAGAGGTACCACACCGCCACCTCTCATACAAGCAAATCAGACCTACCTCCTGTTGTGCCTGGGCATTTTTATGATCCAGTTCTAGGGCTCTTTGGAAACTGCGACATGCTGCCATTGCATTCCCCAGTGAGAGGTGGCATTTGCCTTCTCGGAGGTGTCCCTAGAAGAAAGAGCACAGAGGGAAGGAAAGGAATATGACTGCAGAGCCATAGGAAATCAAAGCCAACAACAAATACTCCGCAAACCAACACATGGTGAAAGGTAGGGTGGTGGCTCTCAATGGAAGCACTGATGTGCAGGGGACAGCTCTCACAATCAGGAACTGTGGCTGTCCGAATGAAAAGAGGAAGTGCTCCTGATGATTAGCAACTATAGGGCAGAGATACTACTGCACAATATCATCTGCATCCATTAGAACAGAACCCCAGAGAATGATCTGCAGGCCTGGAAAACCCTGGGCTAGAAGAACACAACTGTAGACACTTTACCAAAGAGCTACATTACATACCCGGACAAAACTGTCATCCAATCTCACCGACTGCTGCGCATCTCCAAGAGCTTCCCGGAACCGTCCAAGCATCATCAACGTAGCTGCTCGATTACCATAATAGCTAGCATTTTTAGGACACATATCTATAGGAAAAGGAATAGAACACAAAAGAGTTCAGCACAGAGGGCTACAGAGACAGCTCAGTGAATAAGAACATTTGTTGCTTTTACAGAGAACTCAGATTTGATTCCCAGCACCTGTATGGTGTGCCGCACAAGCATCTGCAATGCCAGCTCCAAGGGATCTGATAGAATACCCTCTTCTGATTTTTCTGGGTGCCATGCACATACGCAGTACACAAGCATACATATATACATACATTCAGTACACAAAAAAATTTAAAAATATAAAAATAATCATGAAAAGAAGGTTCAGCTGGGTATGGTGGTTTACATCTTTTTTAAAAAATTATTTATTTATTATGTATACAGTATTCTTAGTACAGAAGAGGGCACCAGCTCTCACTACAGATGGTTGTGAGCCACCATGCACCATGTGGTTGCTGGGAATTGAACTCGGGACCTCTGGAAGAGCAGGCAATGCTCTTAACCACTGAGCCATCTCTCCGCCCAGTGGTTTACATCTTTAATTCCAGCACTCTAGAGACAGAAGTAGAAGATCTCTAAGTTTAAGACCTGCCTGGTCAATGTAGCCAATTCTAAGACAGCCAAGGCTACACATAGTGAGGCCCTGCCTCAGACAAAACAAAACAAAAAGTTCAGCACACCATGATTTAAAACTATTTCAAGGGACACCCGGAGAGTTGTCTCAGTAGTTATACTTGTCATACAGTGTGAGAATCAGCATCAAGATCTCCAGAACCAGGGGCTGGCGAGATGGCTCAGAGGATAAGAGCAGTGGCTGCTCTTCCAAAGGTCCCAAGTTCAATTTCCAGCAACCACATGTTGGTTTACAACCATCTGTAATGAGATCTGGTGCCCTCTTCTAGCCCACAGAAATACAATCAAGCAGATATTTGTATATATAATAAACAAATAAATTAATTAAAAAAAAGATCTTCAGAACCCAAGTAAATGCTGGGTGACCTGCTGGTAACTCCAACTTCACAGGGCAGAGAGATAGGGGACCCGCTGAAAAAAATAGCCATTGAGACTATCAACTAGCTCTAAATTTGATTGAGACACTGCCTCCATGAATAAAATGGAACAGCAATTGAGGATGTTCCCCACATCAACTTTGGCCTCCACATGCTTACACAAACATGCACAACGCACCAAAAAGGGGTGGGTGGGTGAATAAGAGGCCTAGATCAAGAGAATCAAATATAAGCATGTTGAGGGGAACAGAGAACAGGGAGCGAAAGCAGGAAGATTTCTGCCAGTTCTAAGCTAGCCCGGAGTACATACTGGGACCCCATTTCAAAAAATAAAACATTAAGCCGGGCGGTGGTGGCGCACGCCTTTAATCCCAGCACTCTGGAGGCAGAGGCAGGCGGATCTCTGTGAGTTTGAGTCCAGCCTGGTCTACAAGAGCTAGTTCCAGGATGGGCTCCAAAGCTAGAGAAACCCTGTCTCAAAAAACCAAAAACCAAAACAAACGAACAACAACAACAAAACCCAAAAAACAAAACAACAACAACAACAACAAAAAACATTAGAGCTGGGCATAGTGGCACATGCCTTTAATTCCAGCACTCAGAGGCAGAGGCAGACAGATCTCTGGGAGTTCCAGGATAGTTAGGGCTATTATGAAGAAAAATCTGTCTGAGAAAACCAAACCAGACAAACAAAATCATTGAAACTATTTTGAGATAACTCCACATCCCAGTCAAAATGACGATCAACAACAAATGTTTATGAGGATGTGGAGAAAGAACACTTACTCACTGTTGGAGGGGGTGCAAGTTAATATAGCCACTGTGGAAATCAATTTGAAGATGTCTGAAACAAATATATATAACTACCATAAGACCCAGCTGTGTCTCTCCTGGACATATACAGACCCAGAGAACTCCATACTCTGCGGCAGAGGTATTTGCATCCTCATGTTTACTGCTGCTTTAACCACCGCAGCACAGAACTGAAGTAAACCTAGATGTCCATCAACAGATGGATTCTGTTCAGTGCTTAAGGAAGATGTGATCACAAAAGGACTTAGAATGTGTAATATTAAGCAAGATCACATGATCTCAGAAAGAAAGAAAAAAATCTACATGGTCTTCCTGATATGCAAATCTTAGCCTGTAATTTATATACATGTAAACAAATGTGTGTATAGGTGTAGTGTAACATGCAGAAAAGAAACAAGGGCTATATAGCTGGGCATGAGTAAGGACTAGAATGCAGATAATGGACACTTATGTCCATGGAGTTTTTGGGTTTGGTGGTGGATAATGGTATTAAAAATATATTTGACAGTAAATGTAAAATCTAACATAATGCTCCATAGCTTCAAAATGCCTGTTCTAACTGTAGGTTTGGTTAATTTAGGTTTGTGATTTTTTTATTTTTTTTTACAATAAAGTTAATTAAAAAAAAAATAACAAACAGGGTCAGCGTTGGCAGATAAAGGCACTTGTCAAGTTTGATGACCTGAGTTAGATTCTACATGGTCCACATGGCTGAAGGAAAGCACCAATTCCAGCAAGTTATTCTGACTTCCACACATACCATGGCAAGCACATAATACATACACATTAACAATAATAATAACAATCATGATGATAATAATAATAATAAGCCAGTGATGGTGGCGCATGCCTTTAACCCTAGCACTCGGGAGGCAGCGGCAGGCGGATCAGATCTCTGTGAGTTCGAGGCCAGCCTGGTCTACAAGAGCTAGCTCCAAAGCTACAGAGAAACCCTGTCTCAAAAAACCAAATCAAGGGGGCTGGAGAGATGGCTCAGAGGTTAAGAGGACTGCCTGCTCTTCCAAAGGTCCTGAGTTCAATTCCCAGCAACCACATGGTGGCTCACAACCATCTGATTGGGGTCTGGTGCCCTCTTCTGGCCTGCAGGCATACACACAGATAGAATATTGTATACAAAATAAATAAATAAATATTAAAAAAAACCAAATCAAACAAAACAAAAAACCCAAAATAATAAGGGTGGATGGGGATAGAGAACAAGTAGAAACCCTGGACTGCATATAACCTCTTCCCATGCTGACATACTCTCTCTAAAGGTCACAGTCAAAATTCTATTTGTGGAAATGGAGAAGAACAATGATTCATCCAATTTGATTTCATCCCCAGCACCTCAACATGACACAACAAAACAAGAAAAGAACTCTTGCTGTGTATGTTCAAGATCATCTTCAACTACAAGCAAGTTTAATGTTGGTCTACATGAAACTAAAAAAAATTAAAAATGCTGTCATATTAAAGCATGGAGACAAGACTCAATTTTATCCTCAAAGACCATTTCCTAAGACAGAAAAAGGAAGCACCGACAATCAGATGAATGTGTTGGGCATCTCAGCTAGAAAACAATTACTGATCCCAAGATGATCAGGTCATGAGTTCACCAGCTCACTAAGCAAAAAGTGCTTCTTAGGCAGGAACTACTTAAACAGCATCCAGCAAATAAATCTATCTACTGCAATGACCAGGTCCTTCTCACCTATGGCTTTTGTGTAATAGTTATAAGCCTCGTTGTAGTCCTTCTTAGCATAGTATGCGTTCCCTTGTTCCTTGAAGGATTCCGCTTCCCTGGAAAGGAAAAGAAGAGCCACATTACTATACTTCAAGGATGACCTCTATAACCTCACAGGAGTAATCTGAGGTTTAGAGCCAAGCTTCAACTTAGCATAACGTGAAGTGATTTATAGATCTGTCCATCATGCTGATGGACGCAAAGGAGTCCAGTAAAATAATCCAGCCCATTCGCATTCTATTCAGAGACATTCACACTAAACCAAGAGAACTTTCAGCTAGGTGCAGTAAGTAGTTCATACCTGAAATTCCTCAATCTGGGGAGGCTCAGACAGAACAACTGCTTTGAATTTGAGGCCAGCCTGAGCTACACAGTAAGTTCCATGCCATTTGTGGGTTACAGACTGAGACTGTCTCAAAAAGCCAACAATACAACAAAACAAAGCCTGCTAGGCATGGTGTCAAAAGCCTGCCACCCCAGCATTTAGGATGCAGAGTCAGGAGATCAGGATTTCAAACCCAAGCCTGGTGACATATCAACTTTGAAGACAGCCTGTATTATCTGAGACCTACTCTCAAAAAGACCAAACCGGGGCTGGAGAGAGGACACAGTAGTTAAGAACAGTTGTTGCTCTTGCTTCCAGAAGACTTGGGTTCGGTTTCCAGCACCCACATGGTAGCTCACAACCATCTGTAACTCCAGCTGCAGGGGATCCAATGGCCTCTTTGGACCTCTGAAAGCACCATGAACACAAGTGGTGCACATCCATACTTGCACGCAAAACACTCATACACATAAAGTAAAAGTAAAAACAAATTCTAAAAAAATTACAAAACACCAAAATAGTAACAATAACACAAACAAAACCACTTCATGCAGCAGCCTTTCATCTCCTTGTTATTCCAGCCTACAGTCCCTCCCACGGGAGACATTTCGACATTTCCTCATGCAGCTCATTTTCCTTTTCCCCTCTGCTGTTAAAAGCTCAAACCTCTTGGGCCTTGTGCATACTACACACATGCTTTGTAAGCGAGCCGCTGAAAGCCAACAGTGAACTTTTCCAGTATGTCACAACTACTGCCCCTCTTTAGTTTTGTTTCTGAAAGGCTGGGTTTGAAGGTTTGAGACAGCGTCTTTACACGTAGCTTAGGCTATCCTTGAATTTGTGGCAATTCTGCCGCAGCCTCCCAAGTGCTAGGCTTACAAACTTTTAATATGTCTACATTTGCAAACTTCTGGGAAAAACATTTTCAAGTAATTCCACTCAGGGCAACCAACTTCTCAATATGAAACAGGTCAGCCTTAAGAATCTTAGTAATTGAGCCTCCTGAAAAGCGGTTTCCCCTTTTGTCACTGGAGGCCAGTGGGAAGCGTGTGACAAAGGAGTGAAAAGCACATGGGTATATACGATGGAAGACGGAGCTGTGTGACAGCAGAGACCCAGAATGCTGGAGGAAGTGCTTCTCTCTCAGCGTTCTCTCTTCCCATGCACATCTGCCCTTTTTACCATTCATCCACTAGAGGGTTCAAGTCAAGATACAACAAAGAGTATTTGTGAAGAGCAAACTAGGGCTGGAGAGATGGATGGCTCAGCAGTTTAAAAACACTGCTTGCTCTTCCAGGACCCAGGTTCAAGTCCCAGCACCCACATGGCATCTCACTACTGTCTGTAACTCCAGTTCCAGAGGATCTGACACCCTCACACAGACATACACGTAGGCAAAACACCAGTGCACATGAAATAAAAAGAATTAATGGGGCGGTTAAGAGCACTGACTACTCTTCCAGAGTTGCTCTTCAATTCCCAGCAACCATATGGTGGCTCACAACCATCTGTAATGAAATCTGGTGTCCTCTTCTGGCCTGCAGGCAGACATACAGGTAGAACATTGCATACATAATAAATAAATAAATCTTTAAATAAAATAATTTTTTTTTAAAAAAAGAGCAAACTACTAACCTCAATCAAAAGTATCCCTAAGCCACTAGGTGTGGTGGTACACATCTTTAATTCCAGCACTCAGGAGGCAGAGGTAAAAGGATCTTTGTGTCTTTGAGACCAACCTGGTCTATATAGCATATAGTAAGGTATGCATACTAAGACCCTGCTGTCTTGGAGGGGGTGAAAAAAAAAGTACTTCAAAACATCCCATTTCCCAACTCGAATGATAAAGATAATTCTTTACTGTAACATAACTAAGTATGTAAGCATAATTCTTCTAGAGATTTTTGTTTCCTTTCCTATTCTCCATACACGCCAAAGGGAATCAATTTAGGGTTGCCTGGAAGAGAGACAAAAGTCAGTTTCTGGTTTTCTCTTATGGTACTGGGGATCAAACTGAGGGATTTGTATGAGCTACACCCCCAGCAGTAACAGTTTAGCACTGGTGATGAAGCAGGAGATTGTAGCTTGAGTCTACGACACGGCATGTGAGAGATTCATGTTTCATTTCTTAAATATTTTAAACCACAAACTGACAAAGCTGTCCTCCCTTTTCAAACTTCCTCAACACTGTCCTGGTAAGGCCCCTAAGATGAAAAGACTGCTAGATGAAAGAAAGAAAATGGGGTGACTTACTAATGTTGACAGATTTTATTGTACTGGGTGGAAATCTGCCTGAAAATCTTTCTATACCAACTGTCGTGATGCTTTAAAAAAGCCATCTGCTATTGAAAGAACCCAGGAAAGACCTCCCTCACTTGCAGGACTTAAGACAATCAACTGAAATCTTTCAACGCAATATACAAAATTTCTTAAGTGTTATACAAACTCTAAGCCTATGTTTTAAGAACAGACATGCCAAGTGATTTCAAGGGCTTTCCCTGAACTGAATTCCAGAAGCTGAGAAAAACCACTCTGAAGAAATGGAGTAAACTCTGGAGTAGATACTGACCTATCTCAAATCTAGCTTCTTCAGTCAGTAGAGACTAAGAATAAATAGCCAGATCTTTGAGGAAAACCAAAGGCATCCAGCCACTGAGATAGCAGCACAAGGCTTATTAATAACAAGAGCTCCTGAATGGTGGTTTTTTTCCTCAACATTTTTTTTCCACGGAGCATGAGAGCACTGCTGGCTTCTAATATAAACCCAAACAATTTCAGTTGAAATCACTAACAGGTTCTTTCCATGCACAACTAGTCGAGTAAAGTTCATTGTTCCTACACACCCTCCCCAAAACAACCTCAAGTCTGCTGGAGTTTAAGTAACTTGCCCAATGTCAGAGAGTGACCATGCTTGTCACATGTCTGCATGTGTTACTATCTAAGCTTTCTAATGTTCACTTCTGTGATACTGATAAGCACTTTAAAATTGATCTGTACTATTGGAAATAAGGCAAGGACAATAAATAAACATTTCTTTAAACTAAGACAAAACAGCTGTCATGAAAAATCTGTCCCACGGATTTTTCCAAATCCAGGTCTGAAACCTGGATTTAATCAAGCTAAACAAGATCTCTAACCACCAGTCACAGAGAAAGTGGGGCTCCTTTCTCTTTAAAATGTAAGACCCAGTGAACTGGACTTTGCCTCCCCCAAGAAATGCATTTCAATTTAGTAAATGGTGAGTAGATTCCATTCTAGAGCAAACAAAGCAAGTAATGTAGAGTCAGCCCACAGCAAAAAGAACAAGAATTGTGTTGTGACAAGTTGCCAAGTCTTTAACTTCACACTGCACATCAGTCCAGAATTAGCTATTCCCAGTTTCATAAAAAGGACTTACTTTCATAGAAACACAGTTTATTAGCAGCTGCCTAGACAAGAGACTTAGACACTTGGTGCTTTTAGGCCAAATGCTTATTTTTTGTATCCAGGTCCTATGTCTAAGTGGAGCCTAACTTCATTTTGGATTTCCCCTAACACGCAAGCTGTAACCAATGGGCCTGAGACTTTGAGACCAGCAGAGGAAAAAGTGGATCTTTAGAATCCACCAGGATGGCACCAGGAACAATTCAGAGCTAGCTAAATCATTCAAGTCCTGCCTTGGGAATCTTAGAGAAAAACTGAAGCTGTTCAATCTGCCCTTGAAGCAAAGTGACGGAAAGATGAGATGTCAAAGATGTGGCACTGGAAAAGGAAAAGAGCTCGTTGACACTGGAACTGAGGGCAATCTGAAGGTGGCACCTGTCACTATTGCCAGGGTTAGTAATTCATTTGATAACTAAATGAAGTTTCAATATGTACCTGCTAAAACATCAGTGCTGAGAAAGGAAGAGTTATTTGAGATTATTTTCTGTGGGTACAAAAATTTGCAACACTAAGGAGGCAAAGGTAGGTGGATCTCTGTGAGTTTGAGGTTTACCTGGTCTACACAGAGGAAGTTCCAAGCCAGTCAGGGCTATCTAGATCTTGGCTCAAAGACAAACGACAACAACTAAAACTGCCAAATTAAATTCAGATCAAACCTTAAAATACTAAAGCAAAGGGCTGGAGAGATGGCTCAGCGGTTAAGAGCATTGCCTGCTCTTGCAAAGGTCCTGAGTTCAATTCCCAGCAACCGCATGGTGGCTCACAACCATCTGTAATGAGGCCTGGTGCCCTCTTCAGGCATGCAAGTAAACAGAATATTGTATACATAATAAATAAATAAATCTTAAAAAAAATACTTAAGCAAAATATCCATATCTAGAACTGGCCTGATGGTATTATTAACAACTATAATACATCTCTTGTGATTTTCATACTCTCAGACAGCTACAGTCAAGACGTGCAATGCTGCAGCCATTTTTCCACTTGTCTTCCAAATGAGGAGGCAGCAGTGATGTGCAGCAGAAATGCAGGGATATATCGCAGTGATGCAGTGGTGTACCACAGTGTTTTACCTCAATAATACAGTGATGCACCTCAGTGATGTACCACAGTGATGCGCCTCAGTATGCATGGTAGTGATGCACAGTAGTGATGTCCTGCAGTGCTGTACCACAGTGATGTACTTCAGTGATGCAGTGATGTGCTGCGGCGATGCAGTGCTGTACCAGTGATGCGTTGTAGTGATGTACCACAGTGACTGCTTTTGTCTCCTAACTTCTAGAAGCCTTCGTAGGTTGTTTTCATTTGCTTTGTCTGGTTTTGCTCAGGCTGACCTCAATTCACTACAAAGCCAAGAATGACCCTGACCCTTTGGTCCTCTACCTCAACCTCCTAAACTGAGGGTTTACAGACAAGTGCCACTGCACTCAGCTTCATTTATGCTGAGGACTGAAGTCGAGACTTCAAGTGCATTCTTAACCCAGCCTATAATTTTGATTTTTTGTTTTGTTTGGTCTGTCTTTAAAATTTTTACTTTTTAAACATTTTACTTTTTTTCTGACATAACTATATATTTATGGGGTAAAGCATAGTATTTCAATGCATGTATATAACATATAATGACCACAAAATGCTTTATTTTTTTACTGGGAACTAAAATATACTTGTTAGAGTCAGGATCTCACTAAGTTTCTCAAGGTTGGCCTTGAACTCACTGTAGCTCAGGTAAGCCTTGAACTCCTAACTCAACCACTCAAATAGTTTGATATTATAAGATTGCACACTAGGCCTGATTATATAAGATTAGTTTATCTAATTCCCCACCCAATCTTTGGGTTAACTCCAAACATCATAAGCACAGCAGCTCTGATTCAACAAGGATGCTGGGAATAATTCTGACTAGAATCACTAATGACCAATTCCTGCAAAAAATGGCTACAGGATAATTAAAAAACAAAACACAGGCTGGTAAGATGGCTCATGGGTAAAGATGCTTACCATCAAGATTAACTACCAAGTTCAATCCATGGGGCCCCCAGGATGGAAGGAGAGAAGCAATTCCTAAGGGTGTCCTGTGACTTCAATACTGATGCTATAGCTGGCACCCCCCACCCAACACACACACAGACACACAAACAATCATACCCCCTTTGAGATAGGGTTTCACTATGTAGCACTGGCTGGCCTAAAACTTGATATGTAGACCAGGCTAGCTCCAAACTCCATCTGACTTTGCTTCCCCAGTGCTGGGATTGGAGACCTGTGCTACCATGTCTGGCTGCAAACAGATTCTTTAAAAAACAAAAACAAAAAAAAAAACAAAACAAAAAAAACACCAAAAAAAAACCAGCAACAAAAACCAAAAAAAAAAAAAAACCCTGTTCTTTTTGCATACATTCAAATGTCACCCACAGATGAGCACCTTTTCTGACAAAGGCACACAGCAGAACACATTATTCTCTTGGTATACACTGCTGTTTTCAAATGGATTTGTTTTTCCACCAGTCAGAAAACTTCAGCCTTGAAAGCCTGCTCTTCCACACCAAGCATGTTAATATCCGTGTCTGAGCTTGCAGGTATGCTCTCTCTGAACCTTCTGTTCATTCATTGTTGTTATTAAACACTACCACAGGTAGTGATGCCATGAAATCATTTGGCATTACACAGGTCTTAGCAGGATCACGCGGTCAAATCAGACAATTTGGGCTTATGATCACCAGTCAACTTTGCACATTTACAGCTCAGTAAATTAAAAATACATTAAAGCATCATAGTTGACACCGCAAGGTATCCTAAACTTAGATGACCTATAAAAACGTCCATTTCCTTTCTAAATACCTCCAAGATAAGCACTTAAGCAAAAGTTTCTGCCTTAAGCCAACTAATTAACTTTTTAGCAATTAAAGAGGCATACAGGGGCTGGAGAGATGGCTCAGAGATTAAGAGTATTGCCTGCTCTTCCAAAGTCTTGAGTTCAATTCCCATCAGCCACATGGTGGCTCACAACCATCTGTAATAGGGTCTGGTGCCCTCTTCTGGCCTGCAGGCATACACACAGACAGAATATTGCATAAATATATATAAAATATATAAAATAAATATATATAAAAATATATATATATATTTAGAGGAGGCATTCAGAAACTTCAGTCAGCCTCTGTCAAATGCTAGATTCACTGGTAGCAATTTTTAAAAACCTCCTTAGGCTGGCAGAGTAGGTCAGGGGGTAAAGGCACTTACCACCAAGCCTGGGACCCATATGGTAAAAAGAGAAAACTGACTCCCCAAAGTATCCTGACTTCCATGTGTGTGCTAGAGTATATACACACAAAAATGCTTATGCAAACCCAGGATTAAGAGGTTCCCCCCACCATTTTTTGAGACAGGGTAGGGTTTCTCTGTAGTTTTGGAGCCTGTTCTGGAACTAACTCTTGTAGTCCAGGCTGGCCTTGAACTCACAGAGATCTACCTGTCTCTGCCTCCTGAGTGCTGGAATTAAAGGTGTGTGCCACCAATGACCAGCTAAGATGTGACATTCTAAATTCCTACATTACACTGCTGTCCCTTCCCTTAAGAGTTAATCCAAGAGACCACTCCTCAGGAAAGCTGGTTCACTTTCACAAGCTAAGAAGATGGCCGAACACAAGGCCCCTAATTTAAACCGGGGCCCAGAGAACTAGAGATCTTCACTTCTGAGCCTGCCTGCTTTTCTGCGTTCTAACTTTAAAAATATAACTTTCCCTTCCCCTTTCTCTCTCGTTTGGATACTGGCCAAGAACACTTGCCCTCACACTTTGGACCCCGCAACTCTTTTCTAAGACCCGTCCACCCAGCACAGTGCAGCTGCTTGCCGTCATGCACTGCCACACTTGTTGGCTTTTTTGGACCTTAACTGAAAAGGCATGGCTGCCTCTCTTGCTCTCCCCCACCTCTTGGCAGCTTTAGAAATTTTTGTTACTGTTGTTTCCTTTTTTTGAGACAGTTATCTGTCTTGGAACTATGTAGAAGGGGGGGGGGTAGAACAAGGTGTGTTCTACCAGGCCCAGCTAGCTTCAGAGACATACTTTATATCTTGCCTACCCTGTTTTCTGCCTGACGTATGGGTTCTCTCTCAAATTTAAAGCTTTCCTCTGAGTCTGTTTTTAAATTCTTTTATCTATGAGACCAAGAACCAACAAAGGGAAATCTCAATTCTCAGGTAACATTTTTAAGCAGAAAAAAACTCCAATTTTGCTAAAATTACAACCGAGGACAAAATGCTCTAATTTTCATAGAGCAGAGGAGTGTTCTTTAAAAGGCTTTGATTTTAGAGAATATTTTACTGTATTTAGGGTGTAAATCTTTTTCTTCTCTGCCTGGTTGCCAGGGCTGCAGCACGTACATGCCTGGAAATCAGGACTCCCCACGTGTTTCTCCCATGTTCACTGTCTCTACATAGACCTCTAGACTGTGGCACCTCACTTCTTCAGTCAAATTTACTAGCTGCCTGTTGACTTAGAAATGTCCTCCACCCTACAGAATTTATGAGATCTTGGCCAGACTCAGAGTAGAAATTCTTTCCTCCTCCCCCTTCCCCAGACCTCTTGTCCCCAATGGCATGTCACAAGGCCTGTTTCATGTTGTACTCTCTCTGACCTTCATGAGACCAGAGTAAAAAGAGCCTAACAGCCTCACGTCTATCCCACCCTGCCAACAAGTAAGTCACTCCATTTCTCTAAAAGATATTAAAATTAAATAAATTCTGATCTACAAATAAAATTTCAGAGCTGGGCGGTGGTGGCACATACCCTTAATCCCAGTACTAGGGAGGCAGAGGCAGGTAGATCTCTGTGTGTTCGAGGTCAGCCTGGTCTACAGAGCAAGTACCAGGACAGTTAGAGCTACACAGAGAAACCCTGTCTCAAAAAACCAAAGGGGGAAGAAGAATTTCAGTAAGTGAAAGCCATACGACTTGTGGAAAAGTCTGCAAACACTGGAGAGTCTCTGAGGCCTTGTGTGCTGCTCTCTAACCAGCTAGAGACAAGGGGCGCTCTAGTCACTGCGAAGCCACTGCGACCCAGTTCCTTTCACCCCGCAGTGTCTCCCTTCCCTTTACCTCCTCCAATATGCACCGCCCCATCCCAAGGTTCTTTATTGTGCTTTCTTCTCAGTCCTGCCAAATTGACCCTTGTGTTTGAAATAAACATTGTTTCCAGGTTCAGTTGAGATGCACTGGGTGGACTTAGGTGTCAGGCAACTATCTGTGTGGGAAGCTGGAGAGATGCATCAGCAACCCCATTTTCACTTTAAAGCACAACTAAAACCCTAGACATGGTGGTTTATACCCAGAATTCTAGCACTTAGGAGGCTGAAGCAGATTACTACATAGTTTAAGGCCAGTCTGGACTATATAGTGAGTTCTAGGCCAACCTGGGCTATGATGTGCAATGCGGTCTCAAAAAAGTAAAAATAAAAACTCGGGGTTAGAGAGATGGCTCAGTGGTTAGAAACACTGGTTGCTCTTCCAGAGAACCCAGATTCGATTCCCAGCACCCACATGGAGGCTCACAGCTTTCTGTAACTCCAATTCTATGGGATCCAACACCCTCATACAGACATACATGCAGGCAAAACATCAATGCACTAAAAATATATTTAAAAAAAAATCTACCTTAATTAAGCCAGGCGGTGGTGGCTCACACCTTTAATCCCAGCACTCGGAAAGCAGAGGCAGGTGGATCTCTGTGAGTTAGAGGCCAGCCTGGTCTACAGAGCTAGTGCCAGGACAGGCTCCAAGGCTACACCGAGAAACCCTGTCTCGAAAAAAAAAATTAAAAAAAAACCCACAAAAACCAAAAATCTACCTTAATTAAAAAACAAAACCACAAAATCTCAAAAATAATCTCTTACTCCCAAAAAGAGAAAAGGTGGAAAACAAAGATGCACTAAGGGGAGCTGTGGGTGAATCTGCACAAGCCAGCAGCACTCCCTACTGCTGGAGCAGGGAAGGACACCAGGCGCTGGCTTTGTCTTTAGGGAAGCAGGGCTGTGATGCACTAACCAATCCAATCCCAATCTGGACAGCACCCCATCACTGCAAGCATAACAGTTACAGAAACAGCTACCTCAACTGTGATTGTCGCATCTCAAGCAACAGGCATCAGTGTTCTGGCATTTACTTATCCTGTACTTACCCCTGGGAAGAGGAGACCAGGGGTAAGGCTGCTTCTGAGTAACGAGCCTCTCTGAAGCCACTATGAGAGTACATGTCATTGGCTTTTCAGTGCTAGCCTGAGGATGATGTTGACAATATATCCCCAAACCCATGCTCCATCTTTTGGTTCTCCTTTATATGACAATGCAGATGTCTTTGAAGGAGCAAGGATACTCTAAAGAGATATCTGTGCTCCTCCTTTTGGCTATCAGGCTTATTTGGTGATACATGGTTCTGTGGATTGCAATCCCCCAGGTATCTTAAGCTGTGGAAAGAACAGGCTAAGGCCTAGTGCCAGCCAGAGAGGAACTTGTCTCTCAGAGATCAGACTGCTTTGTTAGGAGAGATTGGTGCCCCTGGGAAAGACCACGCCTTTATCAGGACACTTAGTTGTGCACACCTCTAGCCCTCCGTCTAAACCTCAGATCAAGACCTGATAGACAAGGGGGAGGAGTGTCTCTGAACTTCCTTATTTGTTCCTCTTCTAATCTCCTTTCTCTGCTCTTCACTCTTACTTGTCTCTTTAACTTGTCTCCTAAAGACGGTGACTGAGCTCAGCTATAGCACTGCTAGGGTCCAGACTCGACCCTAAGCTCTGACAACATCTTTCATCCTGACAGAGACAGTGGCATCCCTCAACAATCTAGAACTAAGGAACTACAATTAAAAGCCCACTTTCAGGGCTGGCAAGATGGCCAGCGAGTAGACAGTTGCTGCCTAACCTGAGAACCTGAGTTCTACTGCCAAACTCACACAGTGGAGGAGAGAACTGCCACAAGTTGTTTTCTGATCTCCACGCAGGTGCGTGTGCACACACACACAGACACACACACAGACACACACACAAGACACACACACAGACACACACAGAAGACACACACACAGACACACACACAGACACACAAATACACCCCTCATGTTTGGGGGGATATGGAAGGTAGAAATGGAAACTAGAGGGCAGTATGGACGCACCAGTGGCACTCTTGAGTCCTCAATTTAACAGGTGGCTGTCTCATATCAAACGGCCCAGGCAGAAACTTTCAGGCAGGAAATACAGCAGAGTTCTGTTTGTCCCTCATACCGTCCTCAAAAGTAACACAGCTTCAGAAGAGATGGTCAACACTGTGTATCTAATAACCTAGCTTCTCCACACGTCACACACTAATCAATCAGGTCTTAAAACAAAACTGGAAAAGTCACACCCACCACACACCACTTTTCTCAAAAGCCCAGCCATGCACTTCTGCCCACCATGGTATAAAATAAGAACCATGGTCTCTGTCTGGTTGGGGGGTGAGGAAGCAACTATCACACCAGTAGAAAGAATGGCCCCTGGAAAAACCACTCCAAACCCTGTTCCTAATGATGAAAGAGCTTCAAAGAATACCTGGACCGTCTTCTACGTAACTTCCACATCATTCAACACTGGAGAATGAGGAGTAAACATTAGTGAAAGAGGGGCCTACAAAAGGATTCTCAACAGGACTTATCAGGTGACAAGGCACCTAGGCAGCAGCCAATCATTGCTCTCTAGTCTTAAGTCCCAGAGAAAGAAACCAAAGGCAGCTGTCCAGTACTCAATCTTTTTAAAAACTAGCTTCAAGAACTAAGCTAACTCCTTATTGGCTGGAATGTCCAATAAGGTGAGGCTTCAGACCAATCAGAATTCCTGTTGTTGGCAAGTGACTAGGCACTAGAGCAACTGCCACTCACTTGGCCCAATATTTCCCTAAGATTGCTGTTTTCTCAACACTGCTTACTACAAGTCTGAACTACATTAAGGAAAAGAGACTTCCTAAATCCTAGCTCTGCTCCACTAATGACTATTTAATAAATTTCTGAGTTACTATCAGGGTTCAACTAATTTGTTATATTTGAGATTCTGTATTCCTAAATTTATCCCCTTCCTTAGCCATAACTCATTTCTTCGATCTTCCCCATCTTTACCTCTGAGTCACACCTAAAGCACACCAAATTGAAGTGTTTCTCATTAATTTGACTTTAAAGTCAAAGATAAATTCCCATTTGGCTTCCAGACTTACTGAAATGTCTAGCTGCTTGCCCTAGAATTCTATGAGAAGGTGGACATTCCTAATGTTAATCAGGCTGAGGGTTCCCAACAGCTCTGGTTAAGTAAGACTTTGAAGTTCAAAGAGCCTTAAAAAGCTGTAGTAAACAAACAGAACTACTGCAAAGCCTGGGGTATGGACTCAGCAATGTGGACAGAGAAATAAGATAAATTCCTAATTCCCAAAGGAATTAAGATCCCTAGGTAACAAGAGCCTAATAATAGGAACAGCTCTTCCAATCCCAGCACTTGGGAGGCAGAGGCAGGCAGATCTGTGAGTTAGAAGCCTGCTTGTCTACATAGCAAGTCTCGAGCCAGCCAAAGCTACCTAACAAGGCCTTGTTGAAGAAGAGGAAGGTAGAAAGAGGAGGGAGGTAGGCAGGAAGGGAGCGAGGCAGGCTTTTGTGAAAAAATGGAACAGCAGGTAAAGCAGCTTGCCCCCAACCCTGACAATCTTGAGTCTGATCCCTAGAACCCATATGGTAGAAGAATTAACTCTCAGGCTGTCTTCTGACATTCACACTCATACACGCACACACACACAAAGTAAATTAAAAAAAAAATGGTTCTTATGTGCATAGGGGAACAGATACAGAAATATTAGCTTAGGGGCTGGCGAGAAGGCTCAGTTGTTAAGAGCAGATTCTTATTCCAAAGAATCAAAGATCAATAGCACTCAAATAGTGTCTCACAATCATCTGTAATTCCAGATCTAAGAGATCCAAAGCAGCCTTCTGATCTCTGCAGGCACTACATACACCTGGCACACAGATATATATATATATATATAGGCGAAGCACCTATACATATAAAAAAACATATGGAAATATCAGATCATTAGGGCTAGAGAGATGGCAAAGTGTTTTAGAGCACTTATTGGTCTTACAGGAGACCTGGGATTAATTCCTATCCCCCATATGGTGGCTCATAATCAATCATCTGTAACTACAGTTCCAGGGATGAACATTCTGGTCTTCATAGACACATACACACGTGCAGGCGAAACACTCATACATATAAAATAATTAAATTAAAAAAAATATTAGCTCAGGGAAGCAAGCAAGGCTGTCCTTGCTCCCAATCTATGGCTCCCTGATGCTTCTGGATCTCTATGTATAGTCACAGCAGATACAAAATGAAATAAAGACGTGCTTTCTCCTAGTGAACTGCTTGAAACCCATCAATATGTAATAAGGCTACCTACAGAGACCAAGCTGCTCCTGCATTCAGAGACCTTTAACTCACAACAGGCACTGCATATTAGGAAAAGTGGTCAGCAACTTCCAAGGAACACCAAAGGCTTTAAGTTAGTTGAAATGTCTGAACTTTAACTCTTAATCTATAAAGTGGCAGTCAAAGAAAAACAATTTTGGGACCAGTAAAATGGCTCAGCAGGTGTAAAGATGCTCGCTACCAGGCCTGACAACCTGAGTTCAATCCCTGGAACCCAAATGGTAGAGAATCAATTCCCACAAGTTCTCCTCTGGCCTCCAAAGTGTTCTCATTCTCTCTCTCACTCACTAAATAGAAGCAATTTTCACACACAAAATTCTATTTTGGAGTGTGCTAATAATCAGCTTAGACTACCTGAAACAATGGAAACACAACTTCCATATTCAACACTGAAATAAGAGAAGCACACAGTAGAATAATGGAAAAATGGACTCTCAATGGGACTTAAGAGTGGGAATGCATAGTGTTAATGCGTGAATGCACACATATGCACATGTGGGTAGAAGCCTCTTTCCTGGGTTGCTCTATACCCTTTCAATACATTTCTCAGCTGCCGTGGGTAAAGGCTTGTGACAAACTAACAGATGCAAACACCTAAGGTCTCTTTCTCTCTCGACACAGTAAAGCTAAAGAACTATGACGTAGTCACATAAAATGTTGCAGTGAGGTCCTGGAGCTCTTCTCATTTTGCCTCCCTATGGGACTGTGATAATTTAGCAACATCAAGATCCATTTAGAGCCAAGATGCAAGGAAGGAAGGATTCTTGCTGGGCCTCACAAAAACACCCCCAGGGACTCAGAGACTGTGTCCCTAAATGAACTGGTAGTAGAAGGAAGAAACCAGAGATAGGAACTTAACCAAAGGGTTCTAACAATGCCAGGCAGTTAAGGGGCACTTCAAAGGATGTCCTTCCCTCATTACCTGCTTTGGCTGCACAGGAGGATTCTAGAAAACAAGAAAAATATAAAACTTCTTTCCAAAACTGCTAAATCTCTACTCCTTCAACAAAGGAAAAACTACACATCAACAACTCTTTTTCATGCTAACAGACCCTAATGTTTACTCTGCTGTTGTTTGATTTTCCAAGACAGGGTCTTACTGTTTAGCTCTGGCTGTCCTGAAACTCACTATATAGAACAGGTTGGCCTTGAACCCAGAGACCCGCCTGTCTCTGCCTCCTAGAGTGCTGGGATTAAGGACGTGCACTAATGCTTATTCTTCTGAGGATGCCTTATATAGCAGAGGTAAAAATGATCTAAGTTATTTTCTTTTTTGTTTGTATACATAACTAGTATATGATGAACATATAAAACTGAAGAATCAGCTTCAGCATGTCTAAAATTCAAACTCCATAAATATACAACACATCTGCTTAAAAAATCAGCTTTCACCTTTACTTACAATTATGTTGACTTGGTAGTATACGGTGGAATATTATTTTAATTAATGTAAAGATATGCTGCTGGCAGAGAGGTGGCGGTGCACGCCTTTAATCCCAGCAGTTGGTGGCAGAGGCAGGCGGATCTCAGTGAGTTCAGTTCGAGGACAGCTTGGTCTACAAAGAACGAGAACAAGAGAACAAGGGAGAAAAGAGGGAGACACCCAGGGCCAGTCAGCCACCAGCTATCTAGACAAGGAAGAGGCAGAAAAAGTAGGACACACCAAATGAAAGAAAGGCAAAAAGCCGAGACAAAACGTAAATGAAGCGAGCGGTAATGGCTAATGGCGCACGCCTTTAATCCCAGGAGGCAGAGGCAGGTGGAGTTCAAGACCAACCTGGTCTACAATCCAGGACAGGCTCCAAGCTACAAACTCTTGTCTCGGAAAAAAAAAAAAAAAAGGAAAGAAAAGAAAAAAAAGAAACGTAGATGAAGAGAAACAGAGAAACAGTCTAAATTAAGTTATAAGAGCTAGTGGGACAAGCATAAGATAAGGCCCAGCAATCATAATAGTAAGTCATGATTTAGGAGCTGGTTGGTAGCCCAAAGGAAAGCCTGCTACAGTGGTAGATAACATTTATAATCAATAAATTAAACAAAGAGGGCAGTTAACCAAACACCATGGTTCACATGTTGCTGCATTATAACAGTACTCTGTTTTACCAATCTCCCCCCCACCCCGATTCCCAATAAATCTTAACACATAGCCCTGGCTGGCCTGTTAACTGTAGAAAGCTGGCTGCCTTTGGTCTGTTTGCCTCTGCTTTCCATTTACAATGAGCACCACCACGTCTGGCTTGTTTTTGTTCTGAGACAGACTCACCGCCTGTCCTGGAAGTTCTGTAGACCAGGTGGACCTCGAACTCAGAGATCTGTCCTGGAAGCTCTGTAGACCAGGTGGACCAGGTTGGGCCTCTGCAGCCCAAGTGTGCACCACCACCTCCAGGCATGATGGTGCGCACCTTCCACCTTCGCTCCAGGCAGAGGAAGATAGGTGGACCTCTGTGAGTTCTAGGCTGACGCTGGCTAGCGTACAGGGACTGTCTAAAGTCCAAAAGAGGAACACTCCCTACAGATTTACACTGAGCACAATATATTCCTTATATGACAAATGATCAAAGTCCCTATTTATATCAGTAAGGAGAACAGCACCAAATTCTTCCCAAATACAAGTAAAATGAAATAAATTTAAGTTCTGTTTGTGTTGGCGAAGGGTCTTCCTTCTCGTTTTGCAATTCCTTAAGATAGGTATGAGCTGATGATGCTTAACTCCCAATACTGCAATGATGTGGAAACTCAAAACAAAGGAGACTAGACTGATATCTCAGGGATTGGCTACGTGTTGTCAAGCCTCTCAGCTTCCAGCCCATACACTTGGTAACTCCCCGAGTATACCCTTGTATTTCTAGCTTGGATAGGAAAAACCCCTCAGAATCCTGGTTTGTATATCTCCTGATTTCCCCATCTCAGATGATTCCGATCGAAAACCTACCCCCACACACTTAGTTGGATCACACTAACTACATATATTAGAATACCCCTCTAATGGCACTGCCGGCCACCCTGAACAATAGGATGAAACTAACCTGCAGCTGATCAGGGGCGGTTCACCTCTGGAATCAGAACAAGTACGCCTGTTTGGAACTGCGTTCTAGCCACACGTCAAAAACCTGCCCTTGAGGCTGGTGAGATGGCTCAGTGGTTAAGAGCACTGACTGCTCCTCCAGAGGACCTGGGTTCAATTCCCAGCACCCACATGGCAGCTCACAGCCGTGTGTAAATTCAGTTCAAGAGAATCTGACATCATTATACCAATGTGCATGAAATAAAGTTAAATAATTTAAAAAAAAAAAAAACCTGCCCTTGGCTGGTGCCAGGATTCACAGAGTGTTCTCGAAAACCACTCACTCAGCAGCTCCCTAGTCTAGTCCAGACTGGCAATCTCGTACTACTGCAGCTGCCCAGCAGTGCCAACTGCATCGAAACAGCTGTCCTCCCTGAGCCTCAGCATGGTCTCGGAAGGAAGGGTGAAGAAACGTCTGACCCGTACAATACGAGACGAGCTCCTCACTCGTCCTTCTGCCTATCCATTAGTAATGTCTACGGTAATCAGGGTGCGAGCAGGTCAATAGCCGGAGTCATACAACCTCCTCAGACCCACACTAATGACCCCACTGGGTGCGATTAAAGAGGAAGAGGAGGTGAGGAGGAGAACGAGGGCTTTGGAGACGTGCAGGGAGGACAGACAACAATGCACACAAGTTAACCAGAGCAGGCGGAGGTTGGGGCTCTGTTAAGGAAGTCGTCATCGGCGCCGCGACGCCTCCCCCACCCTGTAGCCGACCTCTGAGGTTCCACCCCGGCCTCTACAATGAGGGCGACCTTCCTCTCGGCCGCAGAACTAGGCCATGCCTCAGCGCCCCGCTATGCGGAAGCAGAAGGGGGAAAACCAATCCCCAAGAACGCCCCTTCAAGGGGGTCTGTGTCGACTCCAGCTCTGATGGGGGGAGGGGGGAGGCTGTCTGCAGAAGGCAGGGTAGCGTCTCTACACCTGGGAGCTGCCTCGCCGCCGAGTCGACCTTCCGCGGGCCATGAACTCAAGGTCGTCCCCCTCCATGACCCTACCACCTAGTTACCTCTTGGATTCTTCGTCCTCCAGCAGTTCAGGCTCGGTCCCCGCCATTACCACATCGCACTCCGCGGTAGCCGCCATCTTACCGCCGGGACCAGAGAGCCGGGTGGGAGGCAGGCGGTGAAGAGCACTTCCGGTTGGAGCATCGAGCAGCTCAGCGGCGCAGCGCCCAGAGGGACTACCTCTAGCCCGTCTACCAACGAGAGGCTCCGCTTGGGGCCAGAGCGGCCTCCCATCCCTGGAGGTCCACGGTGGTCTCCGCCCTGGGGCGGGGGTCCAGGGACGGCTCCTGTGCGTAGGGGGCGCCACTTTCCTGCAGATAGGAGGAGGGGACAGAAGGATGTTGCCTCTCTAGGCCTCGGCTTGCCTCAGTATCCCGACAGCCTGGTTGCCATAACAACTTGCAATCCTAGAGCGTCTCCTGTGAAGCTTGGAAGTCGCGGGTGGGTGGAGACGGGTCACCCAAGACTCGAGGGAAAAAAGCCCTCTACGACTACCTTCCCGACCTTGGAGTGTGTCCACAGCTTCCTCCCCGGAAAAGCATGAAGAGCTACTTGGAGCCCAGTCCCCCAGCTTTCATCGGGGCCTGGAAGCCCTGCCCAGCCAAGCGAGGGGAACGCAGGGCGTCTTCACCCTGCGCCTTTCATCTTCTACGGATCTCCAAGCACCAACTGGTTCATCACCCTAATGACGCGGACCCTTTTATGAGGCCGCTTTCATGTCAGCCGCTTGGGAGTGCCATCTCAGCATTAAGTCTAGAGAGGGTGACATGGCGCCCCAGCCCCTGCCCCGGAGTTTATAAGGCAGCTCATGGGGTGAGGTCCCTTTTCCTTAGTGTCCCCTGTACTCCTACCTCTCGTAAACTCTACCCAGCACGCTTGTCTGGCCAAATGCGGTCTGAATTGGGAAGACGGCTTAATCATTTTTGGAGCACCACTACTACACCCAACTGTATTTGTAGAGTTGGATTGAATTGGGGCCCTCTGAGGTTAAACGTGCAGAGATGACTTGGAGGGTATAATCTAAAGCCAAAAGGGACGAAAATAAGAAGACAGTGGAATTTTAACAGTGTCTATGCCCCTTCCCTTAAGGAACAGTGTGCGAAGGCCCCGTACCTGTTTTGTAATGATAAAATTACTGAGGGAACTGAAACCACAGGGGCAACTGACTAGAAAATGAGAACGGAGACTCAGTGGACTGGGAGCGGTCATTCAGCCTTTATACCTTTACCTGCACTGTTGGTTGGAGGTGGGATAGCAAAAACCTCACCCCTGCCCTGCCTGCCAGTGGCTCACCTCACAGTATACAGAGTAGTTCACGAACCAATCTGGTTTTGACTTCCAACTTTTTGCCGTTTGTAGCTCAACCTATTCACCTACTCTGACAGTTTTAACTTCATCCCAGCGTCCAATTCTTCTTGTTGCCCGCCTCTGCCTCCTGAGTGCTGGGATTAAAGGTGTGTGCCACCACCGCCCAGCTCATCCATGCCTGTTGTTTATATGGTGCTGGAGATCAAACCCGGGGCTTCATGCCACCAGGTCCCCTATCAACTGAGCGACATTCCTAATCCCTTCACTCATTTATTGAAGCTACTTCCACCCTTTTCTCAACAACAGAAATAAAGGCAAATTTTTATTCTTTCCTGAATTCCTTATGCTGTATATTCATCTGTTCAACTGGCTACCACATAAGATATGGGTTATGAAACATGCAATCTTCAGTGTTGCTCTTGACTTAAATCTATCAACACTTCTTGATTCACCTGCCATACATCCATAAATCTTTTTTTCAGCCCCAAATCTTGTCATTAAAAGCAAATGAATAAACTCAGGTTACACCAGTTTCCTAACTGTCCCTCAGTCTCATCTCTGTCAAGGCTTGGCTCTTCTGACAGAATGACCTTTCTTGCAAAAGTAGATGGATCATTTCATTCCCTGGTATAAATCCGCCAATGGCTTTCTATCACTGTGAGTCTGGTCTCTGACCAACCACACGTCTTTGTTATTTGACTGCTCCCTGCAGTCAATAATGAACCCTCAGGGATTTGTGGCTCCAGAAATGGCGTGGTTCTTGTTGTTTTTCCTGTGCTTTAGACTTCTCTGTCCTCAGTCTTCAAACCTGAACATGGGCATGGCCGCCTCCCTTTGGTATCTGTTGCCCCCAAGTTAAATGTCTTCTGCTGTGCCCATAGCATCCCACCTCAGTAACAGCATTCAGCACAGAGTGTGGTCATCCTTGCTTTAGATGTCTAATTCTTCCAGACAGTGAACTTACGAACAATCACCCTACCCAACTTCCTTTGCCTATGGCCCTATGCAAGACACAGACAAGACAAAGTAGGGTTTTTTTTTTGTTTGTTTTTGAAACAGGATCTCTGTGTAAACTTTGTTGTCTTTGGACTCAAAATCACCCCCAGTTCATCCTCCAAGTGCTGGGATGCAAATGTGAGACCCATTCCATGTTCAAAAAATTTTCAGATTTAGTCAGGTGTGGTGGCACATGCCTTTAGTCTCAGTTCTTGAGGCGCAGAAACAAAAAGGATATCTGTGAGTTCAAGGCCAACCTGGTCTAGAGCATGAATTCTAGGACAGTCAGAGCTACATATAGAAATTTTGTTTAAAAAGGAAAAAAAAATTCCAGGTTCAAAGAGCACTTGCTTGGTATATGCAAGACCCTGAGTTCCATTCATAGCACTGCCAAGAAAATAAAAAAGCTTGTCGAATAGATGATAGAATTAATGAAGGATTATTGTCCTCTAGAGAGAGAACATTTTGGTATCAGAACCTGGAAGCATCAATTTGGTAACCACACATAATCGTAAATTCTGGCCAGCATTCCCCCGCCGGCCTCTGGGGGCGCTGTGGGACCAGCGCTCGCTTTGCGCTGCCGGAAGTTATCTTGAAGGCCGGCCGTTGGGGGGCGGGGCTCCAGAGCAAGTACTTCCACCCAGAGGGAGAGGGGCGTCCTTACTGTCGAACTGCCCCTCCCATGGTCCTGCCCACTCCGGGGGGCACCTCAGCTGGAGTGCTGCGGGGACCCCGGAGGTATGGAGCTGAGAGGCGGGGTCGGATCGGCCTCTGCCCCTGATTCACTTTGGTTGTCCTGTCTCTGCCTCCTGATAGTTTCTGAGGGGTGCCCTTCAGGGGAAGTCTGTGGCGGCGGCCTCTGGTAGCCTCTCAAACCATGGGGTGGATGGAGATCTGCGTCAGGAGAATCTCCTGGAGAGGTTTCTGCTTGGGAAACCTTTGGGGCAGGATCTCTACTTTCTGAGGGGGAAGGAGGGGAGATCACTGTAGCTTCCCAGGAGCCTGTGTTTGGAAGTTTCTCGATAGGAGACCTCTCTCTGGAGTCTCTTCAGAGAATTTTTGAGTCTGAGCTTTCTCTCAGTGCCTGCCAGTCCAAGGGTTGTAAAATCCCTTTCCGAAGCGGCTTTGATTCTATCACTTCTTGTCTGATGTGTGTGGTTTTTTGTTTGTTTTTTGTTTTTTTCCAATGGATTTGACTCGGGATGGTTAGGCAGAATTCATTCTCACTCAGTCATTCAGGAAAGCAAGTTATTCTCTATATTTGCACACTCTCTTCAAGAAGATGACTTAAGACGAATCTTAATCCGTGCTTCTTTCTTCATGGGGATCATGGTTAAAGAGAGAAAACAACCTGGTGTACACAGGCCTGTACTCCCAGCACTTGAGAGGGAGAGGCCAGAGGATCAGCTGTAAGCCAGCTTTGGCTACATGAGAGCCTGTCTCCGCAAAACAAAACACAAACAAACAGAACATAGCAAAAGAGTAAGAGCGCTTATGAAACTCCCTTCAGTATTTGGTGCCCTATATATCCTGTGCACTGGGAAGAACCTGGCCAGCTTTTTGTAAACCACTCCCTGGGCCTCTCCCTTTGTGGTACCATTAGTCCCACACCTGCTGTGTGTCAAATCCTGGCCACTCCTGGGACAAGTAGGTTAATTACAGAACAGTGGACTTCTCAGTAGTGCATGGAAATACATCAGGGTGCTGCTGAACCCCTGAAGCTTCCCCAGTCTGCTATCTAGCTGCCTTCCATCTTCCCTCACCACACTCCTTCTGTTCTTCAAGGTTGAACGCTAAGCATGGGGAAGAGCTGCAAGGTGGTCGTGTGTGGCCAGGCATCTGTGGGCAAAACTTCAATTCTTGAGCAGCTCCTGTACGGGAACCATGTTGTGGGTGAGTGTTGCTGGGGCTGACGGATTGGTGGAAGATGGTGAAATTTGGTGAGATTTGGTCACATTATGAACACAAAGGCTAAAAAGGACACCAGCTGCTTTTACACCCTTAAAACTGGGGCTGCAGGCATGGCTGACAGAGTACTGGTTTGAACCCCAGCAATGGAGGAAAAAGGAAAACATGATACCCCCCCCCAGTTCTACAAAACTGAATAACTCTAGAAGGAAGAAACCCAAAACCAAGCTAGAAAAAGCCCCACAGAGCACTTCTGTTTGGGAGTGTACATTCCTAATGTGCGTGTGTGTGTGTGTGTGTGTGTGTGTGTGTGTGTGCATGTATGTTGTACATAGTCAGAGGTAGGTGGGCGGCATCTGCTCCCCACACTCTCCACTTCCTTGTTACTATCATCATCTCTGAGATGGCCTCACCACACTGACAAGACTGGCCTGGGTCTCACATAGATCCGCCTGCCTCTGCCCCTGCCCCTCCAAGAGCTTCGATTCAAGGCGTGTGGTGCCACACCCAGTTGTGCGTTGCCCTTTTGCTTTGTGTGACATGACACTCATCCCCCAAAGTCATCCCTGCCTAGCTCTCTCAAGCGTGACCTCTCCAGAGCCCTCACTTTCCTTACGCTCACTGGGATGTCCACCTCTCTCACATGTCCCATCTCCCTTGACTCTTAATCAGGTCTCATTTTCACCCAGGTTCTGAGATGATTGAGACCCAGGAAGACATCTATGTGGGCTCCATTGAGACAGACCGAGGGGTGCGGGAGCAGGTGCGTTTCTACGACACTCGGGGTCTCCGGGATGGGGCCGAGTTGCCCAGGCACTGCTTCTCCTGCACTGACGGCTACGTCCTGGTCTACAGCACAGACAGCCGAGAGTCGTTCCAGCGTGTCGAGCTGCTCAAGAAGGAAATCGACAAGTCCAAGGACAAGAAGGAGGTACATGTCCTAGATTTCTGTGAGAGCCTAGTGGTAGGGGGGCATGGGTACTTGGTAGGCTTTGGGGTACTGGAACGATTCCAATTGTGCTTATTTGCCAAGGAGTGGTTTAGGAGCTAGAGGACCATGAAGGTCATTGGAGGGTCTTCATCCCACACAAGAGGTGGCTAGGACAGTATAAACACTTTTCTGTGGTTTAATAGGATCCATTTTAATACATGATGCTCCCCCGAATCTTTCTTCCCTGTGGCTCCATGCCCTTGCCAGTCCTCTGTTGGGCCTCTGGGAACTGCATCTTCCCCAGTTGTTGGCCAGAAACAACTGACTGCTACTCCTGAGTCTGAACCACTGTCTATATATATATACAGTGGCTGTCCTGGTACTCACTTTGTAGATCAGACTGGCCTCAAACTCACAGAGATCCACCTGCCTCTGCCTCCCTAGTGCTAGGATTAAAGGCATGCACCTCCACCACCCAGCCAGCCTCTACTCTTGTCTCTCTTCTTCAGGTCACCATCGTGGTCCTTGGCAACAAGTGTGACCTGCAGGAGCAACGTCGTGTAGACCCTGATGTGGCCCAGCACTGGGCCAAGTCAGAGAAGGTGAAACTATGGGAGGTGTCAGTGGCTGACCGCCGCTCCCTCCTGGAGCCTTTCATCTACCTGGCCAGCAAGATGACCCAGCCCCAGAGCAAGTCTGCCTTCCCCCTCAGCCGCAAGAACAAGGGCAGTGGCTCCTTGGATGGCTGAAGGGCTGCCCTTCTTTCTTCACCTTTCCAACCCCGTGCCAGGATGGGTTGAGGGCACAAGCATGCATAAGCAAGCTGTTCTTCCAATCAGTAAGGGAATAATCTTCTAGGCCAGGAAGCTGGGCCAGCCCAGGCCAATGCCACTTTTGTCCCCTCTTAACTCCAAGAAGTGCAAGTGAACTTGATTGCTGGCCCTCCCCTTGACCCTTCCATGGTAGTTCCCACCCCACCCCCAGCTCACATCCCATTGTCTCTACTGTTACCTGGACACTTATGGTACATAGTGTCCCTTCCATGTGCCCGGGGCAGGAAGCAGGGCTGTCATACCAAAGTGCCCAGTCCATGGCCTGGCTCCTATCAGGGATTCCAACTCTCTAAATTTCCTGCCAGTAATACAGCACTGGCCTAGGTTCGAGAAAGTGACCGGGTAGTGTGAGCACACTGTCAAATATGCTGGCTTAGAGTTGGCTCCTATCTCTCACGCTGACCTTTCCATTGGCCTGTCCAAGGCTGGGAAAAGCCAGGCTCCTGGGAGTGGTGTTTTCTGTTTGACCTCTACTCATCACCCAGCTCCTTTACTTCCTCTTCCTGCTCTGGGAGCAGAGGCCTCATTGGTTGAGGTAGTGTGGAATGATGACGGGGCTGTCAGTCACCCTGTGACCTAGCAAGGCCATTCTTCTCTGGGCTTCAGTTTTCTCATCTGTGAGGCGACAGGAGCTTGGATGATCACTTAGAGCCTTGGCAGCTCTGTGACCTTCTAAAGCCGGTGACTTGGGCCTCCTGTGTCTGCCCCTGCTTCACCCTCTTCAAGGTGCTACACCAACCAGCCCTGGAGGCTGGACACGCCTCTTGTAACCACCAGGGGGCAGGAGTGCACTCTCTGCTCAGTGGCGCAAGCAGCACAGTCCCTGGACCTGCCCATCGGGCTAGTGTCCATCCCTCCTGGTTGTTTTTGGCTAGTAGCTGGACTTATATTTATATTCTCTGTATTTATATGCCTGCTACCCTGGTGGAGGTGGGATAAACGGCTCCTCCAGCCCTTCCTTCTTACCTCAGATGCCTGCACAGACCCAGGCAAACCAGTAGCAGCTTCCTAGGAGCTGACAGGCCTTGTGTGCAGGGCTTGTGCTATCTATCAAGTGAGCTTATAACCCACAACTTCTGGTGCCCTCCTCGAGCTTCTGATGTGCACACCTCACGTGAGTTAGACACTACAGCCAGGCCACCTCCAGTACCACCCTTTCTCCCCAGGGCTGGGCAAGGAGAGTCAGGGCATCTCCAGGCTCAGGCTTGAAGTTCATTTATTAATGTGTTGGACACAATAAAACCACAACTGCTGTTATCAAAAAGTTTCCCTCCCCCGAACCCTTTTCTTGTCCCATTGGAAATAGCTTTCCAAAAAAAAAAAAAAAAAAAAAAGATACAGGTAGACACTGGCGAAGTCCCATAGTGAGTGGGTAGTGGCACTGGCTTTGGCAACATGACGGTGGATCTTGAGGGCATAAAGGACTGTGTACCAGCCCTGAGCTCCACAGTTGGAGAGACTGGACCCCATAGTCCGGAGTGGAAAATCCGTAGGCTCAGGGAGACCCAGAGCCCTCCTTAGAGGGGGGCTCCAGCAGGACCACCAAAAGGTTAAGAAGGACAAGTGTGGTAAGACAGGCCACTTCTGCTAAAGCCAGGGCCACGAGTTTGCCAGCCTGGTCTACAGAGTTCCAGACCAGCCAGGGCTACACAGTCAGGTCCAGCCTGACACCTCTTTTACTGAGCCTCACCCCTACAGAAGAGCTGGAGCTTCCCCTCAACTCTGCCCCAGTTTCACAGTACCTTCCTTTGAAGAACTTTGGGGGCCCCTTTTCTCCATGGTCCTTTCCCATGGTCAATTTCTGTTTTTGTTTTTGTTTTGAGACAGTATCTAGCTATATGGCCCAAACTGACTGAACTCATGATCCAGATGCCAGGATTATAGGCATGCACCACCACACCTGACTACCCCATGGTAAACACAGCTGTTAGGTTCCCACCCACACCTGTGTGACACCCTAGCTCCAGTGGCTGTTCAGAAGGCCCTAGAACATGGCAGGAGAGGCTGGCTTGTGGGAGCTGAGATGTGACTCTGCACTGTGTAAGTCTGGTTGGGGTTGGGGTACGAGAGCACCATGTGGCTGGGGCTGTGGTTTTGCATAGATCTTTGGGATTCATGGAGCCATAGATGCAGGAAGCCCAGGACTAGTCCAGGAAAGGAGGATAGTGACGGTCCTCAGGCCCAGGGGACTGGAAAAACCCCAGTCTGAGTAAGAAGCAGGTACCCCCGCTTGGGTGGAAACCCAGAAACTGCAAAAGGCAGTCTCTGGGATGTGGAGACAAGTGCCTGCCAAGAAGAGATAGGATGTGGCCATCCTGGGACCACTAATAGGGAGTGAAAAGGATGGGCCCTGCAGCAGTGCGGACAGCTCCCGCTGGAGTACGGAACAGAGCTGGGCCCAGGACAGGAGCTGGGAAGAGGGTAGCCGCTGCTGTTGCAGCAGGCCGGAGGGCTAGGGGCCCCGGCAGGGCACAGATGGCAGCAGCTGTGGTAGGCAGCGGACTGGGCAGGAAGCGGGCTGCCAGTGTCTTGGTGAGTTGCTTCTGCAAGGCCAATTTAGACTACAGAGAGAGAGAGAGAAATAGAAATGGACAGGGTCTCCAATACCAGAGAAGCCCACCCCCTCCCTGGGCCACATCCAGGAGCTTTTTTGCCTCAGGGACATGACTTTGGGAGTTCCAAGTCTAACCGCCTCCTTCCCACCCCCAAACGGCCATTCCAGAGGGCTTGCTATGCCACCTGTCTTCCTGCCCAGCAGATGGACAACTTCAGGACAGGCAGAGCCAGGACACTGGGAGGGGGAGGAAGAGATAGTCCCTAGAATAAGCACATCCACCCCTGGCTTTTGCCTCTCATATTATGGTCATAGCCCACCCCACCCACCGGAAATTCCTGTGAGCATAGCCCAACCCCAACCCTAACCCTGTCCCTACCCAGGCAGCTGCAGGGCCAACACCTTCCTGCCACACCCCAAGTCTTTTAGCTGGCCCTTCCTCCCACTCTCCCTAGTAGACTATTGCCTAGAGACAGGTACCTTGAGGGCACTCACAGCCAATGCCGCCTGTTTCTGCAGTTTGCTGTGCTGGCTGGAGGACTTGGGGGACTTCCCAGCCAGGCGGTCTTTGTGCCTCCGGCTGTTCATGTGCTGACAGAGACAGGATTGGGGTGAGATGAGGAAGGCCACAGAACCCAAAATTATTCTGTTGCCCAGATTATTAGAGTTCTTCTACCCACAGATCTCACACTCAACACACACACACACGATGGGTTCTCTTGATGGGATAGCCCGAAGCAACCAGCTTGCCCTGCCACATTCATCCATGAGTGTGCATCAACCCTTCATCCCTTGCTCTGATGTCCACCCAACCCTGGCCTTCCTTCCTCCTACCTGCTTGAGTTGGGTCTCTGAATTGACCTGGAGCTGACAGAGGGCACACTGGAAGGGAGGGCTAGGTCCCTGCCGGCCCCCACGATTTCCTAGCACTCTCTTTGTCTTGTGTCCAGCCCCTCCCTGGAACACAGGACGGCCCCGGCCCCTTCGGGGAGCCCCTTGGTGGCCTTCCACCATCCATCGGTGCTTGGCTCCTGCAAGGAAAGACAAGTTTGTCAGTACGGAAGGGAGATCACAACACCAAACTAGGTTAGCTGGTTGCCCCTTGCAAACCTTGCTCTACCTATACATGTCCCCCACCCCCGCAACCACATGGGCTTCCCTTCCCAGCATCTCTGGCTTGTCTATGGCTTCCTGTGGACATCTCCCAAGGAAGAAGGCCTTATAGGCATCTGAGCTAAAGTCCTTTCCTTTTGTTTTGACCCAAGGAGAATGGAGCAGGGTAGTCCTTAGCAATCTTCAGTTCTGGTTGCTGAGACTTCTCTTCCAGATGCCCCTCCCTTGGGATCAAGAGACCCAGAAATGCCTGTGTAGTAACAGTGGGCAGGGTTCCTCTGTCACCTAGCCATGGGTCCTGGGAAGCACTAACCTGTGTTGTGAGCCTGAAGCTGTGAGGCCGAGTTTACTGTCACTTTACATGTAGGGCAGTAGAGGCACCCCTTTTCACTCCTGCCTTCCCTGCCTTCCCCATTCATCCCACTCCCCACAGCCACTTCTGCTGGCTCAGGCCCTGGTGCTTCTGTGCCAGGATCCGGGGAGCAGGGTGGGCAGGAAGAGGAAGAAGAGGAAGAGGAAGCAGCGGCATCCAAGAGGTCTGAGTGGGCCGGCTCTGTAACTGATGTGTCTGAGGTTGATGGTAGCTGAAGTGAAGGGCCATGAGGAGGAGATGCAGAATCTGTAAGGAGATGGAACATATGGGGAGACTCCAGCCCTGAGGCTCGGCACCGCTGGTGGAGTTGGTGTGGGAGGGTGGGGGCTTCCTGATGAGAGGAAAGCTAGCACTAAATTCTAGGCTTACCTTGCCACCAACTCTCTAGACAAACTTTTATATGGGGCCTCAGTTTCCCCATATAAAAATCATCAAACTGGAAGGAGCAGGTGACATTCTAGCACCTCATTATTAAGTAAGCAGTGGTCACCAGAAAGTGTGCTAGAGTGTTTATAAACTGTCATTCATAATAGTATCAACCTGAAGATTGCGAGTCCATCACACAGGAGAATGGTGGTACATATATGCAGTCCAGTAACACAGCAGTGAAAACAAAGAGCTACTATATGTAAACTCATGCACAAATCAGGGTTGGCAGTTTTTGTTTGGTCAGGTCTCATGTATCTCAGGCTGTTCATAAACTCACTATGTAGCTGAGGATGCCCTTGAACTTCTAATCCTCCTGCCTTCACCTCCCGAGTACTGTGATCATGGATTTGTGCCACTATGGCTGGTTTAGTGTTGGTGCTGGGATCAAACCCAGGATTTCCCATGTGGTATGTAAACACTCTACCCACTGAGCTACACAGCCAGCCCTCTGTCCTTTATTTTCTGAGACAGGGCCTTATGCAACCTAAGCTAGCCTTGGACTCAATGCATAGCCCAGCAGACCCAGAACTTTCCTTCCTTGGTCTATCAGGGGTGTGGAGGACAGTGGTGCCCATCAGCTGAGAAACGGGCTTCTCCCTCTGGCACCCAGGGAAAAAAATACCAAACAACGAATGTATCCACATTTGATTGCAGAGTGCTGAGCTCTGGATTGTGGAGAACATATGCTCCTACTGTTTTGGCCACCTACTTCGTAGCCATTTGTTCTGCCAGACTTAGGGAACTAACACAGGAAGGATCCTAGTTCAGGCTAGGAGTGCTTGGCAGCATGTTGCCTGGTCCAGATTGAGCCTGAGGAACATCAGGGAACAGTAGGTATCTGCCCGTGTGGGTATACACACAATAATTTCCCAGGTAGAAAGATGGTAAAAGGCTGGCGAGAAGGCTCAGCAGTTAGAAGAGCAACTCTTGCAGCAGCTGGAATTTGATCCCTAGCACCCACACCAAGCCCCTCACAACCACTTGTACTCCAGCTCCAGGGGATCTTATACCCTCTCTTGGCTTCTATGGTCCATGGGTACCCACACATACAGACACACACACAAAGCAAAACAACACAGTAACAACAACAAAGACAGCCCAAGTTTTACGAAAGAGAAAGAAGGATGGTGATGAGCCAGCCACGTAAGCCACTGTCAGAAGCTAGCCTCAATGTGGGGACTTGGGTTCAGGACTGACCTTTGCTCTGCGGGCTTCCGGGGCCTCCACTGGCTGGAGGTGAGGCTGAAGATGCCACTGTCCCATTTGGAGTCAGGTTTCGAGGTCTCTGCTTGCTCTTGGCAGCTTCGACAGCCTTGAGTTTTCTGGCATGTCTGTGGCCCTTGTAATGAGCTTCAGCCTGGTTCTGGAAAAGGGAGGGGGCGGTCACACGCCTCAATCAGGAATGAGATTAAGCAGAGGGACAGGCCAGAGGGATATGGGGTTAAAGGGGTACAAAGCTTGGGCACAAGAAGTGAAGTCAGTGTCACCATCATGGCCACATGCGTCTGTCTGGTCCAGAGGTTTACCGAGGGTGTCCCCACAGGTGCTCCAGTGCAGGCGGCCTCTGCCATCAGAGCAAACCTGGCCATTTATAAGCTGTGCTTCTTTCGGTAGGTCACAGCACCGCACTGAACTTTCTCACTTGGTGTGTGTGTGTGTGTGTGTGTGTGTGTGTGTTTTGAACTGAACACAAAGTCTCATGGGTCCTAGGCAATGCCCTCCGCCCTCCACTAGGCCACATCTCTGGCCCTGCTTGCTTCTACTGTGTGTTCCCACATCCAGAAGGGTTGAGCCCAGAGACGTTCACCAAGTGATTCCCTTAGTGTCTGCCTGTATATACAGAATATTCTGGAAGTGGACTGTTTATTGTGTGGCTCAGGCTGGCTTTACTCATGATCCTTCTGCCTCAGCCTCCCCAGCGCTGGCATCACAGGTTTGCACCGCTCTGTTCGGCTCTAAGCTTTAAGCTAAATGGGATATGAACTGTTAGTCTAGTTTATAAAGTCGGGGCTCCTGAATGTTAAGGGGTACACATATAGAAAGCATAGCAGTACTCATATTTTGGGCTTATGTACTCCAAAAACATTCATTCCTTTGGTATTTTTTGAAATTAAACATTTGCAATTGGCCCAGTCATTCTGTCAGGGCCAAGGTGTGGAGACATGTTCCTTCCAGCAAGTCTCTTTTCCTACTTTTTATGGAATGATGTGACCTAAGCATCTGGAGAAAACACCACAGCTGGACTATTGGCATCCTCTCTACTTCACTAGGAGTCTCTACTTGTGGCTTCTCAACTCCTGTTTCCCAAAGGTGGGAAAGACAAGCCTCCACTGCCCTTCCTTGAACTCTTTGGCTACAGTCCACAGTGGTTTTGACATCTAACCCAAATCCCACAGTAAAGAGTTTCATCTCCCCCAGGATAGGCTATGGGAGGAATATGCAGACCTCAGGGTCAGCCAGGACTGGGTTCAAATCTTAGCAATGCTACTTCCCAGCTGTGTCTTCAGGCAAGTTATTTATCCACTCTGTGTCATCCTCAGAAAAGTGGAGATGGTAATTGTGCCTCTGTACCTCTCATAGAAGCATCATGGGAGTCTTTTAAGATGACGAAGTATAGTCAAGTACATCTTTAATCCCAGCACTAGGGAGGCAGAGGCAGGTGGATCTCTATGAGTTCGAGGCCAACCTGGTCTACAGAGTGAGTTCCAGGTCAGCTACATAGTGAGACTGTCTCAACAAAAACAAAACTCACTGATGCTGGGTATGGTGGTGTGCACCTTTAATCCCAGCAGGGAGGCAGTGGCAGGTGGGTCTTGTGAGTTCAAGGTCAGCCTGGTTTCTATAGTAAATTCCACCACCTCCCCCTAAAAGATACTGGGGAGAATACATGCTATAAACATCTCAGGTCAAGACGAGAAACTTGCACTATGGCCCCTGGGACATCCAAAAGGTGGGTGCAAAGCAGAGGGGAGGAAAATGGAATCCCAGTAGGCTACATGTGGGCAGGAGGGGTCTGAGAAAGGGTGGAGTCAGCAGAGGATGGGGTATCAGAGCACAGTCCCTCTCCAGCATCCCGAAGAGACCCAGCTCCCTCCAACCCCCCGTTTCCATGACTCCCTCTCACCGCTGAGTTAAACCTCAGGTGACAGATGTTACAGGAAATGAACAGCTTCTTCTTCAGAGGGGAGGGGACCCCAAATGTGTGACTGATGACAGCTTTCTGGACTGGGTCCATCTGTGAGGGGGAACAAAAGGGTAAGTTCCCCCTGCATGCTCAGGAATGGTGCATTTCCAAATGTTCTCAGTCTACCAGACCTCTCCTGCTCTGTGGCTGTACCCTTGTATGGGTACAGACCAGATCAGTCAGGCGGCAAGGGGGATGGCCAAGGGTGACCTGAATGCCTAGGGCCGTGGCCTGACTCTCACGAGATCACCTTGAAGTCTCTTGCTGCCCTTGTGGTCTTAGTTTTTGGGTTTTTTGGGTTTTGGGTTTTTTGTTTCTCTCTCTCATATATATATATATGTGTGTGTGTGTGTGTGTGTGTGTGTGTGTATGTATGTATATTAAGACATCTGCAGGTTTCTCTTTTTAAAGGGGCACAGAATTGGGACAAAGAGTTGATCATAGACTATAGCAGGGAAGGGACAAGGATTCTTTTGGTGGGATTTCCTTCATTCCAACCCAGTTTTTGTGTCTGAACCTGCTGGTAGGGGCAAGAAACCCTACCTTACTAGCTCTGCCACTGTCCCAGAGTTTGATGTCTGCTAAGGAGGATGAAAGTCATGGCCAGGGAGGCGAGTGGCCAAGCAGGACAGCACGGGGAGGCCTGAGGCCCCCCTCCCCAAGTAGCAGGATTGTCCCTTTGGAATATGAACTTGAGTGTTTTCTTACTTTTTCTAATTGTAAATTTTGTATATTCTTTCCTTTTTTTGTTCTCTTTCTCATTTATTTATTTATTTGAGGCAAGGTCTAATCTAACTCAGGCTGGCCTTGGATACCTTGTCTTCCTGCCCCTGCTTCCAAGTGTTGGGATTATAGGTATGCGACATCATGCAATTTTCTTTCTTTCTTTTCTGTTTTCCTTTTGAGATAGTCTCAAGTAGTCTAGGCTGGTCTTGAACTCACTTTGTAGCTGAGGATGACCTTAAATAGTCCCTCTTGATTTTACCTTCCAAGTGCTGGGATTAAAGGCCAGTGCCACCTGATTTGTGTGGTACTGAGAATCAAGCTCAGAGCTTTGCGCCTGCCAGGCAAACACTGTACCAGCTGAGCTATGTTCCAAGCCACTTCAACATCTCGGTTTCTATTGTCTTTTCTCAAGGGCCTAAGTTTTGGGGGTTTGTTTTATTTTGTTTTGTTTTTGAAACAGAGTCTTACAACATGGCTCAGGCTGGCCTTTAACTCGCTGGTGTAGCCCAGGTTGTCATGAACACACATTCCTTCTGCCTTACTCTCCAGAATGCTGGCATTAAAGGTAGTGCCACCATGCTGTGATTTAGGGGCTTGGGTTGTTGGAATCAAACCAGAAGGTGTCTGGCTCAGTCAAAAGGAACTTTCCAAACCTTCCCACGGGAAGAAACCAGAGGCAGAGAGGAGAACATGCTCTAGCGACTGCTCTAAAAACAGAGGTTCCAGCCTGGACAGTGCCCAAGGTAGAGCAGACCCAGCATCAGGACCTTAGTGGGTGGTCTCTGCATCTGCCTTTGAGAGACTATGCTTTGTGCAGTGAACAGATCTGTAAGGGACAGTAGGGGCCGAAGCCCCTAGGCCCGTGCCCGAGTGTCTCATACTCCTCAGGACCTCTGTTCAAACCTGAAGGTGACAAAAAGAGGGCGACTCCTCCAGGTTCCTGGGAGGGCATGTGACAGTTTCCTGAGGATGGCCTGGAGTTCATCCATGATTGCATCTGATTTTCAGAGTTAAAAGGAGTCCTCACACCTCATGGAGTACTCCTAACATTTGTCCTACACCCCCACATACAAGTGAGTGCGTGCATGCACACACACACACACACACACACACACACACACACCTGAGCGCATGCAGAGAAATATACAGACACCAAGCACATAAGCTTGAAGGCACTTATAGATCCACAGACAAGCAGAAAGATGCTCTTAGACACACAGATACTATACAACCATGAATGGGCTCTCAGTCACCTAAAACACATACATGCCAAGCACATTAGAGAAAGTATAAAGATAGCCAAACCCATCAGATTCACATGCACACATATTACATACAATCCCCTCGACACACACACAAAAGTCTTCACAAATAATACACAAATTCGCACCCACCCATAACACACAGACCTCCAGAAACACAAACCCCAACACAAAAACATAAGGTCTGGAGTGATAGCTCAGCAGTTCAAAGCACTTGCTTGTGCAATCGTGAGGACTGGAGTTCGACTCCCAGCACCCACACAGCCAACCAGGTGCCCTAGCTAATCTGTAATCGCAGCTCCAATGAGGATAGAGGCAGGAGGATTGCTGGAGCTTTGCTGATCTCCAGCCTTGCTGCGAAAACGAGCTCCAGGTTCAGGGAGAGGGCATAGAGGACATGCAATGACCTCTTCTGGCTGCTGCACATGCACAGGCATGTGAAGCCACACATGTGAACATACAGTGGCTCAAACACATAACCACATAGAGAAATAATAAAATAATCTTTAACCTGAAAATCAAAGACACAACCCAAGTGCACACAGACACACCTGGATCATCAACCAAAAAAAAAAAAAATCATCTCTGGACAGTTGTGATGGTGGTATAGGAATGACATTCATCTGCATCTCTAAACAGGAGACAGGTGGGTTCCAGGTCCTATTTGGTAGCACCTAGGGCAGGCTGAATCACCTTCCTTGCCCCCCCCCCCGCACCCGCATATGTCCCCACCCTCCTGCCCAGCCCCTACCGTGCTGAAGTTGGGGAAGAGACTGAGCGGGGTGGTGCCATTGATGTGGAAGGCGAGCAAGTGCTTGAAGTCCAATGGGGTTTGCAGAGGCCTGGTGGGCAGGGTCAGGGAGGCCAGCAGGGGGCTGGGGGTGCTGGAGGCTGGGCCTGCTGAAGGAGGAAGAAGGGCAGGGTCTGAAATGAGAAGCCAGAGAGCTGTCTCCCACCTCTGCTGCCAGGATGAAAGTTTTTTTTATAGCCAGGACAGGAAGTCCTGGCTCCCTCTTTCCCTTTTTCCGCCCCAGTGAAACCCAGTTGGGGAAGCACAGTCACCGAGTCTATAGCTCAAGTGTCCTAGGCAGAAGAGCGACCCTCTTTCACAGACAGAGTCAGCACAGTGACCCAAATAGACACCCAAAGGGAGTTCAGCCAAGAGAGGGGTCAGAGGAGTCAGGGTTGACATACACACCACCATGGCGACAGTATGTCATACTGTGTTCCCACTTTATCCCAAAGCACCAAACTCAGGGAGTGTAGGAAAAGGCCAGCCCCCTTTCCTCTCACCAATTGTCCCTCCTCTCACTTCAGGCTCCACACTACTCACAGAAGGGGTGAGAACGAACCCACTGGCACGGGGCTGGAGAGATGGCGCAGTGGTTAAGAGCACTGGCCATTCTACAGGACCTGGGTTTGATTCCCAGCACTCACATGGCAGCTCACAAAGGTAACTTCAGTTCTAGCAGACTCAGTGTCTGCTTCCGACCTCTGCAGGCACCAGGCACACACATGATGCCCATACATATATGCAGGCAAAGCACTCATACACACAAAATAAATCTAAGAATTCCCACAAATTTAAAAAGAAAGAAAGAAACCCACAGCATTCTGAAAGTTTGGGTCTTCACCTCCGGTGAGACCCCAAATCAGTCCTCAGGATGCCCAGGAACAACAGTGTGGTTTTGCAGACTTTGCTCTTAACAGTGTAAAGCAAAGGCAAGAAAGGGCTGTGAATCGACAAATCAGGAAGGGAAGAAAAAAATAAAGATATCAGTCCAAGTTATTGGAGACTTTCTTGAGTCCTGCAATTGCAAAACCAAAAGAAGTCCTTTTTAATTCTTGGGTGTTAACCCTCTGAAACATAAGATTGGCTTGTTTAGCATCTGTAGATGTATGCCTATAAACACAGTCATGTACAGAAAAGCCAGCAGACAGCAGATGGGAGGGGGAGGGGGAGAGGGACAGAGGGTACCACTACCTCCCTGGAATCACTGTGCACTTGGCCTATTAGTCTGTGCACAGCTAGCAGTGTGCTATGGTCAGAAACAGCACTGTCGTCTGGTTTACAATCTCTTAGGAAAAGAGACACTGCAAAGCAATGGGCGAGGAAATTCTCAGGAAGCCGTTGTTCACCTCTGTTTCCCCAGTTCCTAAAGCCCAACCTTCTTTCCTCCAACCAAAACCCAAGGGGAGGGTTCAAAAGAGAACAAGCAAACTCTGAAAGGCCAGATGGGACTGGAACTGTCCAGGCCCTACCTAGCCCCTCTACCACTTGTCCAGGCTCCTCTTCCCTCACTGGCCAGGGGTCTGGTTTGGGGAAGAGCAGGAGTCAGCTTGAGTGTAGTATGTATGGGTAAGGTTCTATCTGCCATCCCTTCAATTTCCACCCTCTGCAGGCTAAGGGGAGGGGAGGCCAACCCCGAAGTCCCTACCTCCATCTACTTTCCAAATACTCTATGGCCAGTGCACAATCAAACTCATACAGCGAGGGCACATCCACCACGATCCTCACCATGTGACCGCCATGGCCTACCTGGGACCCTGCTCTGTCCCCTCCACCGTAGCTTGTGGCTGCCTGCTGTCCACTTTGTCCAGCAGCCCAGTGCACATGGGCAGCAACAAGGCTAGCTAGGGCTGCGAAGTCAGAAAAGATTTCTGTACGGCTTGGAATGCACACATGCCAGCTTGGCTCACAGGGCCCGTGGGCAGAGGGGCCCGAGGCTGGCCACCATGGCCTGGAAAAACACGAACTCGCCCAGCGCACTGGTTCACCAGTGCCCAGCAGCAGTACCCACATAACCCCCTTGTCGAGCCCTCCCCATTCTTCCAGGTAGAGGCGGGGTTCGAAGACTGTTGCCAACATGGCCACCGCATACAGTAAGCGACCGGGGAATAACACCCTCCACACGCGCCCATGGAGCCCAGAAAAAGCTGCTGGAGGTGCTCTAAACCTCATGATGAAGCCTCTGAATAGCCCAGCAGCTCCACACCATGGTAGGTGCAGCTTTTGCCTTCTGCCTGCCCAGTGGGCAGGCTCGGAGACTGCCAGTTCCTGCAGGGAGCCTGGAGATGGGCCCCCCGGAGGCACACTGTGCTTGCAGCGAAGTTAAGGCTGCCATCACCACCATCTACAGCAAGATCAGGTCCTGGTCTTCATGCTGCAGGACCAGGACAAGCTTCTGCATTGAAGGCAGAGCGTAGAGCAGCGGGTGAAGGCTACGAAGGTGAACTATGACCTGGCGCATGGCCGAGGCCAGGGCAGCAGTGGTCCAGGAGGCCAGGACAGTGGCTCCCAACGTGAGCACCAAGCAAAGTCAGGCCGCAGCCACTACTTCCACAACAGTTAACAGGGAGACCAGTGTACTGGCCCAGGACCCGCCAAGACAATAGCTGCAAGGTCCAAGACTGCATGAAGTTCAGGGACCACGTGGGAACTAGGGTCACCATGCAGACAGAACGAGGCCTCCAATACGCTCTCATACTCACCAAAATAGACAAGGGGGTTAAGGTCAGTTGGGCCAGGGAAACAGTGAAGATCCATGGGCAGTGGACAAGTGGCCCTGAGCTGCAGGCTGATACTCCCCAGTAGGTCACTGGGAGGCCAGGCCAGTTTGGGTGCAGATATGCCAAAAACCTGTAGGATGTCCAGGAGTTGGCAAGTGATAACCTCACCCTCCTGGACCGCTGTACTGCCCAAGAAAGTGGTAGCAGGATGGCCATCACATGGGGGCACCGAAGTGGCAAACAAGGACAGAGTATGGACCTCTGCCCAGTTTCTGGTCTCTTCTAACTCCAGCCGCTATGGGGGTGCCTTCAGGTGCTGATAGGCCTCTGTGTGCAAGACATTGGCAGTAGTCACCTGGGACAACCCAGGGAATAAAAAGGACAGGGTTAGGCTTGTCCTCCAGGCTGCGGGGGCAGCAATGCAAGGTTGTTGGATGAGTACAAGGTTGGGACCAGGCAGACTCTTTGCCGTTTACTGATTGTGCTACCCTAGGCAAGTTTACCTGGCTGAGCTCCAGTTCTCTGGGCTCTCATACCTGCCTGCCCTCATCTCCCTAAACGGCTACCATGAGTTGTAAATCTTCGTTATTGCATTGATGAATATGAAGTGATTTATGACATGTAACGAAGGCTAAGAAGCATGGATTGTTGATGCCGTGTTTCTCTGGTGGTCTTTGCAGGCTTGTCCCAGTCAGGTTTATTCCTGCAGGGTATGACTCTCCTTTTATTTGTTAGCTCAAGTGCTCACTAACAGACACAGTCACTAGCAATTCCTGGCCATCTTAAGGGTCCCAGCTCTGTGCTGTTCATCTCTGTAGAATGAATCCAATCTCCACCCCCACCCCAAGACTCACACGGCTGAACCTAGGATCCACCGCTCTAGGGGCCACATGGGTGGTTCATAGCTTGGAGGGGGATCAGGGATAAGAGTGAGAAACGTCTGGAGAGTCCATGTTCTGGACTATACAATGCCCTGCCCTGGAAGCAAGAAGACTTCCTTTCCCAGCGGATATCACAAAGCCAGACCTTTACCATCTCCTGATTTTTTAAAAAATGTATTCTAGTCTGGCCTCAAGTTCACTGTGTAGCTAAAGTTAACCTTGAACTTCTGATCCTCCTGCCTTATTCTCCCAAGTGCTAGGATTACAGGCATCTAGTTCTGAATTTTTTGTTTTGTATTGTTTTTTGGGTTTTTTGTTTTGTTTTGCTTTGTTTTGTTTTTTTTTTGTTTTTTTGTTTTTTTTTTTTTTTTTTTTTTTTTTTTTTTTTTTTTTTTTTTGAGACAGAGTGTCTCCATAGCTTTGGAACCTGTCGTGAAACTCGCTCTGTAGATCAGGCTGGCCTCAAACTCACAGAGATCTACCTGTCTCTGCCTCCTAAGTGCTGGGATTAAAGGTGTGCGCTACCACCACCCAGCTGGCTTGTTTTGTTCTTGAGACAGGGTTTCTCTGTGTAACAGCCCTCGCTGTCCTGGAATTCACCTTGTAGACCAGGCTGGCCTTGAACTCACAGAGATCCTTTCTGCCTCTGTCTCCCAAGCACTGGGATTAAAGACATGTGCCACTACGCTCAGCTGAATTTTTATCATCAGTTTACAACCTCTGTCCCAGGGAATAGGATGTATGACTGCGTTCACCCAATGACAGGTGCAGGTCTGGCTTCTTCACTGTTGTACTCAAGGTGACTGGCGCAGTGCCAGGCATGTAGGCAGTCCTTGGTGAAGGTTTGACATAGTGGAGGTATGAATGAAGTGTATTGGCTCCTACCCAGGGGCCTAGCATACTGGAGCTTTCTCCAGGTGGCTCGATGCCTCCCTCCCCCTTAGTCCTCCCCTTACCTCTGGCTGCCATCCACCTGCATATCCCTCACCCTCCTGGGGCTGTGTATTCGCCATGCTCCGTGCCCAGCAGTGCCTGACACAGGTTGAACCTCTGCAGCTCGAGCAGGGCAGAACATGGGTTAGCAGGCTCATCCTCTTTGGCCTTGTAGTACACAGTGGTTGGCACAGTCCCTTTGGCCAGGTTGGCCTCCATCTTGATGGCCCCAGTGGCGGGAGTGGTTGCAGGCTGGGGTAGGTCCCTTTGCCTTCAGTAGGGCCTTCCAGAGTAGGCTGACCCTGACTGTCTGCCAGCGTCTGGTGGTGAGCTCCTGAGGTGACGTGATGCAGCGGGGCACGGTGCTCGAAGTGTCAGTGCCCACCGTGACGGCATTCCCAGCTTTGCCATGCTTGTTGCACACCAGGGCCTGGCGACACTCTAGAGGGAGCATCTGCTTCCGCTCACAGTCAGAGTCCAGTCAGGGAAACTCTTCCTCCCACCGCTCACTGAAGTTCTGCTTACACTTCTTGTTGGAATTGGAGGTCTTTCCAGTGGGCTTCTTCCCAGGGGGCACCATGCCTGCTCTCAGGGCAGGGGACCTAGGACCCCCTCCAAATGCTCATGGCCCCCTGCTTCCCTTGCCCACACGGCAACTCCCTAGATAGAGAAGTTGGCGCGTGAGGGACAACCCACCAAGCCAAGGGGGACCATCCATCCAACTTAGCTTGGAAAATTTATTCCAGCTCTGCCATAGGAGACTGGAGATGAAAGAAACAAGGGAGAGACGTTGCAGGGGCAGGAGTGGGTGGATAGGGACTACTCTGTCCACAAGTATGGAGAGATAGCCGTGAGCCACAGTCGGAAGAGGTAAGGGACCCCATCTCCCTCTGAGGCCTCCCTCCCTCCATCCAGGACAAGGAAAGGACTGATGGCTATGACTGCTGTAGCATCTCAGAACATAGTAGAGACTTTTTAGCCCAAACTGAATCCCAAAGACAGATGTGATTCTCAGGGCTCCTGAGGGTTTTGTAGCTGAGCCAAGGCTACAGCACAGACTGGTTCCTAACCCACAGGATGTTGTCCTCAAAGTCCGTAGACACCTGTGTGATCAGAAGGAAGTCAATATGGAGCCGAGCATACCAAAGCCATCTGCTTCTCCCTGGGACATCTGTCCCTACATGCACACACACAGGTGCTGGCTCACACGTATAATCACTGGCGTGTGGTCCTGGGAAAGGCAGCCCGGGAACAGGCAGCAGAGTGAGGACAGACTGTGGGTTGGGCTGCAGACAGAATACAACCAGCTGGTTGCCTCTACCTTCCCATAGACGTGAGACCGAGATGCGTCTCTGAGATCAGAAGATCTTATCCAGTTGGATCAGACATGTCAGCCGTACCTCGTAGAGATGTGATATTTGTCCTCTCCTGCGAAATAGCAGCACCTCCAGCAGCAGCAACTACAGCTTATCCAGTCAGTGGAAACCGAGCCAGGCCCTGGGTTAAGAGCCTACACGATTCCCCAAGGAGACCAAGATTATTACTGCCTGTTGGTAGGGAAACTGAGACTACCGACTAAGTCACACCCTAAGGTTTCTCAAGCAGCAGGCGGTGGAGGTACAGTCAGAACTCTCCTCTTCCTCCTGCCACAGGCCACACTGCAAAGGGCAGGCTGCCTTGCCTCTCGCTCCAGCAGCCCTGCTAAGCCCAGGCCAGGCTCTCACCCTTTGCACGGCCACTGAAGGAGCCTCGGATTCTGCACTGTTTCCCTACAGCCAGAGAGCAGCCAGCTCACGCTGATCCAGATGTGGGACTCCCTTGCTTTTGCCTCTTCAGTGGGACCTTACTGCTTAAGTCAAACACCTTGCCAAGAGCCAAGACTTCCCCAGCCTCCAAATGGCCCTGTTTTTAGTACTCCTGTCTGATCAACCACCTCCAAAAAGGCTATCTCATAAAGCTGCTGAAGTTGTTTCTGTGTTCTGTCTCTCTATCCCTCCGTCTCTCTTTCTCCATCTCTATCTCTTTGGAGATTGAACCCAGGTCCCCAAACACTCTAGGCACCCTCATCTCCTGTAACTTTCCCCTGAGCCTAGAATTCCCAGTCTTCTCTCCTTGATTAGCTCCCCTTGAGAGCATCTCACACAGCCCCTCTGCTACCCTGATCTCCGCAGATGGGCTGGCATCTGGCCTCCTGTCTGAGGCAATTCCCTATGGGCAGGAATCCTCTGTGTATCTGCAACTGAATGCTTTCACCCAGGAAGTCCCGCCTTTTTCCATCACTGCCTCTGCTTGTTCCCCCCAACCCACCCCATCCACGGTTCTGGTTCTGTTACTTTACATCATTTTGCTCCCTGTCTTTCTTCCCTCCTGTGTGTTCCCCCAAGGTCAGGAAAGACAACCAGCTTCTCTTTTCTTTTTCTCTCTCTGAGACAGGGTCTCACGTGTAGAACAGGCTGGTCTCAAACACGCTACAAAAAGGATGACCTTGAACAACTTATCCGCCTACTTCTAGCCCCTGATTACAGGCGCGTCCACCACATCCAGCCCTATGCACACTGGAGCTCAAAACCAGGGGTCCCTGCATGTTAGGCAAGCACTGTACAAGCTGAGACACATTCCCAGGCCAATAACTTCTTTATGTGTGAACTCCAGACAGGACAATAGTACCTGACTTCTAAACAAGTGTCACAAAATCTGGAGAAAAAGAATTTTAAAAAACAAGCTCTCTTTCTCTCTCTCTGTCTCTGTCTCTGTCTCTCTCTCTTTCTCTCTGTGTGTGTGTGTGTGTATGAGAGAGAGTGTGTGTGTGAGTGTGTGTGTGTGTGTTTGCCCATACGTGCACCTGCTCAAGCACACACGGGTAGCAGTTTGACTTTGGGCACCTGCTAGGGGGTTAAAATAGCCTCCTCCCTCATCTCTTCTTCCCAACAACCTGCAATTTCAACATTTTATCCTTTCCACCACCCACAAGATGTGAGAATGGGAGACAAATGCAAGATCAAGATCAGGTGACAGATCCTTCCCATCATTCCTAGAACCTGAGTGTCCCCACCCTATCCTGCAGCAAAATGAGCACACCAAAGTGAAAACACCAAGATCTTTTCAGCCAAAGACTGTACCTCGAACCTGGGAAGCTGAAGGCCAAACTGACGCTGTTCCAGACAGCTGTCTTAGACCCTGGGGATGTTTTGTTAGAATCCAGGGGCAGGAGAGCAAGCATCTTGTGGAAAAACATCACCCTGGCTGCCACCCAATAGAGAGGATCCAAGGAAACCACGTTTTGCAGTTGTGCCATAATTGGAAAAGATCGATGCCCACCCTGAGATCCGCAGGCACCCACACAGACAGTGCTAGACATAGAAGCCAGGCACAGATGCACATACATCTCCCCACGGTGAAGCCATGTCCAACGTACATGAGGCTCATGCAGTAACGCACATGCCCTCAGGGACCCAGCGTGAGCCTGTGTGCACACACGGATGGGCATGATCAACAGATCAATGGACACAGACCCTTAGAGGATATCTCTGGACCACTAGAAGCCATAAGCGTGAGCTGAGCGGCATGCGTCTCGGCAAAGAAAGACGCAAACACCCTGAGATCGATACCCAGGACAAGCGCGTGCACACATGTCCTTAGATAACCACATGCATCTGGCTCTTACGTGATCATGTGACCCAACAGTCTCCTTACCCTCTCATTTCACTCCCAGCCTCAGGGCAGAGGCAGAGACCTCCCAGAAGCACGCATATGTGCACATGCATGCACACATAAAAATAACGATGGTATTTCTATTACATATAAAACAAACAGTCAGGAGGGACTCATGAGGCCCTACACCTCCCTGGGGGTCTACAAGTGGTTAGTGCTTCCTCAGGCAGGGAGAGGCATTTTCTCTGGTGGTATAGCCGTGGGTAAGGCATCTACAGGCCTGTACATAACCTCTCCTGTATGCATGCTCCAGCAAGCAACCTTAATGAAACTCATTGACTCGCCAAGAAGGAAAAGAACAACAGAATGTGGAAGTGGAAGGGGGGGTATTTGGGAAGTGGAAGGGGAGCAGGAGTGGACTAGAGAGCGATGGGGAAAGAACTGACACACAGCAAGCATGAAAATCTCATGATGAAACCCATTAGTATGCAGAATGGATACGTGCTCATAATTTTTTTAATCTGCAAAGAAAAACAGAAATCCAGAGGGAGGGTCAAAGATGGGGTGGGGCTGGTGAGCGGCAATGGAAGTGAGGGGCAGATTGAACTGAGACCCAACGCTTGCCCACGCCACTCCCCAGTAGGAATCTAAGTACGGCCAGGGCCAGGACAAGGGTTCCTCCTCGCATTCACCAGAACCTTCTCTCTCACATCCAGGATGTCTAGAGTGTGCTGATGCTTCCTTCAGACCCTGGCCTAGCTAGAGCAACTCCAAACCCCGTAGCTAGAGAACTCCACTATGCCCCCTGAGACCCCCTGCCTCCAGACCTTTGTCCCTGGAGGAGGTTTCCAGAGACCTTTGAAAGCTGCCTCCCTTAAAAAATATATATATAATATATATTATATATTATATAATATAATACACACACACACACACACACACACACACATATATATATAGCCCCGCAAGCCAGGTGTAGTGCACACCTATAACCCCAGCACTTTCGAGGTTGAGACAGGATGGTGAGTTTAAATCCATCCTAGGCTGCAGAGTAAGTTCAAAACCAGCCTGGACTGTGGCAGGAGTTTGTGGGAGCTGGGGTGGGCAGTAGGGGAGAGATACAAAAACAAAATACCTGGTAAGACCCTGTGTGGGGAGGCAGGTAGGGTGCAGGGACATGGACACAGGTAAAACAGGTAAAGCAGGGTGTGAGGGTACTGGTCTGACCCTGGTAGAGGCTGCTTCTCAGCTAGGAGCTTTCTGCCCCCATCTTGTCTTCTCTGTCTCTCTCCACAGAGGAGGTAACAGCTCTTTAGCCCCATCCAGTGCCTCCCCTCCCTTGGTCCTTAGAGGAGGGGAAGGTAAGACTTCCTATAAGGAGTCTTTAGCTCAGGCACCCACCACACATTTACCCAGATGCCAGCACCCTTGAGTCTCAGGGCACACTCTCCAGCTGTCCCTCCTCTTCCCAGATGCCAGCACCTTTGAGTCTCAGGGCACACTCTCCAGATGTCCCTCCTCTTCCCAGATGCCAGCACCCTTGAGTCTCAGGGCACACTCTCCAGCTGTCCCTCCTCTTCCCAGATGCCAGCACCCTTGAGTCTCAGGGCACACTCTCCAGAGGTCCCTCCTCTGCTTTATCCTTTGTTCTCAGCCACAGTCCAGGCTAGTAGGACTGGGGTAAGGTCAGGGAGTCCACTGACTTTGGGTCCCCAGCAGATAACCTCTGGGGGCCAACAGCAGCAGGGAAAAGGTGGGTGGGGAGGGGAGATGACTGACCACCCTCTCCTGGAGGCCTCTGAGCCCAGTCCCCACTCTCCAGCTCAGGTGACCTCCGCACTTACCCAAGAGCATTCTCAGCCTTTGGAGACACCACTGAGCAGTGCGCAGGGCAGGAGCAAATGAAATCCAGCCAGAGTGACAGAGGGAAGGGGGATGTGAGGGACAGGAGGGGAGGGCTTGAGGGAGGGACTCCCAGTTAGGCTGGAAAGCCCTGTTCCCCCTTGCCAGAAAAGGAGTGAGCAGTCCCTGATTTCTGAGTCCGGACCATGGGGACTGAGCAGGGTGTGATCTTTGCCAGGCTGCAGGAGTGTGAGGGAAGGTGGAAACCTGGGACAGAGGAGTCAGAGCAGTGCGGTCTACTCCCCCCCCCCCTCCTGTGCCCCAGAGTCCCTGCCTAGTGCTTCTTGTGCTGAGACAAAAGGCTGGCTTTGTCCACAGAAACCTCCAGGGACAGAGGTACTACCCCCCCATACCTCACCCCTGCACTGCTGAAAGGCTCCCCTGCTCACTGCTGCTGGACTCGCTGATGCTGTTGCCCTCTCACCCTGTTTCTCTCCTGGCCGTCACCTCATATTTACCTGCTTTTACTGAAGGGGAAACAGGCTTAGAGAAGTGTCACAGAGGGGTTGCCACTGAGGTAGGGAGCGGGGAGCCCAGGTTAGCCCCTTAGATCTGTTACCTCTGCAATGTCAGGAAGGAAGTGGGGAATAGTCTGCCCTGCCTGAGCGGCTAGAACTTCTGACACCTGGCAGCTGGGGGTGGGAGTGGGGGGTGGGGGAGGAATCCCATCTCTTTTCTCTGCTGCCGCTTGCTCCTTCCTCTTCCCCTCTCCAGGTGCTGATAACTGACACCCTACTCACCTGAGCACCTGGTGGTTGTGCCAGGCAGGGCAGGGGTGGGGGGGCATAGGAAAAAGGGAGACAACCAAGCCACAGCTGGGATCCAGTCTCGAATTCCAAATCCTGTCTGTGCCCAGTACAGGGGGAGTGCAGTGAGGGGCCCCAATTCAGCATCCTCTCTCCATCAGACAATGACCAGACAAACTCGTAATCTCAGGGCAGCCAATATCTGCCCCGCGAAGCAAGCCCAGGAAAGAACTGACCGCGGCAGGAAGGGGCTCTGAGAGGGAAGGAGTTGTCTGTGTGGGTAAAGGAAAGGAACTCAAGCCTAGAGTTAATGAACCCACCCAGAGACACACCGGGAAGTTCTGCCTTCTTCCAGGCAGAGATCTAAACTAAGCCCCCTAATTCTCTACCCAGACAGCCTCACCTCTCTGGGTGGTCTGGAAGGGGGGGCAGGTCTCACCTGGGGGAAGAGGATGTTTTGGCTGTCTTGGGAGAATGTAGGATATTTCTGTCACCTGCCACGGAAGGAGGGTGCAGTAGGAGGCAGTAGCCGGGCTTGGTGGTCTGAAGGGGACTACTATTCCTTTGAAACTTGCACCTGAAGGCCTCAGGATGATAGGGCTGGAAACGGGCGGGGGTGGGGGGATTTAGGGAGGAGGTACCTCAGTGAAGAGGAATCAGCAACCCAGAGAGATGGGAGGGGCAGGGGGAGGGCTTCCAGAGCCTCCTGGGGGGACTGAAATTAATCCATCTGTGGGGAGCAGTGGGTGAGGAAGGCTCATCAAGCCAGTGACTCAGGCATGACCCAAGTCTTTGATTTCCAGGACTCAGGGTACAGCCAGAGGCTTCAAAGATCAAAGTTGCAGAGGAGAAAGAGTGCTAGGGTGTTAGGAGGGGTGGGGAGTGCGGAAGTCTCCACTCTCAATGCCATAACAGCAGTCATCTCTGTCTTAATCTGACCCATCTCTGTTCGCCTGTCCCTCCCAGTGTCTGTCTTACATCCTCCCTCCAGGGTTCCTCTAGCCACCTCAGTAAACCAGAGCTTAAGGCATTTCTGAAGTCCCTTCCTGTCCCTTCAGGATGGATGATGAGGGAAAGGGCCTGGGCTCATTCTAAGTTGGATAGTGCCATTGACTTTACCCAGAGTCAGAGAGGAAGTGGCTGACTTTAGGAAGCTACCCTTCCTTAACCATCTAGAGGGGCAGAAGATGGCTAGGGGTTCCCCTTCTTTTCTTCCTTCCTTCCTTCCATCCTTCCTTCCTTCCTTCCTTCCTTTCTTTTATGTATTTATTTTGAGACGATGTCTCACTATGTAGCCCTGGCTGTCTTAGAACTCACTGCATAGACCAGGCAGGCCTTGAACTCACAAATAGATCCACCTGCCTCTGCCTCCTGAGTGCTGGAGTTAAAGGCATGTATGACCACCACACTGGGCCTGGTTCCCCACTTTAAGCTGAGGAAACATAGAATAGAGATATGGTCATGATTACCTGTATAACCGTCTTGCTGGACCTACTTTCTCAGGCCAACCTGCTTTCCCATACTCAGACATCACATCGTGGTTCTCTCTCTCTCTCTCTCTCTCTCTCCCCAAGCCTACTATATAGCCTTAGCTACCCTGAAACTCTCTACAACTCCCAGACCTTGAACTCCCAAGAACCCTCTTGTCCTTGCCTCCCAAATGTTGGGATAACAGGCATATGCCACCATGACCAACCAACTCGACTTCTCTTCACGTGCACTGGCCGCTCTCCTCCGCCAGGGCAGGAGTGTGAGATAGGATTGAGAGTCAGACATTTGGGATCAAGACCCAGCAAGCTGCCTTTGGCTATTATTCCCTCTGAGCCGCCATAGTCCTGTGTGCAGAATGAGAACTGAACATCGTCATCTTCAGGGTCGGGATCGGGGGCTGCCTGCCAGATGTTGACCTGCTTTGCGAACAGTTCAGCTCTCCCTAATGCTCTCTAGGGCACTGGAAGGTCACAGCCTCTGGCCCAGGTGTTGTGACAACTCACTGTGCTACATCAACATCTGGGCTGGAGCCAGAAAGCTGTGCCTGCGCCTTTGTGTTTGGAGGTGTTGAGTAGTTTAGGGTGGGGTCTGTGTGCGGTGAGTAGCCTCACTGGCTTCAGTCTCATTGATGGAGGTTCCTGGTGCCCACATCCCCTGAGGTCGGGGTAAGCCAGTAAAGGATAGCCCAAGACACATTCGGCTTCCTGGGTGGCAGACAGGTGAGGCAGATGTGGAGCCTTGGGGGAGAGCCAAGAGGTGGAGATAGAGACGTGGAACCCAAGGGTGACAGCGAGAGATCCTGCAGCTGGTCATGGCTAAGGAAGTGGGCCAGAGAGGAAGCTCAAGGAGGAAAGGGCCACGCCTACCTCCTTAGCTCCTCCTACATTCCCCCCACCCTCAAGAAGGAGAGCAGGAGAGGGTCCTGGCTTCACTGCCTGTGACTGCCTGTCACAAGGGAAGCCTCTAGCCCCAGAGGACCCTAATCAAAGTGACAGCTCTGGCTACAAGAGACAAGGACCTCTGGTCTCCTTACGTGGTGTGGCATCTCAGTGAGTGCAAGATCCTTGCATACCACACTCCCCCAACCTCCCCACTCCTGCCCCCCCCACCCCCACCAAGGGTCCTTGAATTAGGTGGGAGTCTCTTCATTTCCCTAGGGAGCTTCAGTAGCCCCAGCCTGATCCCACACCAGGTTGGGAACAGTTTTCAGCAGGATTCAAAACCCTGTGCCTTTTCTTCTCCCTACTGACTTGGGTGACTGCTAGCTAGCGGCTCCCTATCCTGGGAGATGTACCTGAGGCCATGGCCCAGGGAAGACTCAGAATTAACCAGGCCTTTTCATTTTTCTCTGGTACTGGGGATTTGAACTCAGAACCTCGAGCAGGCTAGGCAAGTGCTCTACCTATGAATTATATCCCTAACCTTTGCTACTTTTAATATGGAGACAAGATTTCATTAAGTTGCCCAGGCTGCTTCGAACTCACTCTCTAGCCAAGGCTACCCTTGAACTTGAGATCCTCTTGCCTCTACCTTCCAAATACCTGGGCTTACTAGCCTGTGTCAACAGGCTCAGCTTTCTCCTGGATTCTCTTGACACTCTGCTCTGTCACCTCTACAAGGTCTAGTACCACCTGAGAATAAATTCATTTTTCTGTAGAGTGATTTAGACAGCTCCCCCCCCAAATTTAAAAGTATTAAAATTGTAAGCACCCTCTTCTTCCTCCAACACACACCTATATTTCCAGCACAAAGGCAGGTGGCAGGTGGATCTCTGAGTTCAAGCCCAGCCTGGTCTACAGTGCGAGTTCCATGACACCAGGGCTACACAGATAAACCCTGTCTTGAACAACAACAAAAAAGTGAGCCCCCTGAACAGCAGCTTGAACCTCAATAGATAAATAAATATATTTAATGAATAAATGTATGACTTGTTAAAAGACAATCTTGCTATGTAATCCACGCTGGCCTTGAATTTATAGCCATCCTGCCTCAGCATCCCGATTACAGGCATGTACCATCCACCCAGCTTAAATGAATGACCTTTGAACAAACCCTGTCCTTCAGAAATATTGATCCATCAGATCGGTCAGTCCCAGCCTTGGGAGTCCAACTCTAAGTGCCTCCTTGGAAGTGTTAATCCCCACTGCCAATCTTCCTGTCCCTTGCTGTGGATGTGACCTCTGCCTGAAATGCCCCTCACCTGTCACGCTCCTCACTCTCTCGCTCCGAGGTCTCTGTGCCCCTGGGAGCGCGTCTCAATTCCCATCATGCTAAGCAGGCACTGTATAAATGTCACCCAACGATTAGGAACTCTCAAGGTTCAGGGCAGCCTCTGGCGAAACCACCCGGCTGGGCTGCAAAATGGGTTTCTTGAAATCACCTCCAGAATCTGGGTACCAATACCCCCTGTCTCTCCCTCCTAGGCCTGCATGTGGATCTGTCCTCCCTGCCAGCCTGCAGCTCGTGACCCCATGTGCCTGTCAGCAGGCATCACCCTCACAGATGCATTCACCCATCTCCCCCAGAACACTGCATTGCAGCCAGCTGCCCCTCCAGCACTGGCAGCGAAACCCCTACAAAGTCACCCCAGCTAGGGAGAGGCAGAAATCCTGGCTGGGAGTCTCGTTGCCATGGAAAGAGCAGCTCCTGTTGTTCCTAGATTGGAGAGCTGCGCATCACGCTGACCCCTGCCTGAAAAGCAGGAGTTTGGAACACCTTGAAGGTCAGGCCATTGTCTGGATGGCTGTCCCTGCCAGGAAGCTCCAGGCTGGAGAAATGTTCTGAATGTCCTCATCACAAACACCACCCACAGGGAGAGCTCCTAGAACTGAAGAGACCTCAAGAAGAGACCTCACCTGGGTGGTGGTGGTGCATGCCTTTAATCTTTGCACTAGGCAGAGGCAGGTGGATTTCTGTGAGTTCAAGGCCAGACGGGTCTACAGAGCTAGTTCTAGGACAGCTAGGGCTGTTACACAGAGAAACCCTGTCTGGATGGGGGTAGGGGGGAAGGAGACTTCAAGACTCCCACATCCCGAGAGATCCCATAGAAAGCTGTGCAGAAGCAAAACCAAACTTTCTTTGGTTTTGCAGTGCTGAACCCAGCTCACATGCGGGGTAGGCGGCATGCCACCAAGCTGCAGCCCCTGACAGTATCAGGGAAGCCACAGACTCAGGGTTCCTTAAAGGGACCCAGATCCAGTTTATAGAAGGGGTGCTAGGCTCAGCGCCATTCCTCACTGACCTGGCCCTGCAGAGCTCTTGCCCAGGCTGAGCTGCCGAAGCCTCCGCTGGTGGGCGCGTCCCCCACAATGCACCTGGGCCTGGGCAGCAGAGTTCAGCTGGATGTTGCAGACATCGCAGAGGGTGTAGGAAGGTCGTTTCCTTTCCCGCTTAGGCTTCGATGATTCTGGAGAGTGAGGGGGGCACTCAGATGCTGCAGCTGTGGGGGGCTCCTTCTCACCTGAGGGGGATGGGCTCAGTGGCCGCTTCATACCTGAGCAGACAGAGAGAGGGAGACAGACATGCGATGACTGAGCAGATTGAGATCTGGAGACGCCGGTGGGTGTGCCAGGTGACCCCTCCTGACTTCCACACTCCTCAGCCAAAATGTCAAGAGGGAACATGACAGGGGGTGGTCTGTTTAGGCAGCGTAGCATTAACATACAGCAGCACTTGTAAGACAGTCGGAAATGATTGCTCACTGGGAGGCCCGTGGCACACAGGATCTGAGAGCGAATCTCGGAGAGGAGGATGGGGTCTAGGGGACAAGGTGGCCCTGGGAAACAGCAGCAGATGAGCGGAGTCATGTTTGGGGAAGCCATTGTCCTGTTCTCAGACTCGAGGCAGGAACTGGCAATCCTCTGACAGACCGGCATGAGGATCTTGCTGGAGACACAACCGCCCTGTGGCAGAAGCCCAACCATCTTGTGCCCTATACCTAGCAGGTGACATTCACTGGTAGTGACAGCCTGCAGAGACATCCCAACCCCTGTCCCACATGGCATAAGATGCCCCTACTGACCTGGGTCTGCTGGATGCAGCACTCACACACCGCCCAACCCGGACTCTCACGTTCTCCTTTCAGGCGATTATCCCCATTTTTCCAATACCCTCTCCTTCCTAACTCATTTCTCAGTACTTTCTCTTGCTTGTCTGCTTCTGTTTCTATTCAGGAGCTGGCTGCCAAATTCCAGTTCTCAGACACAACTTGTAATATTCACTTCCTTCCTGGTGTGTGCATGTGCATATGTATGCACGTGTGTGCACTTACACACGGGCGTGCATATGTGTGTGAATTTACACACATGTGCTCACATATATGTGTGCATATGTATATGTGTGTGCCTTTACATGCGTGTGACCTGTGCATGTGTGTATATGTGTGCACATTTGTATGTGTGTGCGTTTATACATGTGAATATGTGTGTGTGTGCATACATGTGTGTTTCCTGCCTCATCTTCACTGGGAGACTTCCCGAAGTCAGTGCCTGTTCCCCTCAGACTTGAGCAACCCCAAAGTTTGGAGAAAGTATGACTGAGTCCATCTCTCTAGTTACAGATGAACTGGGCAAACTTTTTCCATTCATGTTGAAGCTCTAACCTTAAGTATAGCAGAATGTGGACAAAAGACTTTTTAAATTCCAGGCAGGGTTCCTCTTGGAACTCTGTAGACCAGGCTGGTCTTGAACTCATAGATATCCACCTGCCTCTGCTTCTCAAGTACTGGGATTAAAGATGTGCACCACCACCACCCAACTCAAATACTGTCTTTATAAGACAAAGAAATTTGAACAAGGCTATTTCAGAAGAAATTGATCCTGAGCCTGGGTGTAACACACACCTGTTATCCCAGCTTTAGTGGAGGCTTAGGCAGGAGATCAGGAGTTGGAAGTCAGCCTGGGCTACATAATAAAATATCTTTTAAAAAAAAAGTGTAAAAGGTTGATCTGTAGCTCAGGATAGAGTTGTTTGCCCTGCATAAGGGAAGTCCTAGGTTCAATCCCCAATACTACATAGATCAAGCATCAATAGCACATGCCTGCTGGTCCAACATTTGGAGGGGTGAGAAGCTCAAGGTTATTCTTAGCTACATAGGGAGTTTGAGGACAAACCTAGGGTACACCAGACCCTGCCTATGAATTAATTAATTAAAGAAAAGAATAAGTAAGAAGAGAAGGCACCACTGCCACTGCCAACCCCGTGACACCAAGCTCACTCAGGCCTTTAGCTCCAGAACTGAGACACAACACAGTTCCGTCGTTTAAGCCCCTTTCTTGCAGCGCTTTGTGATGGCAGCTGGAGAAAGCTAATCCTTCTCCCTCAAGGTCATTTCATGCGTCCTTAGTCCCACTCTGCACATCAGCTCAGTCAGGAAATCCTACAAGGTTCTCAGAGGCACACGCGTCCAGTGGTGGGGTCCGCACCTGATGAGGAGATGGACTGCCCAAGTCCCTGGCCGTGAACCTGCACGCATTTCCTTAATGTTCTCTGTGAGCTGTTTGATGTTTCTGTGGGCAGTGGTCCATGTGATACGTGTCTGGCATTACTCGTGTGGAGACTGTGGGTGGGTGGGGAGGACTGACTCAGCTTAGAGCAGGTGTTCCCTGCTGGGTCACACCTCCTGTCTTAGCTCTGGCCGTGTGTCAGCTGTGATGTGTTAGGTGCTGCAGATGTCTCTGTTCGCTATGGCTGGCTAAGGTGATTCTGTCTCGGTCACGCCATGTGAATGTCACAGTGGAGCGCCATCATGGCATCCATGTCATTGTCCTCAACGATTGGGGAATATCTAAGACTTCCTGCATGTCACAGGTTAAATTGTGTCTGTCCCCACATTCGATGTGTTAAGAAGTAATCGTGTGGGGCTGGAGAGATGGCTCAGTGGTTAAGAGTACTGACTGCTCTTCCAGAGGACCTGGGTTCAATTCCCAGCACCCACATGGCAGCTCACAACTGTCTGAAGATCCAGTTGCAGGGGGTCTGACACCTTCACACCAATGCACATAAAATAAAGTTAGATAAACCATAAAAAATATTTTAAAAAAAAAAGAAGTAATCGTGTTTGGAGCTAAGGTTACTGGAAGAAGTTGGACCAGTGTGTAGGGTGGTGGTGTGTGACTGCTCTTCCAGGGGTCCTGAGTTCAATTCCCAGCAACTACACGGTGGCTTGTAACCATCTATAATGAGATTTGATGCACTCTTCTGGTCTGCAGGCAAACATGCAGACAGCACATTGTATACATAATAAAAATAAAAACATTTTTAAAAAAGTTGACAAAACTTACAAGACTCAGAAAACTTCTAAAACTCCCACGATTCACCAGGCTTTCCCAAAGTTGTAGAAGCAGTAGCAATCCTGGGGAGAGGATGCTCTCCCATCAGCCAGTGGGGTGCAGTTTTCCTGAGTGATGATCAAGCTGGGACTGACCTCCAGGTGATACAGCTGCTGATACTTCTATAGTAATTCCAATAACCTCACGGGGTCACTCAGCTATACTTTGGTAGAATAATGTCATTAGTCAGTCTTTGATTGGTGCCCTATCCGAGGTGAGCCAACATTTTATGTTTATGTCTCCCTACGAATAGTCACACAGCAGGTAAATCCAGTATATAAAGGGTGTGGCATCACGGACGTGCACACAGGTTCATGTGAGGTTGGATACAGAGTCAGGCAATGCATCTAACAAGCTGAGGGCCCCAGAGATGACCAGATAGCCACTGCAATTTAGGGGAATGACATGGGACAGATTCCCCTTCTTCACGGTCCTCACAGGAACCCAGCCTTGAGAACCTAGATCTGTGAGTCCATCAGTTTCTGTTGTTCAATTTGTATCGATCTATTAATATTAAACTCTATTAAATACTAAACCCTAGTCTATTAAACTAACACACTATGGGTTTGACTCTCATATAGCCACAGAAGCATGAGAATTTGAAGCTCCCATCCCGAGTGCAGTGTGGTGTCCGTGGGCTGCAGTCCCAGTGGTCACTTCTAAGTGGTCCAGTGGTCATCTGTCAGGGAGATGAGAGGCGGCTATCCTAAACAGGACGACACCATTCTTCTGGATGTAGGAGGCACCACAGTTGCCCCCTTGCAGCTATGCGAAGCACCCAGAACACTGTGCTCCCCACAGAAGACACTGGGGCTCACTTCTATCCCTTTGTGAGAAGGTCCCCAGGGCTGTGCGGAGTCCTCCAACTAGTATTTGGCCCTCTTTCACCCCTAGATGGCAGGCCCAATAGTTCTTCTGCCTCCTCCAACTCTTCCTCCACTCTCTAGCAGGAGACAGGAAGGAGGTCCCAGATGCCAGAGTTAGAAGTGGCCCAGGTGTCGTGGGCCAGGTGGCGACTTCAAAGGAATGGGACTTTCTTAGCTGTCCAGGAAGAGCTCAAGGGGACCGGGATATTTTGAAATCTCAGTGCAATTTATGACAGACCAGACAGGGACACAGCTCAAGCGAGGAGACAAGTATGTGCCACGCTGCTGGTTAAGTCTCTGTGATATACAGCCTCTGGGCTCGCAGAACCCCTGGGATTCCTGGCTAATGTGTGTCCCCTGCCAGGATGCTGGGCCTGCTGTAGCCTGTCCTGTTTGACCCAGCCTCTCCAGCTGCCCCATCCTGAGCTACACTGTTCCAGCTAAGCCGGGGCTCTCCGTCATATGGAGGCATGGCAAAGTGTGGGGACGCACATGGCTTATCCAACTCTGTGTGAACATCACGGACGGGCACACACCCCACCGCCACCACCGTGACCATGACTCACTCTCCCGTGACCTCCATTTGAGTCTTAGTGATGTGCCAAGAGGAGAAAATCGAGTCCAAGAGCAAGGCCTGGGACTTGCCTCAAAGACCATGGAAAACCAAGTGAAAACTGGGAATAAAAAAAAAAAACCCGGAAGCTTCTCTGGGCCTGGGGCTACCATTCAGTTGGTGGTGTTGCCTACCCAGAATGCACGGACTTCTGGACTTGGGCCCTAGAGGCATTAAACCCAGAGTGGCAGAAAATGCCTATAGTCCCAGCACTGGGGAGAGGCAGAAGGGCCAGAGTCAGATTTGAATACACAGAGAGTTTAAGGCTAGCCTGGGCTACATGAGATTCTGTCATCATTTTCTTTTCCTCCTCCTTTTCTTTCTTTCTTTTTGTTGTTGTTGTCATTGTTGTTTGTTTTTTGTTTTGTTCTTGAGTCAGGGTTTCTCTGTGTAGCCCTGACTGTCCTGGAACTTACTTTGTAGACCAGGATGGCTTCCAACTCAGATCTCTCTCTCTCTCTCTCTCTCTCTCTCTCTCTCTCTCTCTCTCTCTCTCCTTTCTTTCTTTCTTATGGTTTTTTGAGACAGGGTTTCTCTATGAAACAAGTTCTGACTTGTCCTGGAACTAACTTTGTAGCCCAGGCCATCCTCAAACTCACAGCAATCTGCCTGCTTCTGCCTCCCAAGTGCTGGGATGAGACCTGTGAGCCACCACGGTCTTACTCTGGGGTTTTGTTTTTTGTTTTTGTTTTCTTACTTTGTTGTTGGATTTTTATTTTTTTTTTCGAGACAGGGTTTCTCTGTAGCTTTGGAGCTTGCCCTAATAGACCAGGCTGGCCACAAACTCACAGAGAGCCACCTGCCTCCTGAGTGCTGGGATTAAAGGCATGTACCATCACCATCTGGCATTTTTTAAATTACTATTTTTTTTAAATTTATGTGTGTGTGAGTTAGTGTAAGTCTATGCCACATGTGTGGCCCAAAATGGCAGAGAGGGCATTAGATCTCTTAGAACTGGAATGAGCTCCCACGTAGGTGCTGGGAACTGAACTTGGGACCTTGGAAGAGCAGCAAGTGCTCCTAACTGCTGAGCCATCTCTCCAGCCCCAGATCCTGTCTTTCTAATGGCAAAGTCCATTTAGTGAGAGAGTTTACTGTGTGTATCTTTGCACATAGATCTTTCTTTAAACTCCGCAATAACGTCATGAGGTGGGCACTATTAGGAATCTGCCACACGCCCCCACAGATTAGAGAATGTCAGGATTCCCAACTCGACCTGAGCTGAACTTGTCTGACCCAGAGCCCTTAACCACTGCCCTGTCCCACCTCTCTTAATTGAACAGCCCAGTGGGGTTCAATGTGGGGAGGTTGTTCACAGACTCAAAGGGAATCATGGCAAGATAACAGCTATATTAGGCTGAGAATGCTCTTGGGTAAGTGCGGAGGTCACCTGAGCTGGGGAGTGGGAACTGGGCTCAGAGGCCTCCAGGAGAAGGTGGTCATCTCCCCTCCCCACCCACCTTTTCCCTGCTGCTGTTGGCCCCAGAGGTTATCTGCTGGAAACCCAAAGTCAGTGGACTCCCCGACCTTACCCCAGTCCTACTAGCCTGGACTATGGCTGAGAACAAAGGATAAAGCAGAGGAGGGACCTCTGGAGAGTGTGCCCTGAGACTCAAGGGTGCTGGCATCTGGGAAGAGGAGGGACAGCTGGAGAGTGTGCCCTGAGACTCAAGGGTGCTGGCATCTGGGTAAATGTGTGGTGGGAACCTGAGCTAAAGACTCCTTATAGGAAGTCTTCCCTTCCTCTCCTCTAAGGACCAATGGAGGGGAGGCACTGGATGGGGCTAAAGAGCTGTTACCTCCTCTGTGGAGAGAGACAGAGAAGACAAGATGGGAGCAGAAAGCTCCTAGCTGAGAGGCAGTCTGGACACTGGGGCCAGGCAGGGAGGTGCCACACTCTGAGTAAGAAGAGATAGGGAGGCCAACTGGAAGGACAAGATGAAAGAGAGAAGGGGCACATACGGATCCATCTGTCCAGTGTACCCAGGAATGGGGATACAGCTCCAGTTCCCACCTCTCCTGAGAGAGGGCCTCAGACTGAAGCAGATAGAAGGGGTGCATCCATGATAAGAGGCCAGCCTCTGAGAGAGCAGGTAGAGGCTTCAGTCTAGCCTGGATCTGTTCACATGGGAGAGAGGCGGGAGAACGCAGACACAGCTCCCAGAGTCCCCTCTCCACCCTCTGGCTCTGGATGGATGGTGCATGCCCTTCAGAACCCTTTTTCTTTGTGTGGACCCCTCAGCTGCTGTTCTCAGCGAGATCCTCTGCTTGCTTATGCAGAGGATAAGAGGGAACGGGGTCAAAGGCCACGGCATACCGAGGAGAGAGTTGTCTCCCAGAAGGCCAGGGAAGATGGCCTCTCCCAAAGGGGTTTCTGGAGGAGAAACTTCTAGGCCTGTTCCCATCTTTAGTCGGGCATGGAGACTCCCTCAGCAAACACTTGATGAGCCCAATTACACATGGCATTTCCCCTGCCATGTCTGCCAACAGCCACCCTGCAGCTTTCTCAGCCAGGCCCCAGGCCCTGGCCCTGAGAAGGGGGCCTGGCTAGCTAGCAGGTCAACCTCAGCTAGTCCCTGTCCATCTGGGCTTTGGTTTCCTGGTCTTTAAGGAGAGAGGACTAGGCTGAACATGATCTCTTGGGACCTTTACAGGCAGAGCTACAGTGATAAACCAGGGAGAGCAGCTGTGTGGAGGGGTGGTCTGGCCAGGCCATGTGACCCCACCTTAGCTGCATAAAAGGAGCTTCTGGGTGGGTGAGTGACCATCACCTCAAGGCACAGAAGAAAACCACCTGCCACCACTCCACCATGCCTCAGGACACTTGTGCTCAGAGTGGAAGAGGCAAGTGAACTGGGCTAGGTCCCCACCCCCACACCCAGAACTGTCACATAGAGTCAGGGTGAGGACCCAAACAGACCGACCGTCTCTGTCACTCTTGTGGCTATGAGCAATGTGGCAGGAGGCCACCCTACTGTGGACCCAGTTAGGCAAGGAACGTTGCAGAAGGGGAAAAGCCTCCAACTGCTCCTGTCCGAGGGGAGCCAGAGTCCCTTCAGTGAGCTGAGGGACTGTTATCAAGCTTTGTAACCTCTCTGCCGTCTCAGCCACCTCCCCACTGCCGTCTCCCAGCGTGAACACAGAAAGCAGTTCTTGAGTAGATGCAGTCAGTGGTACCTTGCCGAGCTGGCTGGGACCCAGGGAGCCGATGGAAGCTTCTGTCTAGCCTGTACTGTTCACATGGAGCTGGGGGGTGGGATGGAGGGAGCACTGGGGCTCAGCTCCCAAGGTTCCCTCTCCACCACTCTGGACAGATGATAAATGCATTTCACAGCCCTGGGTTTCAGTAGGGTTCTCAGCCACTATTCGCCTGTGAGGTCCTCTGCCTGCCCAGCCAGAGGATAGGTTAGAAAGGGACCAATGATCATAGCATATAGGGTAGAGGGTCATCTCATGACTCAGACCCCACAGGAGCCAGAGCCCCTCCCCCCCTGCCTAAGAGGACCAGGATGGATGGTCTGAGCAAGTCTCAGCCGGGCTGCTCCCCCACCCCCACCCCCACCCCGTCCCATACAACAGGAAGCTTGGAATTGGCCCCAGGAAGCAGAGGCCAGGCCTGAGGTTCCACAGAACAAATGCCAAACTGTCATGTCTGTCTCCTATCTCAAGTAGTGACAACAGAAACCTGTTTCCTCTCTGGGGACTTCTGGGTGCTTAGGATTGGGACTGAGCTGGCCAAGAGTTTTGGAAAGTCAAGATTCCATCCAGCTCCGAGGAAGGGTGAGAGGGCAGAGGAGGGGAGGGAGTGTGATGTACGGGTAAGATCACAGCCCCTATCTCCCATGCTCTGCCCTGTCCTCACTCCTTGGTTTCTGGGTGCTCCAGGGAACCCCCCCCTTCCTGAAAGCCCAAAAGATAGGGGCTTCCTCTCCTAAGCCTTAAGACTCCTCTATAAGTCCCACAACCCACTCTTAGGAAGTAAGGAAGTCCTTCTTACTATCTAACTACTATCTAACCTGCATCTCTACTTGCATGGTCCTCAATAGCAATTCTGAGTAACTACCTCTAATATAGAGGAAGGGAGTGCTAGACTCAGTACCTCTTTCTTCCTTCTGCTGCCTGGAAAAGCCTATGAGACCTAACTTATGGGAGTAGGTGCATGCCCTGTGCTCTCTCCCAAGCATCCCTGGGCCTGCATCCCGGCAGAGCTTGCACTGATGCTACCTCTTCTCCTAGCCCTACTCCTTAAAGCACCAAGAAAAATGTCACTTCAAAGCCCACCCTCTGTCCACCACAGCCCCACCAATCAACACTCCCAAAGTCAGAGGGTCCTGGGAGGAGAAGGGCCTGAAGTATCCAGGGATGACTTCAGAGGAGGGGTGGGGGTGGATCAAACTAGGAGGACATCCTCTTTGCTGAAGATGAGACCCTGGGCTTGGTGGAGGGGATAGCACAAAAAAGCCATTGATGTCCAAGAAGGTCACGGGTAGAGGCAGGTGACAGAGTGCTCCTTGTGCCCTCAAAAACAAGCAAACAAACAAAAAAACAGGACTTCACCCCCTTTCCTCCATTTTAGAGCCCTCCTGGAGGTCGCTGAACTAGCAGGATTCTCTGAACTCCTGAGAAAAAGGAGTGGGCCGTTTGGTGGTGCCCGTGTTCCCAAAGGCAAGTCTCTAGCTGTCAAAGGATCCCAGCCTCCCTGGCCATCACTACAGCCATAGGTCCTCCCTGCCATCACCACCCAGGCTGTCCCCATCTGAATATCCCTAAATCACAAGGCAGGGCAGGGACTTAACTGCTGCCCCCAACCCCACCAAGTCACCCTGCTGAGCTTGCCCCTCCGCCCCATCCCCCACCCCTCCCCTCAGTCAGTCTGTGCAGGGAACCGGGAGTCTGGCGCCCCCGCCTACCTGAACAGGGCCAGGGACGCACCCCGCTGAGCGGCACCAGAGCGACTGTGATCTCAGCTGCAGCTGGCCAGTCCCTGTCCCGCGCCTCCTCTGAGCCCGTCCCTGAAAGACCTGCTGCTACAGAGTAGTTGCCAGGCGCCTCCCCAGCCCTGGAGAACGCGGCAGAGAGGGGTTTGTTCTCCTGGCTGAAGAACTGGGCCAGCCGGAGCAGGGGACCCACCCTCCTCCTGGACCTTTTTGTTTGGGAAGTGGCAGACACCGCTGCTCAACAAGGCACACTCCTACAAGCCAGGAGACATCCACTCTGCCCAGACTGGCTGAGTCCCCACTTCACAGAGCAGGAAAGATCCGGGTCCAGAGTAACTCAGGAAGTGAGCACCAGAACCTTCAGACTGGCCTAGGACTGTCCAGAGGTGAGGGGAAGGAGAGACTGTTGGAGAGAGAATCTGTGGGGTAGGGGCTGGTGTCATGACCTCTGGTTAGCCCTGCTGCTAGGCATTGGAGAAGCAATCACCAGATAAGAAAGCAAAAGCCAAAGAAAAGGGTCACAGGTGGCTTTGGCATGCTGCCCACCTCTTCTTGACCTGAGGTGAACCTTAAGTGAACAGGCCACCTAAAGAGAAAATACCATAGAGCTGTGGGGATGACTGGCCCACCATGACTGCCACCCAGGCTCCTAGCCCGTTTTGGCCTTCGACTCTACCCACTGAGTCCGGTCCCAGGGCCTTTGCTGTTCATCAGCCTGGAATATTCCTTTGACCATCACTAACTCCTTGTTACTGGGCTCTCAGCTCAGATGTCACCCCCCATGCCCCTTTCCCCAGCTCCTTTCTGCACTGCCTCAGCCAGCTCCTGCATCTCCCAGGTCACCGCTCTTTGGCTTGAACACTTACCTCTCTCCCCCACGGAGGCAGAACCTTTATTTCTCGGGTATCCAAGACACCGACCCAGAGCCTGATAAGCAGGAGATTCTCCATGAAGAGTAGCGAAGGGACAACTTTGTACCCACTTTAAAGCCCACGCACGTTAGACGATGGATGGTGTGGTGCATGGGTTACATCTCAATAAGACAGGTGCCCGCTTTTTACAAAGTAAACCCGGGAAAGGGATGGCAGCCTCGATCCACCCTGTATACACCCTGTATACACGAGGCCCCGCAGGACACTCATCCTCCCTCCAGAACCACCTGCACTGTCTCCCTGCGGTCCACACCCCACGTCTGTCAGTGGCAAATGCAGTTGCTCAGACTTGGAAGGGACCTCAGAGGTCACCCTGTCCCTTTCACACCAGCCCTGACCAGTTATCCTCTGTCCTAAGTTTGCACAAACCCATGAAAGAGACCCCAGGACCCCACAGAATGCCCCCGTCCTATTGCTGGCTAGCTCATCTCTGGGGGAGACAGCCTTTTTGCCACACAATCGAGTCCTCTATCTGTTCCACGTGACACAAAACAAGACAGTCTACTTTACGTAGAGATCTGGCAGCAGCTGAGGTCTCTTCTCCCAGCATGAAACCTCCATGTGTTACTCTCGATGTGGTCTCCTCCTCCAGGAAGCCCTCAGAGATATGGCTCCCAGAGTACGCTGAACCCATCACATCGTATGGTTGCCTTCTGAATCCCCACGCTGGCTCCCCACTACTCAGACGGAGCCTCTCCCCCAGCCAAGGTGACACTGAGGCTTAACATTCTGTCTAGTATCTGACCCATTATTCCAGTTTCATTCCCCCCCGACATAACACTGAACAAATCTCCTGCCTCAACCCCATCCTCTATTAACGATACCATCCCTCAACTCTCCTGCATTCTAGAAAGCACTGAGGGCCTGAGAAATCCCCAGACTTGCTTCTGTAGGGTGCAGCTGTAGGTGACCAGTCTCCCCGTTTCACCCCCTAACGCGTGATTCCCCCCTTTTAATTTTTGAGCTGCTTGGAATCAAATCCACAGCTTCACGCACGCTTGGCAAGCGCTGCACTGCCGAGCCAGGGCACAGTCCAAAGCTCTTTCTGGGTAGATGAGCAGCGCACCGCGTGTTTACGCTGCTGGCCTTCCCATCTGCCGGGCCTGCAGCGTCACTCAGCAGGGCCACAGGTGCCAGCTCAGGGCCACCACAAAGACGTGGCTTCACCTAGATACTCAGTCATAAAACATATCCCTAAAAGCAACCCTGTCCGTTGAAAAAAAAAGCATGGCCCTCTGTGGCTGGCCTTGTCTTCCAGACCCTTCCCACAGTTTTCGCAACATTGACTGATGATCCCCAGAAGGCCAGAGAGACTCTCACTCTGCAGATATGAATGCAGGGGCTGAGAGGCTAACACACAGCAACCTGTCCTAGGTCACACAGCAAGAGAGAAGTGGAGGTGGGGTCTGAACCCCATCTGACGGGCTCCAGAGCCTAGGCTATTTCTTTTCTCTATGCTAAGGTCCTTCTAAGGGCCTGTTCCAATGTGCTGGGTGACTTTTGTTCTATAAAGGTGGGATGGGACCAGGTGTGGTGGTGGTATGTCTGAGAGCCCTGCCCTCTGGAGACTGAGGAAGAAGGAACATGAGTGTGAGGCCAGCCTAGGCTACAGAGCCAGTTTTAGTCTAGCCTGGACTACATTAAAAACAAAACCAAATGAAATGGGTGGGGTAAGGAGGAAAGAAAAAGAAGCCCTCTGTGTAATTATGGTACCAGATGGAGCTGGCTCTCCCCTGCCCATCTTTCACTTGCCCAGTGAGGGATCCAGTCCCCCCAGCTCTTGTTCTCCTCCAGCCAGAAAAAAATGACCCATGGTCTAAATAAAGCCACCAAGTCTCCAGTTTGGCCAACCTGGGACTCATCGCTGCCAGTTTCATCCCAGCTCCTCTTCCTCTCTCCGCGTCCGTGCGGGAATCCCCAAGCGCTGGTCAGCACACACATTTACAGAATGAACGAAATGACGCATAGTGGGTCTGAGAAAAACAGACCAGGCACCTTGCTCTCGCTGTGTGAGCTTGGGCAAATTACCTCCCTCTCTGGACTTGTAAAACAAGGCAGTGAGCAATATATCATCACAGCATTAGTTGCTGTGAGATCATTTTGCAGAGTCCTGGACAAAGCAGATGCCTAGTTAACAGCATGGGCATCACCAAGTAGGGATGCCTGGTGCCTGCCATGGAGATGGGAATGCGGAGGCTGGGGGGGGGGGGGTTATACTATTACCCAGCTTGGACGTGGCCCACTTGCTATAGTGCTGTCCTCCTTGCCCCTCACTGGGAACCTTCCCTGAGAGCTCAAGAAATGTAATTTCTCATTTTCCTTTCTTTTGAGTCAGGGTCTCATGCGCCTCACTTTATAGCAGAGGATGACCCTGAGCTTCTGATCCTCCTGCCTCTACTTCCTGGGTGCTGGGATTACAGGCATGTGCCACCTTGCCCAGTTTTATTCGTGTTGGAGATTTTACTCAGGGCTTTGAGTATGTATGCTCAGCAAGCACTCTACCAACTCAGCTATATCTCTAGCCCCTCAGTAAATGTAATCTTGGCTATGAATATATGCAACTGTTATAACAATTGTCCATTATAATAGCAGAGAGAACTCTGATGGGAGCAAGGCCCCTGCCACGGGGATCAGGCCAAGAGCCTCACCCCTCTCCAGATACGCCTCCATTTTGTCCATTGCCCACATCGGGTCAGATCGCACTAAGGAAATTAGCTCTGGGTTCATGGGTTCTAGCGGGAACCCCGATCTTGGGTCTGCATCCTACCCTATCCATCCTGGGTTCTTTATGCTCTACAGGAGGGACAGAGCCACCGGCCCCTCCCCCTCTCCTAAAATAGCTCTGAGCCACCATGTGGCCGGGGCGGCTCCTCATCAGCCGCAAATCCCCCTGAAATCAAATCCCCATCCTGCCCCAAGCAGGATGGCACCACCTCCTGCTACCACTGGGCTAAGCGCTGGCCTGGGCTCCCCTGATGGAAACCCGGACAGCCGTCCTTCACAGTGACCGGGACAATCATAAATCCCCAAATAATGAGACAGGCGCTGGGAACACAGAGTCAGACAGGGTGCTAATTGGGTGACTTCTGAGCAAGGATGCTTTGGGGACAACAGCTGGCCTCAGTTTCCCATCCGGAATGTTGGGATGGGGCAGCAGAATGGCCTCCGAGTCCCCGACTGGGTGGTTTCCAGACTCTCCCATCAGCCTCCCAGCCAGGTGAACCAGCGGCGCCAATCTGAAACATTCTATAGCTCAGCATAGAAGGGAATCCGGGCCCCCGCCCCAGCCCATCCAGTTCTCAAATCGGGAAGCCTGACTCATTTCCAGCACTGTCTTGTAATTGTGTCTTGGAGCTAAAGAACAAGCAGATCCTTTCCAGCATGCAGAGGGGCAAGCAGGCAGATTGCCCAGTACAGACACGGAGCTTGCTCCTCCTGTGAGGTCCCTAATGGATTCTTGGATGAACCCAGGGAGGCCCTTGGTGTGCAGCAAGCAGGCAGAGATTATCACATTATATGTTCAAAGGCTTTGCCCACGAAGGAATACAGCAGCTGAAACCATGACGCCCCAGCTCTACCACCCCCTTGGCCACAGGTGCTGCATATACACTGGGCAGGGATAGAGACAGGGGGATGGACAGGATGGCCTCTCTAGGACTAAGCCCTTTGGAGTTGATGAGATGGGGGGTGCGTGTGGAGAGGGGTGTGTCTCTGGGTGTAATTTGAGGGATTCACATGGTGTAACTGAATCAGGCTGATACATTTGTGTTACAACTTGGTCACTTATTAGCCATGAGGTTGGGAACGTGTCTCCTCTCCGCAATGGAAATGACAACACCAAGCACCCTGCAAACTGTAAAGCCCCATCCATGAGAAGGACAGAATCGTTAGTTACAGCAGAAGCGAGCAGGATTAGACCTCAGAAAGAACTTCCTCAGAGCTGTGCTTTCTAAACTAATGGCTCAAAAGTAGTAGCAAGACAAGCGGGCCTAGGTAGAACGCCAGAAAGCCTCAGGGTGCCGTCTCCAAGCAATGTCTAGGCTGATCCCCTCCCCCACTTGTCCATTATCTTGCACCCCAAAGCTGCCAACCTACCCTCAATCTTTCCCAGACCAGAGTCCATTCCTACTTGAACGTTTGACCTCCTCACTCAGCTTGGCAGAGCTGTCTGGGAATATGCAGAGAGGCCAGAGCTGGAAAGAAGGAGGCTAGAGAGTTTGGATAACCACCAACCAGCAGGGGCAGCCGTCGCCTCCTCGACATGCGACATGCACCAACAGCCATCTAGGAGGTAGTCAGATCATGGGAGGACTTCATGGGAGTTACCACCTGGAAGGGGGAACGTAGAGACCAAAGGCTGGGCTTCTCCTGGGACAACCTTGGCTCCCTTCCTCTTTCTTCAAGAGGGGCATTCAGAAGATGCCCACAGGAGTGCTGACTATAAGCCAGGGCCAACCCTAAGGAAATTAAGATCTCGAGGCTCCTGACCCACCCTCTATTTCCTGCACCTTTCATTTAATGAGCTAGCTGAGTGGGATCCTCCCCCCAAGTCCATCCCATGAACCTATAGTTGGTCCTTGATGGGAGACACAACCTAACCCATCCTAACTCAGGACGGAAGAGAGGGAGCTGAAGGTGATCCCGAGGGTTGAAGGAAGGGTGGCCCATTGGCCGAAAGAGCCAGTGGAAACATGGGATGGCCAGAATCCCATCTGGTCAACCAGGGAGCAGCTGACCACATCCATGCATCCTCCTCAGGTGACCTGTGGCATAGACCACTAAAAATCTGTCTTTCTTCTCTTTCTTCCAAAGCAGGGTCATATTTTGTAGCCCTGTCTGGCTTAGAACTGACTATATAGAACAGAGATGCTAATAGGGAAAGCTGGCTGAGCCCCAGGTTTGGCTTTGGGTGTCCTCATCCACCTGCCCCAGTGACATTGCTTGTTGTTTCCTAGGTTACCCGTCTCCATCTCCCGAATTCCACCTGGCTGCCATCTCAACCTGGGAAGATCTGTTCACCACACTCCTAGGCTGTCCTCCATCTTTAGGCTAGGCAGTGACCCCCAACACCCTGCTTTGTGTTCCGATGGACGTTAGCCTTTAGGGAATGAGGTCAGCTTCTTCCCATCACATGGCCCCAGCTGGACATCCCTCAGGGTATAACTTAACCTTAATGAAGGTGGTATCCAGTCTAGATCAGTTTCCCCCGGGACAGCTTCCTCGGCTGGGTCCTCAACAGCAGGGTTGTGACAGGGTTCCTCCTGATTTCTGTTCTACCCTACCCTGGATTTCCACTGCTCCCAAGAAGTGTGAATTCCACCCCCTTACTGTCCCTTGGCATGAGGACAATGTGTAACTATATGCATTAAGGTACACACAGTTTGGGAAACATCCTCCCTTTGAAAGACCCACATCTTTTAAGGAACCTGGCCTGAGGAGTGCCCACCTTGCTTTCCAGAAGCAAGAGTATGTAACTATAGGACCTGAGTTCAGATCTTGCCTCTAAGGTTCAGTTTCCCCTATGGGTAATATAAGGACAAAATCAATAGTACTCACTTAGTGGGTCTTTATTAGGGATTAAATGAGTCAGTATCTTTAAAGTGCTCGGTAAAGTTATCATGTGTAAAAACGCACACGATAACGTTATGTGTATGTGGCTAAAAAAATACTTAACGATTGTTCAGTCAACAAATAGTGCTGGCATTGTGCCAGGTCTGGGAAGCTGGGGTCTAGATCCCCATCTTACAGGTGAGGAAGTAACTTAGCCCCTATGACACCCAAACTTCAGGTGTGTGTCACCTCGAGGTTTCTCCCTTTCAGTACTTACAGGCCACTTCCTCACTCCTCGGGCGCCTGGCCTAGTCCAGGTGGGCACAGTGCCCCACATCGACAGAGGCCCCTTTGTACCCTTGCCCAGGTCACACCCTGAGCTCCAAGCCACAGCAGGACAAGCGCCCTGTGTCTGAGTCTGTGTTCAGGGCCAGGTCTGTGGCCAGTGGTTGCTCCAGTCACGTGACTCTGGATGGGTGGGGTCCTGCATCCCCTCCCCAGCAGGCATCCAGGGGCAGACACCCTGGGCATTGGTTCCTACTCGGCACAAACCATGGGGTCAGACTCTTGCTTCTGAGTTGTTTTTAATATCAGGAGGAAAGGAGGTGTGGGAGGCCATGATAGGATCCTAGGGGGTACTACCTTTTCTGTCTTGTGAAATCTTCAATCCTCTTATTCCTCCTGCCTGAACGGGAAACAGTGACCACCATACCTGGTTGCTCTGTCTGTACCTCCCTCTTCCTCCTCCTAAATATTCTGTACACATAGGCAGAACATGGAGTAGGGGGAATCTAAGAGGTAAATCACCCACCTAGCATGGGAAGGCCCTGGGTTTTAGCCTCAGCACTAAATAAATAAATAAACAAATAAATAAATAAAAACTCTAAGCACATCATGCTTATAAGCACTCAGGAGGCCGGTGAGATGACCTAGGCTCACAACCACCTGTAACTCCAGCTCCAGTGGATCCAATGTCCTCTTCTGGCCTCTCCAGGCCCCTGCATACATGTGGCATTAAACCCACATAGATGCATATGCACCACACATATAAATAAAAATAACCTTCAAAAATAATAAAATACATCTGCTTTTCTAAAACAAACAAACAAAAAAAAACCCCTCACTCATAATGTTTTTAAGCTTACAACTTTGCACTGGGCCATATCTCATAGTGGTCCATAGCCTCATGTGACCTGCAGACCTTAGGTTGGATGGCTGGGTCCTTCTGAGCCTCTTTCAAATCCTTCTCCCTTCTCCCAGCACCCCTCTCACCCTGCCCCTCCCACAGATTAACCGAGTTATAAATACTACTTGCGGACTAAAAATATTCCTGGTAGAAGTAACAGTGAGATGACCAGAAATTGGCTAGGAGAAAATTCATTCTTGACTGAAACCAACAAACCAATGTAATCTTGACCAGGGGTCTTGTTTCACTTTCCAATCTTCCCAAACTGCACAGGGTTACCTAGTCACACACACAATGGTGGAGCCTGGCGCTGAAAGCCTGCAGCTCCCAGACCGATGGGCAGATCAAATCCCGGGGCAACATGCACGAGGAATTGATGCTGATAAAAAGAATTTTAGTTGAAATTAAAATGGAGTGCCGCTCGCCTTTAATTCCAGCACTCGGGAGGCAGAGGTAGGCGGATCTCTGTGAGTTCGAGGTCAACCTGTTCTACAGAGTTCCAGGACAGGCTCCATAGCTACAGAGAAGCCCTGTTTCAAAAAACCAAATAAATGAATAAAATTGAATGAAAAGCACGGACACTTATTTGTTCCGCTGTAGGACATTTATTTGTTTCTCCATAGGGAGGGAAACTGAAAAAAAAAAAATCTCATCAAGGAATGAAGTTGGGTGAATCGAGTTCAAAGTAGAAAAATCTCCTCAAAAGTGCCCGGTATGGGCATATTTTGATTTAAAATGTTTGTATTCAAAACATCCTTGGGGTTAAAATATCCAGGCCAAAATACTCAGTGTTCACACCATCTATTTCCATACGGCTCTCATCTCCATCTGAGGGATACTCCAACCACACTAGGGTCTTTCTGTCCCTGGACCCTATCATGGCTCCTCCCACCCCCAAACCTGGACGTTTTGCCTTAGCACTCTTTAGCTCTGGACTCTTCCATCCTTCTGATTTGCATTTCCCCTGTGAGAAACTTCCTCACAGCCCTCTCTAAAATGGGTTTTCTGTCTTGTCTCCTTAAAAAAAAAAATTGTGTGTGTGTGTGTGTGTGTGTGTGTGTGCGTGTGCGCGTGTGCACGCGTGCACACACCCTCACCCCTGTGGAGGTCCAAGGAGAACTGACAGGGTTGGGTTCTCTCCTACCACATGGTCCTAGAAAGATCACTCAGGTCACCAATCTTCGTGGAAAGCGTTTCCCCCCAACAATCTGTCGTTTCTGTATTTTCACGACAAGTTCTCATATCCCCTAGACAAGACTGTAACTTTGGAATGTAGTAGATGATGGACTTGAACTTCTGATCTTTCTGCCTCCACCTCCCCAGTGCCAGGACCAGAGATGTGTACACTAGTGCATCCAGTTTATGGGGTGCTGGGGATCGAACTTGGGGCCAACCCAGTTGCATCCCTAGCTGCCTCTGTCTCCCCTTAGCCCCTTCTCTTTATGTTCCGTTGTTCTCTCTTGAATTCCCAAGGCAGATCCCAGGGTAGGCACTCGAAAAATGTTCATTGAGTGAATCATTGTCCTGGGACAAGGGATGGGGAAGCAGGATGGGACTCCCAGGGTTCTGGGAGGAAAGAGGGTCAGAGTATACAGTCACATCCCTTGCACACCCCTGACAGCAAGCTCCAGAGAGGCCCCTGTCAGCAGGAGAGAAAAGAGACCTACCAAGGCAGCTTATTCCCTGCCCCCACTCAGGCCCATCTTCCCAAGGATCACCCACACATGCCAACAGCTGCCCCAATCTGGACTGTCCCTTCATTCCTGGCTCCTACACTTGGCTGCTGGCAAGGCTGTCCAGGAAAACCTTGTGATCTCCACTCTGACTTCTTCACCGCTAACACACACCTCAACCTGAAGATCCTGGTTCAATAGCCTTAGCCTTAAGTAAGGGCTAGTCAAATTCCCAATTAGCACTTAGCTGGTTAAAAATTAGCTTTTTTTTAAAAAAAAAAAAAAAAAAAAAGCTTTGAGTCCCTTTCCCCCACAGGAAGCTGCTAACTAGGACATCAAATCTCAGAATGAGGTCACAGAACTACTGCCTAGCCTTATCCTCCCTTCCCAGCCAGAGCCACAGGTTCAGGATGAGGAGTCCTGGGTGGAAGGAAGGTCCTTCAGGAGGTGGGCCAAAGAGGAGAGTAGGAAAGCCAGAGGCCAACCAGGTGGTGGTGGCACACACCTTTAATCCCAGCACTCAGGAGGCAGAGGCAGGTGGATCTCTGTGAGTACGGCTTGGCCTGGTCTAAAGACTTAGTTCCAGGACACCCATGGCTATACCCTGTCTTTAAAAACCAAAACCAAACCAACAAACAAAGGAAAAAGGAAAGCCAGAGGCCAGTGCACTCTGTGGGTCTTTTTGCTCAAGGAGACCTGGGTTCAAAGCTGCACTCTGATGCAAGAGTTGGCCCTGAGCAAGTAGCTTTGACCTGTGCACTTGCCTATCACTTGCAAAAGGGACTTTTACTTCTGTGGTGTTCACTGGCCTGAACCACACAGCTCTGGATTGACAGTGTGAAGTCAAGCGCCTGGAAGACCCTGGGGTCCCAGGTACGCCTCCTATGGAGATCCTAGAAGGGGCCATGTAATGGTTCATCTTGTTAATTTGATGGTATTTAGAATCACCATAGAAATAATTCTCCTGGCATGTTTGTGAGGGATTACCCAGGTTAGGCTGAGGTAGGAAGATCCACCCTACATGTTGGCAGCACCATTCACTTTGCTGGGGTCCTCAATAAAATAAAGAGGAACTGAGCACCTGAATTCATCTCTTTGCTCCACGGCTTCTGACCCAACCCTAACCCTAACCATAACGACTAGCTGCCTCCTGTTCCTGCCTCACTTGATCTGAGAGGCTGGACCTTCCGACTGTGTACCTTCTGACTGTGCGCCAAAATGAACCTTTTCTTCCTCAAGATGCCTCTGTCTGGTGTTTTGTCATAATGATGAGAGAACTATCCAAGCCCAAGATAGAATCCTTCCTCTCTCAGGTATCACTGAATGGCCAAGTCAAGCTCAGCCAAAGAGGACAAGCTGAATGATGGGCAGATTTCTCCTGAGTTCTAGAGTTCAAGACGCGCATTCCCCACATTTCTTTGCCACCCCCCGCCTCCGCAGAAAACACAAAGGTTCTGGTTTCTAACATCTCCTGGCATCCCCTTCTAGAATTCTCAAAGCAGGATGAGACTGGCATCATGTAGGAATTGGCAAGGTGAGGCCAGGAGGGTGGGGAGGAGAGGTGCTGGGCCCCAGAGGGCAATGAGAGAGGCAGGGCAGCTGAGATGTGGCCAGGGCTCTCCATGGGCATCTGGAGTTTGGGAGGGTCTGTGGATCTGGCTCTCACCACACCCAAGGAAACCTTAGGCAAATAAACAAGCAGCCAATACAGCAAGGCCTGTGTGGGAGTTGTGGCTATAGTGTGGCCAGCAGCAGGGACCAGAGAGGCCAGAGGACTGTTAGAGAGGCCCCGTGGCCACAGTGGCGGAAAGGCTGGAGCAGGGTGGGGGCACAGTGGTGGTTTGGAGCAGGAAGTTGGGCCTGGGGTGCATGGGTTGAACTTGGCAGCTTCAAGGTAAAAAGAAAGGTGTTGATTCAGCCTGGTTCTTATCCACACATCTTCTGAGGGAGGTTCCGAGTCCTTGCCTTCCGCTTAAGGTCAAACTGAAAACAAGACAGACAAGGAGCTGCCCCTCCATCACTCTGAACCCCCAGTTCTGCTTCCAGGCTGATGATTCATTGAACAATATTCCATTTCTAGAGCCAGAGTTCTCAATAGAGGAGCAGGGGCAGAGGCGCCAAAATGAACCTATTGTCTGCAGGTCCTGATATCCCTCATTTGCTTGGAGGAGGAGAGGGGCCCAGAAGTGACAGTAGTGCCCCAGGATGCTTTGCCACTTTCTGTGACCTAGAGACACTCATTCATACTGTTCCCTTGAGCTTCTTCAAGAGAATGAGTCCCAGAGACACAGACTAACTAAGCTCAGAGGTACAAACAAGGAGCTAGGGGTGTTGACTCCTATCTGCAACTCCAGCATTTAGGAGGCTAAAGCAAGAAGATTGCTGTGATTTTGGAGGTCAGCCTCACTTACACAGTGAGTTCATGAGCCAGTCTGAGCTATAGATGAAGATCTTGTTTTCAAAATAAAACAAAGCAGACACAGAGACAGAACTACAGAGCCTTGTAGCCAGAGAGAAAAATGTGTGTGTGTGTGTGTGAGAGAGAGAGAGAGAGAAACAGAGAGAGACAGAGACAGAGACAGAGACAGAGAAAAAAGAGGAGGGAGAGAGAGAAGGGAGGAGAAGAAAGAAAGAACAGCAGAGACAGGGAGAGGGGAAACAGGAATGGAACACACAGCAGGGAGATGATAAACACATTCATAGACTAAAGCAGAAGGGGAACCAAGAACTGCATAGACAGGCAGACTAGAGATGAGATTCAGGTCCCCTAGACACTCCTGAGAATATGAGGGGCTGAACACCAAGTCCCTAGGGGCTTGAGGGAGTCCCAAGAAGGTGGTGCTATTGCCTTCTGTCTCCAACACTAAGGCACTGCAGACTCCTGACACACACATACACCCCCCGCCCCCCCCCCCCCCCCCCGCCCGTTACCACCAAGTAAATCAGCCTTTGGCCACTGGAACTGATGGGTCACCCAAGAGGGAAAGGAGGCTGTGAATGTAGGAAGGGCATAGGGTACACACTGTAGGCCGTCAGAGTCACCGTACAAGGGTGTCCACAAGAGACTTAGTGCTCAGGGATGGTTTGTGAGCCAGGTAGCATGAGAGAGTACATGTATGTGGGTGGGTGTGTCTATTTCCATTAAAAAAAAAATAAAACTTTGCAATGTTAAAGATGTCAAAGTGATGGGCTGGTCCCCAAACAGCCCAATAAGAATCATGACTGAGCAGAGCTAGTCACAAAAGAGATGGCAGGACTTTGTCTTCTGAGCAGACAGTATGTCCAGGGGCCACAGGGCCCTCCACAGCAGCTTAGAACACCATGGCACTTATATTGTCATGAGGGATGACTCCAGTCACCAGCTAACTGGCCCCCAAACTCCCGAAGAAGCCGCTCCTCCCTGACTGTGGGTGTGAGAGGGCATGGTGGGATGGGATGGAGGGATAGGAGACGTGGTGGATGTTCAGCCTTGCCTTTCTCTGATCTGGTTTCCATCCCTCTTGTTGCTGCATGCAAGCTTATTTTGTCCTTGCTCCTTGGGAGCAGAAAGCGCCAGATCCTTGCCACGCTGGAAAGAAAAGCAAGCTCTCCTCCCCATCCCTTCCCACTCAAGCATGATAGGACATTAAAAAAAAAATGTCCCAATTTTTAGTTAGAGAATGAGGTCAGGAAGCCCAAGGGGGGACCGCTTATCGGTAACAACTGACAATTTTCATTTCACCTTGAAATTCCCTCCTTGTCTAGACGTGTTTGGCCCAAGCCCAGTTTTACGGCCACTTTACCAGAGGAGAGAAATATAGAGAAGGAGCTAAACAAATGGCACTTGGGGTCACAGATTCAGCCAGGTCCCCTGTCACCTTTGCAGGGCCCCCAGAGCAAGAACACCGTGGCTGGTGGTCTGCTGACACAGGTCTAAATATCTTAACGCTCTAATGGTCTGGTGGCATAGGCCTGTAGTCCAAGCTGCCTGAGAAGCTGAGGCAGGAGGATTGCTTCAAGTTTAAGGCCTGTCTGAATGACTTTGCCAGACCTTGTCCTCAAAAAACAAAACAAAACAAAAAGGCTGGGATATGACTCCGGGGTAGACTTCTTGTCTAGCACACACAAAGCCCTAGGTTTGGGCCCCAGTACTGTAAAATTACAACACTAAATATTTTAAAGTTATAGCTCTTGTTAATGAAATGTCCAATATTTTTGAGATAAGGTCAAATATATACTAAGCTAGCCTTAAACTCTAAATCCCCCCCCCGCCCCGTTTATCTAAATCAGCTAAACTTCTGATCCCCCTGACTCTGCCTCCCAAGTCCTAGGATTATAGGCAGGTTCCACTCTACCTGGTTTTATGCAGTGCTGGGGTAGACCCCAGGGTCTTGGGCATGCTTGACAAGCCCTCCGCCAACCGAGCTCCACCCGTTCCATAAATTAGTTTCTAACACCCTACCTTGACAGTTATACCAGGCGACCTAGGAGACCAGGCTTAAGTTCAGGTTTTCCTGCTTTCCTGTCTCACACCAAAATGACATCACTGTAGAGAGATAGCTTCCTTCCCACCCTGGCTCCAGCCACCCCTACCCTTACTACCTTGCCACCGCCAGGCCAGCCACATTCTCTGCACCACAAGGACCACTGACACAGATGCCTGGCCTCAGTCTACTTCCGGCCACAGGCCCTGTAAGATGGTGTGCTTGCTGGGCAAACACTCTGCCAACTGAGCTGTGTCCCCTGAGCCTTGAGCGTGTGGTCCTGATGCTCAGCACTGCTGACTACATTTGACAGAAGACACTGAGAACAGAGTGCTTGGAAGCACCCAGGCTAGGGCATGTGGGCACTGCCCCCCTTGCCCGGATTTTAAGAGTACTCAGGGGTTGGCCTTCTTTGGTGGCCACCAGAGCTAGATAGAGCCAGGGCTTGACGCTCTCCCTCCCTCCACTGGAGGGCAGTTCGGACAATCCCCAGGCAGGATTATTTATCTTCCTGGAAAAACCCAAGCCAGTTTGATCCCAACTTGTGGATTTCTGGAGGCAGGGAGGGCAGGGAGCTGACGCCAACAGGGAATTTCTGTCAAGCTGGGTCTCTAAACCAGAGCTTGTTCCATTTAGGCACAGCCCCAAGTGGGCCCCTGCAGCTCCCTGGCTCCTGCCTCACCCTGCAGATGAAAGGCAACAGAAATAAGGCGACAGAGCCAGGAGTAAGGGGTTCTGGGCAGCACAGAAATGGGAACCAGCAGGGGGCCAAGCCTGGTAGGGAAGATATGCTGGGCATCTCTCTTTCTGGACAAGCTTTAAAAAATTTCCACCCCGCCCCCACCCCCTGCAGATAGGCTTTGCTGTCCTATCCAGGAGGGGACACTTAGACCTGTTGAGCCGGGCGCCAGGACTATGTTAAGTAAGCGCTCCTCCTGCGTATTCTCATTAAATCCCAGCAGCCACCCTACGAAGTGGGTTCTATCCTTATCCCCGGTTTCAAGTAAGGAAGCAAGTCCAGAGGCAGAGGTGACAGGACTCAGCGCTAACCTACCCCGAAGTTCCCCTTCCCTATAACTCACTGCCTCCCAGAAGCAAGCAGCTAGCTATCCCAGAACCCGAAGAGATGGTCAGAAATGAGCGAGAAGGACCAGTGAGATGGTTTAGTAGGTACAGGCACTTGCTGCCAAGCCTGAAGATCTGAGTTCAATTCCCCAGCACCCACACACATGGTGGAAAGCAATAATGAACTCCAGCAAATCGGACTTTAACCTACACACATGCATGCTTACACACACATACACACATACACACACACACACACATAAATTGAGGAAGAATTTACTGACAGTGATGATGGTGTTTGGGGAGGAGACCATGGAATGAGAATCTAGAAGGCCATGAAAAATTCTCTCCCCTAGTCGCCACTTCAGTCTACCCAAAAACTCTGTTCCACACCCCAGGGCTCTTTGCTTTATTTAAGTGGTCCAGGAGGTTCCTAGCTGTCTCTCCTTTGTGGCTCAGGGAGCCCAGCATCACAGCTGGGTTAGCTCAGATTGCCTTTTTCAGAAAACCTTCCCTGGGAGTCCTGGGAGACAGAGTCCCACCCTAAAGTCCAAATCCCACATGAGGGAGTACCATCATCACATGCCTGCCTTCCTCTCTGTCTCCGTAGCCTGACTTCAAAACAAGACAGAATGAACCTGCTGAGCCCGGGGCCAGTATTTCCTCACACACACCTCCAGGCTGCATCTATACCCAAGTGCAAATGCAGATGACCCGGGGACACCAGAAAACCCAGGTCCCACTCAAGTAGGCAGCAGCTGTCACCTCACTTGTCCCCAGAATAGAAACCTTTCAGTTCATTTCATCACTCCAAACATCTGTGAAAGATACTGCCCTGGGACCCATTCAGGACACTTGGGGTGACGAACCCCCATCCCACACACACCTGCTGCCCTCCGGAACACTTTAGGGTCTACTACCCGATGCTGCTTTCCCCAGCGCTCGGATCCTGGCAACATCACGTTCAGCCAGTGGGTCCTTCCAACTTCCTCAGAGTTAAGTCGCACACACGCTCCTTAAACCCAGACAGAGAACGTCTCTGGGGGTCCCTTAGGTTATAGACGAGGGCAGGGGACAGGAGAAGGCGCTGCTTTATCCTCCAGGGCTGCCCTCGAGGTCCTCAGTGGGGACCCGCCAGCATTGCTTGTCTTACCTGCAGGAACGAGACAGAGCCAGCGGTGGCCACCTGCTCTCGCCTGATTTGCTGCTTCGCAGAGGTTCTGGGCTCACCGGCTGGCTGGCCGGGGGCGGGGCCGAGCCGGGAGGGGCGGGGTCTCTTGTCCCACCCCAGTCCCAGCAGTGAGGAGTCTCTATGAACTTGAGGTGGCCAGTAGGGCCCAGAACAGGGTCACTGGGAGTTCCGGTTTCTTTTCTGCTTTCTCCCTCACTTCCCTTTTGAAACAGGGTCTTATGCAGTCCAGGGTTACCTTGAGTTCTTGGTCCTCCAGCCTCCAGATGCTAGGATTACATGCATGTGCCACCACTCGGGCTTAGCTCCCCCTTTCCTCCCTACCTCCTTTCCTCCCTACCCCCTTTCCTCCTTACCCCCTTTTTCTTTCTCCTCCTTTCTCTCTTTTCTTTCTTTCTTCCCATTCTTCCCTCCTTCCTCTCTTTTTCTTTTCTTTTCTTTTCTTTTCTTTCGTTCTTCTTTTTTTTTGTTGTTGTTGTTGTTGAAGGCAAGGTTTCACTCAGGCCTTGAACTAGTCAGCTAACACCAGTTCTTCCTCAGCCTCCCAAGCACCAGGACAAGAGGCAATGAACCACCACACACTTAACTTCCTGAAGGTTAGGACACTTGGGTCCTCCTGACCTTCTAAAACTCGCTCTTTCAGACAGCCTGATCCAAATGGTCACAAGCCTGACTCCATCAGAAGACCCCAGCCCACCGCAGTAGCGAGATAGCCTTGCTGGAACCTCCCTCCCCCTAGTCTGAGGCTCTTGCAAAATTGAAGATGTGGGGAGGGGGGGGATAGGGCCCCTCCTCTAAAGGCCAGCTCCCCATTCAGGGCTCAATCACGTAGAGATTCAGGCTCTGGGACGATGTTAGGTGTCCATCTTTTTCCTTTCTCCTTGCAACACAGGGCCCACCACCCCCTCCGTCCACAGACACCCTCGCAGGTCCCTCAGCTGTCACTGTTTAGCACAGGAATGACAGGCGTCCGGATTCCGTGAGTCCAGTCACATTCAAGGCCATTGAGGTTAGCACGTTCTGCCCCTGCCACCCCCCCCCATCAGTCGCTAATTTTATTGACCTGTAAAAGGCACGTTCCTGGCTGGTGGAGGAACTAACTCAGGGCACAGTGGGGAGTGGACAAACAAAAGGCAGCCACGAAGGACAAGGACCCCTGAAGAGGAAGGTGATCTCTGAGAGGGGTTTCCTCAGAGCGAAGATAGATGCCCAAGAGTGGAAGAGAAATTTTAGCTCTCAGTCAGCAAAGACTGGGAGAAGAGAGAATGAGTTATTTTCCATCCACTCTGAGGCAGGGCGAGGATGAAGCAGGAGAGGTGAAGGTTGAATGGCAGGAAGAACTGTCATTCTCCTGCCACATCTCTACCCTAACCCTTTCCTCCCCCCCTTGAAGGTGACTCTTGCCTGCTGGGCCTCTTACTACAGAAATAGCCCTTTCCCTGAAGAATCAACCTAGATCTTGCCTCTCTTAAAACGAGAACAAAAAATGTAGGCCTTTGCAGCTCATTCCCCCTATGCCATGCCTACCTCATCCCAGCCCTCAATCCATCAGGTTCTCTTCGCCCAGGTGAGAAGGGGAAATAAGAAGGGAGCAGAGGGGGGGACACAATGGCCTCAAATGGGGGCTTTTTAGACCTGGGAACGGATCCCAGAGCCTCTTCCGTGCTAGGTGTGTCCTCTGCCCATGAACCCTGTCTTCAACACCTCCGATTCATCCTGCTGATGGCCTACATGAGGGTTGGACAACGAAGAGATTTTTCTTTTTTCTTTTTTTCTTCAGAGTGGATCTCTTGTAGCCCAGGCTGGCTTCAAACTCACTATGTAGCCAAGGATGACTTTGAACTTACTTTCACGACAGTTATTGCTCACGTTGTGTGTGTGTGTGTGATGTGTGTGCGCACACGAATGCACTGTGGTGCACGTGAGGAGGTCTGAGAACAACTTGGCAGGAATGGTGCCCTCCTCGCACGGGTAGGGCCTGGGGATTGAACTCAGTTAGGCTTGGGGCAACACTTTACCAATGAGCCATCTCCTGCCCCTTTCTCTTCAGGGCGTGGATTCCAGGCAGTTCTAGGGAGCAGACCCTAGGCTCTGTGGGTGGCAGGTACTCTAATACCTGAACTACACCTCCAGTCCCAAGGGTAACAGTTTAGGATTAAAAACTACTGTAGTGTGGGGAGAGGGTTGGAGGACAGGGCTACGATGGGAACAGAGACTCTTGGGAGGGTGTGCTTATATCTGTTTGTTTGTTTGTTTTTCGAGACAGGGTTTCTCTGTGTAGCTTTGGGGCCTGTCCTGGAACTAGCTCTTGTAGACCAGGCTGGCTTAGAACTCACAGAGATCCACTTGCCTCTGCCTCCCGAGTGCTGGGTTTAAAGGTGTGCGCCACCACCACTTGGCTTTATGTGCTTATATCTTGATTAGAGGAGGTATAGATGGCAAAATGTATTAATGTATTGAACTGCACATTATTAACATGAGGTTTATTTTCCATCAAAATACTTCAAAATAAAAAGAATTACATTATTTTCTATCTCATTTTAATAATTTTAATTTATGAAGGGCATCAAAAAGAAAACAAAACCCCAAAAGCTGCCTGGGCAACTCTCCTATATCAGTTCTCCACTCCATCCCAAGTGTATAAGATTATCTGTGGCAGAATAAAGGTTCCCCCTTCCCTTGACCAGCGTACTACCCAGGGGGAGGGGAATGGCTTACTGGGGTATCCTGCCCCCTGCAGTCTGAGCTAGGTACTACAGCCACAAGTGGTCAGTCCAGGAGAGATCAGACAGTTCTGGGCACAGTACTGTAGAATGTCAAAATCAGGTATTGAGAAGGGCACCCGGGACCACTTTTTGGCCTGGATTCTCCCGTGAGGGGTCTCCAGGAGTATGCCTCGGATTTTGAGCACCGGCAAGGTCACGGATTTGTAGATCATCTGCAAGCCCCAGACCTAGTGGTGGGACAAAAGTCAACATCTGGGTTTCTGTCCCTGAGTTGGACTTCTGTAACAACCAGGCCTGTATCTACCACCTGAGGCCATCATGCAGTGGGCTCCCTAAGACAGGACTAGAGCAGAGACTGTGGGTCACCCATGGCAGGACTCGTGGCCACTGTGTGTGAGGGTCTCCTTTCCCAGATCAAGGGCCTCTGGGGTCTGGGGCTGAGGGCTCTTGGCCTGAGCAATAGCCCCTCACTTACCTCTCCACAGTTATTGCAGCTAATGGTCCCTCCAGGCCTCCAGTCCTTGAAGACCTTGTTAATGACCACGGGCTTCTGGGAGACGGTATAGTAGACCCTAGAGGGGATCAGGTAAACAGCACCCTTCTGGAGTTCCTGTACCCCAGACTTCAGGCCTGTAGCTGGCTGAGGCCCTGCTAAGGCAGCAGGGTTTTCTGCCTGTCAAGATACAGAACTTCCCAGAACCAGGAAGTTGAGACCTCAGAGGGTCTGCCTGCCCTGTCTGCACCCTGTTCCCACACCCAAACTTGGGAACTTTTTTGACTCCCATGTGAGGATTTCAAGTTTCCTTATGAATCTCCTCCTTCCTTATTTCCAACCCCAAGCTACCTCCCTTCACCTGACAGAGCGTTCTAGAAACATCCATTCTCCCTGACACTCCATGGTCACCTGCACCTGAGCCTCCTCATTGCCTCCTGGATGACAGTTTAACTTCCAGGCCCCACCTTCAAGATGCTCCAAGACCTGGTTGGTCTTCCTGCATCCCATCTTCCTCCTAGGATGACTAGGCTCCCTCACCTCTGCCTACACTCATCTTCCCATGTTCAAACCCCACCAACCTCCTTCTCCGACCTGGGTGAAATGCTCCCTCAAATGGAACCCAGGCGAAGAACCTTGGCACCGTGACCCGACACACAGGAGGTGTCAATAAACAGGTACTTAATGACTGCTGTGAGCAGAAGTAAGGGAGGAGGCAGAATGGGGTGGGGGTGGCTTAGCGAGGGCCAGAGCTATTTAACTCAGTATGTGAATGATGGATGAGGAAGGTGCGTGTGCGCCACCAAGCTCCTGTGGCGGTCTGAAGGCAACTTCTGGAGGTCTCTCCCTCTACCGTGCAACCTGGGAATCAAGCTCAGACCATCTGGGGTTTGAGACAGGGGCTCATATAGCCCAAGATGGCCTCCAACTCGCTATGTGACTGAGGGGAGCCTTGCCCTGCTGATTCTACTGCCTCTATTTCCAGAGTGCCGGATTACAGGTGTGCATCACCACCCAGGTGCCGGGGATAGAACCCACAGAGCTTTGCGTATTTTAGGAGAGCCTTCTCCAAACAGAGTTACATCCCTCCCCCCACACCTTTTTCTTTTTTCTTCTTTTATTTATCTTTTGAAACAGAGTCTCTCTATGTAGCCCTGGCTATTCTGAAACCAACTCACTGTGAAGTTCAGGACCCTTCTAGGACCCTTCTCTGTTTGAGTCCAACCTGTCCTGGAACTGTCAGTGTAGCCAAGGATGACACCTTGAACTCTCAGGTACTGAACTACAAACGTGTATAACCACCAAACTACTACCACCATACCCAGCTACCCAGCCAGCTACTGTTTTTTTGTTTTTAAGAGTTGGAGGTCTTTCTATTGCCTGAACTCTGAACTCCTAGGCTGAAGTAATTCTCCAGGCCACCTCACCCGACAGCTGGCCCTGTCTTGAATGCCCTGAAAGTGTGTAGAAACAAGAAGTTAGTTTGTAGCTAAATTCTTTGTATCCCAAATTCCATTTCTCTTTCAATCCCACAATGGCGCCGGAAGCTTAAGAAAGACACCGCCCCTCGCCCCTCTGCTTCCTCGCTTGTGAGATGGGACTACGGATAAAACCTGCTTGCTAAAACGTTCTTTAGCCTCTCCTCCACCTTGCAAAAGTCCTTCCTCATCCTGCCAGCCCTCCCATGGCTCTCACGAGAAGTTGGGGTTCACATTGACGTGGTGGGTGCCCTCCACCTTCCGCAGGTCACTCCCGTAGCCCACGGCCACCATGCAGTTGATGCAGAGGAGCTGCACCCGTTCTGCTGGGAACTGCCTCTGCTGACTCTCCCGCTGGGCTGCGCGCACTGCTCGCTTAACCAGAGCTGCCTGCTGCAGGTCCTGGATCTGGGGGCGGGGGCAGTGGGGAGGAGACACGACATGGACACCAAGAGATCCAACCTCAGGGAAGCTCCCAGGGCATTTGTACCTAGACCCAGAAGGGACTAATTTTTTTTTTTTTTAATTTTTGAGACAAGGTCCCTTACTGAACCTGGAGCTCCCTGACCCAGCTGGCCAGGAAGCCCAGAGATGCCCTGCCTCAGTCTTCCCAGAGCTGAGATCACAGGAACGCTTTGATGTCCTCAGGTTTTTACTTGTCTAGGAATCTAAGCTCAGTGCCTTGTTCCAATCTTACCATCTGCCTGTGTCTTTGTTTCCCTTCTGCCTGTTTCTAGAAACTCTCAGAAATACAAAGTATCTGTCCCCCCCAACCCCCACCTTTTTGTGTGTGTGTGTTGTTTTGAGACAAGGTTTCTATATAGCTCTGGCTGTCCTAGAACTCAATCTGTAGATCAGGCTGGCCTCAAACGCAGAGATTCCCCTGCCTTCTGCCTCCCAGGTGCTCAGATTAAAGGCCTGCACCACCACTGTCCACCACCCCAATCCTCCCTCCCCGCCCCCCCCTTTTTAAAGACAGATTCTCATGTATCTCAGGTTGGCCTCAAACTTGCTGTGGTAACCAAACATAAGGGCAAACCTAGGACAAGGCCTGTTTCTAAGGTTATGTGGAAGACAGGCACTACCCTCTCCGGCAACATGACCCTGGTCTTCTCTTTCTCTGCATGGTATGAAAGTTCCCTGGATAAGCTGGGAGGGGACCCCGTGAGTGTGCTGACCTTGGCCTTGAACTCTTGGGGGTCCATCTTCTGCACTTCAGCCACTGCCTGCTCCATCAGCACCTCCAGAGCCTCATTGGTCAGCTCCCGCTGCAGCTCCCGACTGCCCTCTGTCGCCACAAAGGAGTACACGCTCTGACCAGCTCGAGCGCGGCCCCTGGCCTGGGAAGAATGACAACTAGAAGTAGGCCTGGGATCCTTCCAGGACTGTTGTAGTGAAGAGGAGGGCCCTAGAGTACCTGGACCATGGAGATCTCATTGGTCAGGAGCCCATAGCGTACCACCACATTGCACTGGGCGATATCCAGCCCCTCCTCTGCCACACTTGTGGCAACTAGAAGGTTCAGGGTACCATCCCTGAACTCCTGGATCACCTCTCGCTGGTCTTTCTGTGGAAGGATTGGGGAGGAGGAAAAGGTTTACATGAACTGCTCAGAGTCCCAGCTCTGTCCCCAGGTGTCCCCAAGATCCTGTCCATCTTCCCTATGACCCCAATCCCTAGGGCCATACATTCTTTCTCTTTCTCCTCCCCCTCTCCCCTTTAAAAGATAGATTCTCCAGAATCACAGGCTGGCCTTGAACTTTTGGTATAGGCAAGAAGGGCCTTGATCTTCTACTCCTAAGGCGTCTATTGTCTCTCTTCTGGTCGCTGGGAGCAAACTGCATTACCACACCTGGCTTATGGCTTTGTGCTTGTTAGGCAAGCACCCTACTAGTAGCGACTTCTAAAAGTCCCCGGCTACCCGTCTAACCTCTGTTCTACCACAAGGTGTCTCATATGCCTGACCCTCGGTCTTGAGAAGCCACAGAACTGAGCCTCTTCCTCCTGCCCCTGGGCTCCTGCTCTATTCCCTGGGGCCCTTAGGCCAGGCTAGAGGTGGGGGAGGGGGAGGGTGGGGTGGTTTCTGTTTATCTCAGCTCTAGGAAGATTCAGTCCCTCCTACTCCCAGCCTTCCTGCTATCACTCAGTGCTGACGACCCTGTCCCCCCTCCTCCCTGTGAAAAGTCACCAATCAAAACCAAACACCTGGGTCATGTGTGTGCTCTGGCTGGTATTCCCTGCTCCAATCAGCATCTGGGCCTTGATGTTCACATTCTGTAGGCCAGGTTGCTGCCAAAGCCAGAGCAGGAGGGAGCAAGCACTCTGGCGGGTTCGGGTGAAGATGATGCCCCGAGGGTGGTTGGGGCTCCCAAATTGCTTCAGCAGGATCTCTTCCAGCATCTCCAACTTCGGATTCTCGGGCCCACGAGCTGCTAACTGGGCCAGCTCATTCTTATGGCCTGGGAACACCAAAACAGAGGCAGAGGCAAGGGGCTTAGGCCTGGATGTAGACAGGGCACTCACAGGGACAGAGGGATAGGAGGGGAGGACACCTACTCCTGTCCATCCCCTGAGCTACTCCAAGAACACATTTAAGGACATAGTTTCCACTTATTATCAAGGCCAGCCTTATACAAAACATCGAGAACAGAATCCATTGTTCATGTACCCAGACTGGCACCCATTCTCAATCTTACCATTAGTACCTTTTATATTTGTTTTGTTTTTTTTGAGACAGGGTTTCTCTGTGTAGCCCTGGCTGTCCTAGAACTTGATCTCTAGACCAGGCTGGCCTCGAACTCACAGAGATCTGCCTGCGTCTGCTGGGATTAAAGGCGTGACTCACTGCCAGCTGGCTACAGGCAGGGCCTTGGAAACTGTTGTTTTAGTTCTTTTAGACGGGTTTCCACGTCACTCAGGCAGGCTTCAAACTCACTGTGTAGCCAAGGATGACTTCTGTTCCTGCTTTCACTTCCTAAATCCTGGGATTATAGTCAAGGGTACTTCACTTGAAACCAAACCGGGCTTTTGTGCATGCAAGGCAACTGCTCTAACCATTAGACTGCATCCCAACCCCACCCTTGAGCTTTTCTTTTTCTTTCTCTCCCCCACCCCCCGTTTTCTCTGTGAGCCCTGGCTGTCCTGAAACTTGCTTAGTAAACCAGGCTGGGCTTGAACTCAGAGCTCTGGATGCCTCTGCCTGTTGAGTGCTGGGATTAAAGGTGTGGATCACCACTGTTTGGTCTTTGAGCTTTTCAAACTACCCGTGATACCAGAATAGCTTCAAGCCAGATTTTTCTGTACTACCTGTGTGTGTGTGTGTGTGTGTGTGTGTGTGTGTGTGCGCACGTCAAACAACAGAGATTCCTGTCAAGTGTTTTCTATCACTCTCAACCCTTATTTTTAAATTTTTATTTTTATTATCATGTATGTACATGGCATGTGTTCGTGGGTATGTATACCGTGACACATGTGTGGAGAGTATAGATTCCATTCTTTCCTTTCCTGCTTACATGGGTTTGAGAGATCAAAAGTTTATACAGCAAGAACCCACTAAGTCATTTACCTTATTATTATTATTATTATTATTATTATTATTATTATTATTATTATTATTTGCAACAGGGTCTCCCACTGAAACCAGAGTTCACCTACTTGACAAGATAAACTGCCCAGCAAACCCCAGGGATCCAGGTGTTCCCACTGCCTCAGAGTTGAGATGACCAGTCTGCTGCACCTGAGTTTTAAGTGCTTGGGATTGGAATCCGGTCCACACACTTGCATGGGAAGCCCTTTACCTGTGGAGCTACCTTAAAAGGTTTTGAAAATATCTTGGTTGGGGGCTGGTAAGAGGATTCAGAAAGAAAACACCCGACAGCCTGAATTCAATCCCCAGGACCCACACCAGGAGGAGAGAGGAAACTTCGGCAAGTTGTCCTCTGTCCTCCACGAGTGTGCTCCTGTGGGACAAGGGCCCACACGAATGTACACCTTCCTCTCCCCACTTAGCAAATTAATGTAATAAGTTAAAATATCTGTTTATAACCTGAATGAGTTTTTCTCTTGTAAACTATCATACTTGAGGAAACAAAGTCTGTCATACCAGCAGCCTTGGGTTTTGGTTAGGAAAATAAAGAGTCCCAGCCTTCCTAACTGACCTGGAGCGTTCCAGCAGCTCTAACCCCATTATGGCTCACCATCGAACAGCTCCAGCAGCCAGCGCTCAGCACGCAGCATCTGAGTTTTCGTGGCGCGCTCCCTGTGGTAGAAATCTTGCAATATGTCAAGAGCATCCCGTGCACGGACGGTGTCGTGCGTCAACAGCGCGTCATTGTAGCGCCGCAGGTGAAGCGCGTACACCCGCCGTTCCTGGAGTCCAGCCTCTGCGGCTGGAGGCAAAGGATGCAGGGTCAATGTTCCTAGGTTCTTCTGCTCCTAAATGGTCCACCTAGACCACCTAGACCACGAGTGTAGAAGCTCCACCCTCAAAGGCTCCCTCCGCCCAGGCAGAACCTCCCGAACTGCTCCTCTTACCAGCCTTGCTCAGCTCCACTACTTGCTGCTCATAAGTCTGCGTTCCAAACTGCTGGCTCAGTTCAGGCATCTCTAGCTGCTGGTGAATTTGTTTCATAAGCTCTTTTAGGAAGTCTCCAAAAGGGTCCTGGGAAAGGAGGAATAAGGGGATGAGGAGATTCCCATACACATGGGAGAGTTGGGTACCATGGAGGTACCATTTATCTTGGGAGTGAGAACATCAAAGGGCTGGCCTACTGGGCGTGAAGCAGCATCGTGGCTGGAGAGCTTCTGCTGTCTCACTCACTCACATTATGCCTTTGCCCTGTAGCCTGGACACAGTGATGTCGAACCCTGGTTCAGCCCTGCCATTACAGACATCAGCCAGTGCCACGACTGAAGAGGCGAACCGGTCCAGCCTCGACACCAAGTGCCCCAGCTTCACGTCTTGGCAGTATCATGAGCCAATCACAACAGTGGGCTATGGATGTGCCTCAAAGCACAGAACACAGAAAGGATAGGTGGCGTCACAGAGGTGCAGGCAAGCGGCCTGAAATGACAAGACCTGGGGGAGGTGGGGTCAGGGCCCAAGCCGAGCTTCCCTAACTCTGCACCAGACCCCAGCCTGCCCAAGAACTCCTCACACAGGCACCTCTTTACGTCTTTGGCAGAGGTTGTACTGCTTGCAGGGCTTCGGGTTGTGCTCCAGCAGCTGGGGGCGGCAATTCTCTGGTGACATGATGCGCCACGTATCCAGGTTGGCACAGAGCTGGAGGTGACAGAGAGGCATCACTGGAAAGAGGGGTCAGGCAGAATTTTGATGGGGCGGGGTCCTGGCTTAAGAACAGGAGCGCCTAAAGCAGGGGCATTGGGAGTTGGGGTTTGTTTCTTCCTTCCGTAAGTTTGAATGTGTGACCTGAGTTACTGACAGTCTAGGCACTGGTGTGAGAGAGGAACGTAGATGGACATGAACATGAAGAAACCATTGAGAAATAGCAAAGAATACGTAATGGAAACACATTAGGTAGTAAGAATGAACTCTGAAAATTCTAAAGCTGGTGCTGTAACAGAGCAGTGGGGATGGCGGGGGGGGGGGGAGACGACTGTGACAACAACAGAGCTGCTTACTGGGCACTCCAGGCAAAAGGAATAGTAAGGGGCTGGAGAGATGGCTCAGAAGTTAAGAGCACTGACTGCTCTTCCAGAGGACCTGAGTTCAATTCCCAGCAACCACATGGTGGCTCACAGCCATTTGTAATGAGATCTGGTGCCCTCTTCTGGCCAGCAAGCATACATGCAGACAGACAGAATACTGTATACATAATAAATAAATAAATCTTTTTTTAAAAAAAGAATAGTAAGTTCAATGACTCCCACAAGCACAACAGGCTCAAGAAACTGGAAGAGAGGGGCTGGAGAAATGGCTCAGCGCTTAAGAGCACTGACTGCTCTTCCAGAGGACCCAGGTTCAATTCCCAGCACCCACATGGCAGCTCACACCTGTCTGAAAATCCAGTTCCAGGGCATCTGACACCTTCACACCTATGCACATAAAAATAAAGATAAATAAGTCATAAAAAATTTTAAAAAAAAGAAAAGAAACTGGAAGAGATTGGGGTGTAGCCACAGTAGGAAGGGTTATAGGGCGGGGGAGAGGCCAGGCAGGCAAGGAGGTCCCCTAGCGGATCTGTGGTAGGAGGGCAGCAGGGGCTCAACTGACCTGTAGGATGTGGTCAATGGCCCCTTGGAGCTTGGTGGCCCCGCCAGTGCCCGGGGAGGCCGTGAGCCCCAGCACCTGGGGAAGGCGCTTTGCCTTCTGCAGCTTATGCTCTAGGTAGCGGCTCAGAATGACATTGTAGACTGTATCCTTGTGGGTGTGGTGACACTCGTCCACCACGATCAGTGAGAACTCTAGGGGCACACGAGGGACAGCTGTAAGCTGCAGTTTTTGCTTTGTGAAGTCCCTACTCTTTTCTTCCTCTCCCTTCCTAACTTCAGGCTGTGCCCCAAACGAGGAGGAGGCAGGGTTGGCTTATCTTCAATTTATAGATTAGTAAAGTGGGGCTCAGCTGGGGAAGGGGCTTATTTGCCCAGGAGCAGGTTTTATAACCAGGATTCGGCCTTGGCAACGGGGCCCACTCGTTCCCACAATGACTGGATCCACAGGTGTTCACAGGACCCCCCTGCCCTCACCTGTGAGCTCTACGTGTTCCTCGTCTTCTGGGCTGACCAGCGCCAGCTGCAAGAGCTCTGCCGTGCAGATCAGCAGGTCATGGCTCCGGGCCATTAAGCCAAAGCCAGCTCGGGGTCCCATGTCCCCACTCAGGGTAGTCATGGTCCACTGTTTATCCAGCATGCGTCTGAACTCCTCAGCATGCTGGCTCACCAGGTGTACCTGGGAGTAAAGAAGAATGCAGGGAGAGAACCTGGTTTGTGGTGGAGGTGGGAAATGGCAGTTATTGGAGGTTGGGGTGGGGGAAGCTGGGAGTAAGGTGACCCTTCAGGACATGGCTGGGTCCTGAACCAAGGTGAGAAGACCCAGCAGTGCTGTACTAGAAGAGACCAAGAATGGTCAGGAAGAGCGGAGACCCTGCTGTGGGAAAGGCAGACCACTCACCCTGTTGACCAGTACCACCACCTTGCCTTTGTCTACTGTCTCTAGATGCCGCCTGGCCACAAAAGCAGCTGCCCGGGTCTTGCCACCGCCCGTGGGCAGCCATATTATGATATTCTTGCCTTCCAGAGCAGGCAAGATCACTTCCCACTGGTAGGGCCGCAGTTCCATTCTGGAATGGTAGAGGTTATCAGAACCCCTGCCTTCTAACCCCTCCCCCTCCTTCCAGCCAGCACAATAGGCTGCAGAAGTTGCCCTCTGCCTGGAACTCCAAGCTTCTCAGGGAGGTGGGGCAGCAAACCCTAGAGACCCACCTGGAACCTGCTGTGGCCAGAACTGGGGTGACCGGGTTGGGGAGAGAGAGCAAACCAGCCCGGTCTCTGCTGAGCCTTCTGAAGTGTGGAAAGCCCGGCAGGCAGCTCAGTGATTAGAAATGAAACTGAAACAAGGGGAGGAGCCAGAGGAGCCGGGGCCCATCCCATCCCATCCCAGCTACAAATAAAAACAGATTGGGGCGGGGTTTAGTTACAGAGAGGCGTGCTCTTTCATTGCCCTGGGTCCTCTGCTTTCTCAACCCTTTTCCCCAGCCACCTGGCGTTAAGTGAAGGCATGAAGGTTCCGACCTTGGTTGACTGGACCAGGACCACCTGGAGTCAGGGGATGGGCAAGCTCTTTGTACATGAGACAGGCTAGAAGCCATTGGGAGGAGAGGGGGTGGCAGGCAGGCAGACAGATCAGTCCTACAAATTACAAGGGTCAGCAGCCAGGTGGCAAGAGGAAGGACTGGAGGAGCCCAACCCTAACCTAAGTCTAAGCCTGAAGCCACACCCGCCCCACCAAAAGCAATCACACAGGGGGAAAAAAAAAAAAGCTTTATTGTTCCCTCCAAGGGATTAATGCCAAGGAATGAATGGTCCTGGTGCCCCAGCCCTGGGGGACAGATGGACAAAACAGTGTAGGATGAGTCACAGCCCCTCCTGGCTCCTCCAGTCTGGGATGTTCCATCCCAAGGCTGATTGATGAATAGCCCTGACCCTGGAAACAGGCACCTGAATCAGGCTCAGAACTGCCAGCCTGCATAGCTCTGTAAGGACCAGGGCTGAGCAGTCCATTCCCTGGCCACCAGACATTCCACAAGGGGCTGGTCCCAGACCAGACATCTCCCCAAGGTCGGATGCAATGAAGGCAGGAACAGAGCTGCAGGCTTGGGAATGCCTGCTGGCTGAAGAGTCTGCAAGGTCTGGGGTCCATGGCTGGAGCTTCTCCTGCTGAGGCAGGGAGAGGGGGGCCAGGAGCGCCCAGATGGAACTGATGAGACCGAGGTGCACGCTGAAGAGCCCAGCTGGGACTACTTGTCAATCAGCCCCCCCTCCTTGAGCTTGAAGTAGAAGAACTTCTCCAGGGCACTGGCGCAGCGACAATATTCACTGTCTGGAGGATTGTACTCCCGACAGTTGGCGATGACCCGCTGCAGGTCAGCTACAAAGAGCTTCCGGGTCACATAGTAGCGACTGCGCAACCGTTCTGTCATGGTCTTCAGGTCTGGGTCACAGAAAAGGGATATGCCTTTAAGAGGTGAAGGGATGTAGCTGGGGTTGCCCACCACAGTGGGTCCTGGAGGGGTACTTGACTCGACACGGGCAGGCACAGATGTGGGGGCACACGCTAGGAAAATGAAGGCAGGAGGGTCCTTACCAATAGGGAAGCGGATAACCTCATAGTAGTCTGGGGCCTCTGACTTCTTCACAGGTTCCATGAAGGGCCAGGCACTGGGGTGTGACTGGAGAGAAGAGCTGAGCTGGGGACAGGCTCACAGTGCCTGCCAACTTGCCCAACCCAAGACTGCCACCCACTTCAATGACCCCTAGAAGAGAACCTGGCCTCCCACCTTGATCTGAGCCAGCAGATTTTTGAGGGTCGTGTATAGCTGGTCAGGGTCCTTCAGCTCCTTGCTGGAATAGGATATGCCAAGTCTGAGGTCTGAGTCCTTCAGCCCCCATGCCCTCATTCCCATGTTCATTCCCCATGACTAAACACTTACCCCTTCTCCTTTCCCATTGGTTTCCAGCCTGTCTCTCCTGCAAATGGAGAGAGAACAGCCCTAAGAATGCCTGCCCATATTCAAGAATGCCCTCCTGCCCTTTCAGCCAAGGCCCCTGCTCACGAATGCCAGGGACGCTCTCCACAGGGATCTGCCTCACTCCCTCCTTGAAGCAGCTGAGTCCAGGGTAGACCTTTCGGATCTGTGCCTGTTTGCGCTCAATCAACTTCTTGATGATCTGAGAAAGCAAAGATCTGAGGGGCCAACTCGGGTCCAATCACCCCCAAGGCCACAGTCAGTAAATGGTGACATTTACTTTTGATTTTTCCTAAGAAGCAGGGTGAGAACCAAGATCTGGCCCGTCTCTTCCACTTAAACAAATACGGGGTACATGCATTTGCCCGACCAATGCGCACGCACATAATCCCTATGAATACGGTACTCACCTCTTTTTGTTTCTTGATGATGTGGGACAGCTCTGTGTAGGGGATCCGGGGGTTCAGCTCACACTCCATCAGCGTTGCTCCTTCATAGTCCTTGATGTAGCCCAAGTATCGGCTCTTGGGCACCTTGATGTCCTTGGAGAAGCCCTGGGTGAGCGAATAGTTAAGACCAAATCCATCAGCAAGGACTCTCTGACTTTCGCAGTCACTTCTTCAGGAGCACTTGAGAGAGAGCACATGGCACGCTTCCTCCTGCGTCCCTAAACACGCCTATGGCGGTGAGAGCCCTACCTGCCTCCGGAGAGGCTCCAGCCCGGCTGCTGCACCCCCTCCAACCCCCTGAAGCACCTTCCGATTCCTGGCCCTGTTCTTCACGGGGTGGCAAGAGGCAGGGAGGAGACAGGAAGGGAGGCCCTTCCTCATTGGTGACAGGTGCAACAGGGGACAAGAAGAGACTCTACTACTTACTGGAAGCTGTGCACCCAAACCTGGGCCCCAGGCAGCAGGTATGGTGAGACCACAGCTCACCTGCTTTTTGAAGTAGCCGATGGCATATTCGTCAGCATAGGTGAGAAAGTAAAGGATGCTGTGTTTGATGTGGTACTCCTTTAGGTGGTTCATCAGATGCGTGCCATAGCCCTGTGTGGGGAAACCAGAGTTTATGGAGGAAAAGCGCAGGTTTCTAGGTAACTGCTCTGGACCACATTCAGCACACTTGATTCTTCACAGGCCCATCCGTCAGTCAGTACATGAGTACTTATTAAAGCCCCATTTCATAAGAAAAAAAAAAGCCAAAAAACCAAACCAAAAAACCCTTGAAACATAGGTTCACAAAGAACAAACAGTCTGAGGTCAGTTTACAAGAGACGCAGCAGGGCTGGGTTCCAATCCAACACAGACTGTTGGCCCCAGTGCTGGGGCTTCAGAACAAAGGGGTCACAGGGGACTGTTCATGAGCATCTGAACCCTGAACTCACTCGTGTCAGGACCACACAGACACGTATATAAAACAGGAGAGCGAGAAGCCTGAAATAGCTCATTGTGAAAAAGACCGAAGCTAGGACTATTAGCTCTCAGTAACTCTAATAGTTATCAACTCTCCCAAGGTATGCACATAAATTTTCCTGGGAAGAAGCCAGTTCACTTAAAAAGTTTTTGTCCTGGGGTGTAGTTCACTTAGTAGAATGCTTGCTCGGTGTGCACAAAGACCTGGGTTCAGTTTCCCAAACTGTATAAAACCGGCATGGTGGTGTGCACCTGTGACCCAGCATCCTGGGGGCAGGGACCAGAGGGTCAGAAGTTTAAGGTCCCCTGGGTTACACAGTAGCCAGACTGGGCTATGAGATCCTCTCTGAAACAAGTCCCCAAAGGTTCACTTAAAAATATTGCTTGTGAGCCGGGTAGTGGTGGTGTACACCTTTAATCCCAGCACACAGGAGGCAGAGGCAGGTGGATCTCTGTGATCTGTGAGTTCAAGGCCAACCTGGTCTACAGAGCAAGTTCTTGAGTTCCAGGACAGTTAGGACTACACAGGGAAACCTGTCTCTCTCTCTCTCTGTGTGTGTGTACGTCTGTCTGTCTGTGTGTATACATATATCTTGATGGGGTCAGAACTCAGTCGTAGAGTTCTTGCCTGGTGTTCACAAATTCCTGTGTTTCATCCCAACACCAGAAAAGGAAAAAAAAAAAAAAGGCTGATTTGGGTACAGGGATTCTCTGTAACAGTCTTGGCTGTCCTGGAACTCGCTCTGTAGACCAGTCTGGCCTTGAACTCACAGAGATCCTCTTTTTTTTTTTTTT